>NW_012150864.1:418552-430721 GCF_000956105.1 Propithecus coquereli
GTGGAGAACCCTGACGACACAGGTGGCCTTAATTAACTTCATCAACGAAGGTCAAATGGAGCACGTTCAAACCTACAAGTCTGGGCTCGCACCCCTCCTTGGGCCACACTCACCAAGCGACTGGTGAGGACACTGTGCTGTGCTCAGGACAGAGCCCTGAAGGATGGGGAAGCCTTCGCCAGGCTTACCTGGCAGGTGGATTTCTTCCTCTGCCAAACCTGCTTCCTGCCCCTTTCTCTCACAGGCTCACTGATCTCTAATCAATGTGCACCCCAAACCCCGTCTCAGCCTGTGCTTCCAAAGAACCCAATCTGCAACAGGCTCGACTGAAAGCTGCTGAACTTTTCACTAAATTAAGAAGGAAAATAATGGCCAATCATACACTTACAAAAATACATTGTTTCAAAAGAGAGCAACAGATGAACACAAGCTGTTCCAAATAATGAAAATCTTGTTTTTGAAAATCTGTTTGTCAGTTATCTGGATTGGGGGATACATTTTCTGAGATGCACTGTTTTGAGAAGAAACAAGTTGGATTCTGTCTTAGTCTCCTAGATCTACAGTAACAAAGTACCACAAACTGGGAGGCTTAAAACAAAAGAAATATATTTCCCACAGTTCTAGAGGCCAGAAGTCCAAGATCAAGGTGTCAGTAGGGCCATGCTCCGTCTCCTAGCTTCCATGGTTGCCAGCAATCCTTGGTGTTCCTTGGAGAGCAGCTTCATGACTCCAATCTCTGCTTCTGTTGTCACATGGCCATCTTCCCTCTATGTCTGTCTTCACATGGCATTCTCTTCTCTTCTTCTAAGGACATCAGTCATACGGGATTAAGGGCCCACCCTATTTCAGTATGACCTTGTCTTAACTTACATCTTACTTACATCTGTAAAGACCCTATTTTCAAATAAGGTCACAGTCACAGGTACCAAGGGTTAGGACTTCAACATACCTTCTTTTTAGGGGACGTGATTCAATCCACAACAGATTCCATCCTAGACTAGCCCACTGAAGGCCCTTTAAGCCTGAACTTTGATGCTGAACTATAGCAGTAACACTGAAAGTAACAGTAAGAGGCACAATTCCCAATAGTAAGGCACATTGACATTCAATTCCCTTAATATCCCTGGAGGTGGCTCCAAGCAGCAGCATGTTGGCGGGTATTTAGAGAAGTGAAGGGAGTGAATAATGTTTAGATCTGAGAACAGGTAGAAGGTCGTGTGTCCTCTGGAGAGGAAAGAGGCTGTACTGCAGGGGAGTAGGTGTAAATTTGCAAGAGGGGAGACACAATAGTTAATCCAGGCTTCCTGCACATAGAATCACACCATAATCCCGGTGAGGGTCAGTGGTGAGTAGACCTCATCATTACCCAGGGGCTTCGGCTGAAGTGAGGGCTCTGAGTGGACAGTCAATGCAGTGGGGTGAACCCATGGTGCAAGGTAATCCCTCTACCGTGCTGGTGGCCACAGCTCCAGGAGCACCTTTGGAAGAGTCCTCATGTTCCATGAGGTTGGGGGCAGAAGACAGCTGGGTGAGGAAGTAGAGCCACCTTGCAAAGGTGGGCACATCTGGAGAGCTATGTTCATACAAAAATATAAATATGGATCAATTTAACCCAAAATAGATTCCTTGAACCAAAGAAGTCTCTGCCAATCTGTGATAATATTAAGCATTTGTTAAAAGGTTTTGAAGGAGATTACTGTTACAAAGCTGGAGTTTGTCCAAGTTGGAAAACTATTCTTCAGAAAATAGTAGAGCTATAAAAGCAACTGCAAAGGTGCTCTCAGTAGCATAAATGTGCTGATTCCCGCATTGTACATGGAATTTTTATAGGTTATTTGTGCATGAAAAATAGTATCCGACATTTGCAGGAACTTGTCTCTTTCTTTGGAAAGAGTTGTGGCTAATTAGAATTTCTGCTTTGTTTGGCTCCCTGACCTCTCAGTTGGTTTGTAAGCGATTAAGTGATGTTCAGGCAATTTGTTTGGGGTATAGGAGTTGCTTTGCATCTACTTTGCATAAAAGCATCAAGCATGGTATTGAAATACATTAAAGTTATTAGGTAATTTAAAACAGTGTCACTGTCTTCTTTAGTGGCTAATGACTCTGTCTGTGTAAAACAAAGCTTTTGCTTCCTATTTAACATTTCAGGATACATTAGTAGTGATGCATTATTAATGTAGTTAGGAAGTTGTTATTTTTAGACTAGGTTAAATTAGGAGAGGAAAAGGGTAGTCATGCAGGCAAAATTTAGTAAAAATATATGTGGAACTAAAATGTAGATAGTTGGCATAGTTTGAAGAGTTGACTGAGTCTATAGTTGATTGTTTTCACCTGATATGAATGAGCTAATCAGTCAAAGCATATTTTTGTAGGGCATTCTACTTTTACTACCATTTTCGTTTAACGCTTGTGAGAGAAAATAAAATTTCATTTGAGTCTTCAAACAAAGATGTAAATATAAAAACTAGTCATAGTTGGTTGGGACCAAAATTCCAGTTAGGTTCAACCCAATGTTGAAATGGAATGCCTTCTTAATTATCCATACAATGACGTGGAGAACCCAATAATTAGAAGGAAGTTGTAGCTAATTAGAATATGTGTTAGCATATCAGTCACATTATGTATGGTGTTATAACTCTTATGAGAATGAACAAAGAGCTAGATACATTAAAAAAACGGATCTGGACATCTCCTTCCCTAAGAGTCTAAATTAGACTAACAAGATATAGAGACAGGAGAGGATAAACTTCTGTGCCATTAAAACATGTAGAAGATGTGTTCTGTGATAAGACAATAGTAATTCTGGGTCTATTCCAGCCGTTATACAAACCTGTCATAATTTACATTTTGACTTATCAACCAATTTGAACAGCAATTTAGAAGGAAGGAAGGTGAATCAAAAGTGAGATTTGATTCAGGAATTCTGCCTTGCATGGATGAAGATCTGGAGTTGGATTTGTGATACTTTTCATGAACACCCCCTGAATAAATATTAAATATTATAATTTGATATCTAAGCTTGTCCCAGAAATTGGAGAGAATTGTGATTACTTTTTATTAATAGTAAATCTATATGGATTGGATGGGTCACATATTTCCTTGATTGACAGAAGAGAAAAGTGGATAGACAATACTAGGAAGAGGTACAAGCCACCAGGAAGTTTCCCAGTAGTGTGGGGAATGAAAAAGCATGCACGAAAGCACAATCCTACCACTTTGGAGTTGGATGATCTTGCTGTGATCATCTTGTCCTATGGACCTCCATGCATTGCAGGGGCATTCTTCATTTCTGAGGAGGTCTCTTCGAGACAGCCATGGGGGGGGGGGTAAAGAAGTAGCCCAATGGGTGGGGCTCTGAGCACCCAACAGTATCTACAACCAGAGAGGGCCATTTGATTAATATATTTGGGTCCTATGTAAGATTTTTATGAAGAAAGACTCCACCGTATGGCATAAAAATGTTTAAAATCATTATAGCTGGGCTCCTCACCTCCTCTGTTCCAGCAGCATTACTCCAGAATAGAGAGAAATAGTTAAAGATCAGCCAAGCTACACTTTGGCACATGCTTCAGGGTTCTCTTTTACCTGCATTATCAGGTTTGGCAAGCTACATTCATCTGTTTTGTTAGCATCTGTGCAAACCCAGCATGCCAGGTTTATGTTTTCAAAGAAGTTCTGGGGAAGAATTCATGAATCCCAGCTCAGACTTCTTGAGGAGTGGGTATCTCTCACCCCTAGCACCATGCTTGGCATGATGGATGCGCATGAGCTAGTCTCATGCGTGCATGCACTTTTCAACAAATATTTACAGAATAGCTGCTAAGTACCAGCTGAAGTGCTCAGTCAATATTCCAGAGTGGCTAGAATGAGCCACATGGCAATCTGAAAATGGACATGGATTTAATTCTCAGCTAGAGTCAAATGATTTGATAACAGTTTGCATATAACAACTTTTAATCTGCTCAGCATGTATTCCAGATAGAATTATTAAGAAATGACAAGGCTCCCTTTTCCACCCACATTACAGAACTAGATTTGGACATCTGAATAATAAGAAAAGTTAACCATTTGCAATGTTATTCAAGAAATATTTGCTGAGTTCCAAAAATGTGGGTGGGGATATTAATATAATGGCAAGAGAGACAAAGACTTCTACTATGGGGACTGATGGCTTGGGCTCTATGAAAGCAGAGGAAAAATCAGGTACTTGGCACCCTTGTCCCCTGTCTGTTAGGAGGGCAGTGATGTCTTACAGGGAGCTGTAGCCAGGTCCAGTGTTGGAGCAGAGGTGACTCTGGGGCTCATAGTGTAAGAGTGACCATAGACTGACATTCTCTAGAACACTTCTGGTGTATTCCAGCATTCTGAAACTTGTATCCTCATGATCCAGATCCGAAGGCAGAGCTGAGGTTCTAAAGGCCCCTGTTTGAGGAGGTTGACTCAAATTCCTGGTTTCTAGAGCACAGTCTTTTCCATCGAGTGTTGACTACGAGGGAGAATCAAGTTTCTCTTTACTTTCCTCTGAAGTAAACTTCTGTTGTTGGAAGTAGGTGACCAGCTTATCCCAGTTTGCCCAAGACTTTCCCAATTTTAGCTCTAAACGTCCTGTGTCCTGAAAAATCCTTTCATTCCTAGGCAAACTGGGACAGATAGTCATCCTAGGGAAACAGAAGCTAAGCAAATAGACTAGGGTGTTTCAGATACCTACTGTTTTATAACAAATCATTACAAAACTCAGTGGCTTATAACAACTAATATTTTGTTTTCTCACCATTCTTTACTCTGGGCTGGGATCAGCTGGGTGGTTCTTCTGCTGGTCTTGCTGATGGTTGTTTGTATGGCTGCATTCTGCCAGTGAGTTGCCTGGAGGCTGGGATTAGTTGGAATGCTGGGATATCTTGGCTTTTTTCCCTAAGTAATCTCAGGGCCTCTCCCTTTCCATGTGGCCTTTCCTTGGCATTTTTTACACGAGGGTAGTTGAATTTCCTATATGGAAGCACAGGGCTCCTCAGAGTACAATACCTGCCTAGCTTTTCAAGATTGAGGCCTGGAATTGGCACAGCATCACTTCCACCACATCTTATTGATTAAAGCTAGTCACAGCATCACTCCAGAATCAAGGTGAGGGGACTACAGGACTACACAGGAGTGAACACTAGGGGGAAATCCACTGGGGTCTGGCAATGTGACAGTTTTCTCTGGGTGCAGTGGTGTGCTCACCTGGACTCACAGGATTCAGGTGCCTGATCCACTCTCTACCTCTGTTTGCTGGGCACCACCTGCCTTCTTCTCCTCAACACCCTCACTGAAAACTGAGTATGAGTAGTCTGACTATTGGGCAGAGCCTTTGAGAGCTCTGGCTAGGTGTAGGACAAATATATCCCTATTATTTTTATTTCCGCAAAGAATACAGATGATGGGAAATTCCTGGTAAGGCTGCCAGAAGGTTTGTAAGGAAGTAACAAGTCAGGAGGCCTGGGTCTTCCATGTTGATGTGAGGCTCCATTTCTGAGACAGTGCCTGTGTGAGGATTTATGCTCAGCACAGGAATTTCAGAGAGGACCAAATCACAGTACCTGTCTTGTGGAAGCTGACCCTTCTCAACAAAGTCCCCTTTCCCTCCAGTCTTGTCTTAAAGTTTAAATGGGTGTCAGCGATGACCCTCCCTCCTTTCCTCTCCCCCAACCTCTCTCCTGCTGCTCCACCGCCCTGCAGTGACTTAGTTTCCCCAGCAGCGCCCCCTCCCCCCCACTGGGCTCTGAGCCTCCTGAGGGCAGGGCAACTAACGTGCAGTCCTTCTTCTGGAACACCCAGGGTGGGTGAGGGAGGCGGTCTCTGGCCAGGGCGGTCAGCGGGGTACTCCAAAGAGCAGCAGGTGACCAGCCCATCACTCTTGGCTTAGGAGCAGCTCCAATCCCGCTGGCTTCCACATCCCTGGGGTTCTCCTTCCATTTTATCCCCCACCCCCCCAGTTTTTCTTTTTCCTTTTTTTTTTCTGGAAAGAATCAGGCCCCTCTCACTGTTCCCCGACACAAACTCTACGTGGAAAGAAACCCTGAGCTGCCTTCGGGCCCTGGGGCTGCTGCTGGCTTCCTTCCCTTTCTCCTCCCGACTCCCCATCACTGTAGGCACTAGCTGGACATTTTATTTTGGCTTCTGGCTTCTTCCCTCTTTTTTTCTCCTCCCACTCCCCATCACCCCGTGTCACAGCAAGTCCCAGCGCGTCCCGCCTCCGCTCTGTCGCTTTAAGCCCGCCCCGCCGCCGCGCCCCGCCCTCACCCCTGCTAGCGCTCCGCTGCTCCTCGCCGCCTCTCCCGCTCCTCCTCTGCTCCTCTCCTCCTCCCGCTCCTCCCCTTTCCTCTCCTCCTCCTCCTCCCGCTCCTCCGCGTCGCCGCCGGCCCCCTGCGCGCTCTGCTCCTCGCAGCTCCCCGGACCCGCAGCCATGGCCGACATCAAGACAGGCATCTTCGCCAAGAACGTCCAGAAGCGACTCAACCGCGCGCAGGAAAAGGTCGGCAGAGGGCGGCGGGCGGCCAGGGCAGGTGGCGCGAGGCGGGGCCGCGGCTGGCAGGGCACCGGCTGCGGCGGTGCGGGGCCAGAGTCTCCTGGTGCGGCGCTCTGCGGAGCCGGGCCGGGGGCGCAGGGACGCAGGGACGCCCTGCCCTCCGCGCGGTGACTGCAGCAAGGCAGGACCCGGGTGCTGCGGGGATCCGGCCGGGAGGCGGGAGCGCCAGGGACCCGCTGACCCCGGCCCCGGAGGCGCGGGATGCGCCCGCCCCCGGAACCCCCTGCGCGGCTGGCGCGAGTCCCGGAGCCCGCCCGGATGGTCGCTGTCCCCGGCCTGGCGCCGGACACCGGCAGTCGCAGGTGCGGCCGCTCGCCCGCTGCTCCCGGAGCGGAGCGCATCTCCCGGCGCCCGCAGCTCGCCCGCAGGCAGCTCGCGGGGACGCGGCCCGCAGATCCCGGCAGGAGATTGCGGCAGCCGTCCTTCCTCGGGGCGCGGGGCGGGGCGGGGTGGGGGCGCATTTCTTGGCTACTTGAGTGCGGTAGAAAAGAGAGATTTAGTGGAGTAACCACCACAAAAAAGAAAAAAAAAATCTCTGTTTAGACCAATAGGGCTGGATCGCAACAACCAACGGCTTTATACAGCGCTGTCGAGTGAATCCTGGAGTTCAAAACAGAGATCTAGATACACACTTTTTTTTTTTTTTTGGTCTATATGTTTGTGTCCCTTTTGACGCCAGTGTCCTCTGGAAAGTCAAAAACACATATGACCCGAACCTAACAGTTCTTTTCTGCCCATTGCAGCACAAAGGGGGATGTTTTATATTGCATTTTAAAAAATCCACATCGCACGATTGGGTTCCCTGTTGTTTTGTATGCTCCCCAGTAAACTGGCCACAGTAATTTATTTTTCTACTCCAGAGATGTGCAGAAATGAACCCAGGGCCATAGCAAGCACAGCCCCAAGTAGTTGGAGAGGTATTGTACCGGGCACCTGGCTCGCCTGGCTCTCCTGGTCACTGCTGTATCTGACCGCTCTAATGTCTTCATTTGTGTCCTGAGCAAAGTGCATTTATATTTTAGCTTGAGCATTGTACTTGAAAATGAACACCGGCCCATGAGCCCATGACTGGTATCAGTTGAACTGTGTTTTCCTTCACGTGTCAGTATTTTCCGTCCTGGGATATGGGGTGTTTAGCGTTTTCCTGTTTTACTGGAAGTCAGATTTGTCGTGTTGCTCTCTATGACAGTGAATTTCTCTCTTCAGACCCAAGCTCAGGCTGCACCCCAGTTCTGGCCGAACCCCTGGAGCTAGTAGAGGGGCATTGATCCCTTTGTCCCCAGGTCCAGAGGCTTGGTGGCCGCTGCTGGTCCCTCCCTCCACACATGCACATTCTCAATGCAGTAAGAGGATTGTATTTCTTTTAATATCTGCCCAAGCTCATCCTGAACTAACATGATCCTCCTCCTGCCGCTCCCTCAGCAGCTGAATTAGCAAGGTTTCCTGCCCCTTTACAGGCCCTGGTTACTTGTGCAGAAAGTAGCCAGGGATCTGCTGGCCTTGGGATCTGGGCCAGGTTTTGTTAGCATATTTCCATACTTCATTTTACCCACTTGTAGGTATTCCTCCTCCCTGCCTTCCAAGTAATTACTTGAATCTTCTGTCTGAAGCTTTTCACTGAATCCACCTTCCATCTGTGAAGGAATTTAGTGATACGGTCTGCCTTTTCACGTATTAAATTATTTCTTAATCTAGGTCACCAGCTGTTAATATGCCTAAAATAAATGAAAAGAAAACATAATCTCTCTTACACAGCATTCAGGCCCTATGAATTGTTGAAAACTCACTTCTTTTCTTGATTGAGGTCGAGCGTATATCGTGACTGCAGTTGGGGGTGGCGTTCACTCTTCTATAGGGGAGGGATAGGATAGCCTCTGGAGGGGCTTCAAGCATCCCATCTTCTTCCCTGGGGAAAGCTGCTGATGAAAAGTGCCTGTTGCACCTAGCCTAGGGGGTTAGGACGCTGAGAGGCTGAGAGCATGGGTTCTGCCCCAGGGTTAGTTCTGCCCCCTTTTTGAGTCAGTGCAGCATCAGGGCATGCTTGGCACAGAGGGAAAGGAGCGTGTGGGGTGGAGGGAAAGCAGCTCAGCCCGGCTCAAAGGGAAGCTGCCGGAGAATGGAGAGCACGGTGTGCTGCTGTCGGGGGCTTCGTTAGACATCTCCCACAGTGACTCCCTCTTTCTGAATCTTTGGCCGCTTCCTCTTCTCCAGTGCAGGTTCTCAGCGACTATAGGCCACTTACGTTCTAAAGGCTCTTTGTTTTTACAACCAAATTTTCTTAAAAAACACTCTACTCCCTTGACTTTCTTATCATCTGTGCTCCACCTACCAGCTTGCATGCATTTTTGCTTCAGATACATGACTGAAATCACTTTTAGAGGTGAGGTGTCTTTTTATGAATTTAAAATACATTTTTTTCTTATTGGAAGTCAGTAAAGGTTCATTGAAGAAAGAATAAATATACATATAAGCAGGAAAAAAACTCAGCAAATCAGGAAACTCATAATTCTACCACATAGAGATTTCACTATAATTTGATGTGTATCTTACTATATCTTTTTCTATATGTGTATGTAAATATTTATACAACTAAAACAGGTTCATACTGTGTGGTTTGGTAACCTATTTATTTCATTTAATAATTATGGACATCCTTCTTTACGTGTACATATTTTCCATCAACAATTTAAATTACTGAACAGTATTGGAATATATGGATTTTGCTGAATACCCTATTTTTTAGATTATTCATTTTACAATTTTTCTTTATATGAATGCAAGTCAGTAAGCAAATTTAAAGGGAGAATGTTTGCATATACCTTTAATTATCTGCTTAGATAAATTCCTAGAAGAATTATTGTGTCAAAGGTTTGCTTATTTTTATTATAGCTAGAATTGCCTTCCATAAAGGTTGTACCAATTTACATTCTCACCAGCAGTCCATGAGACACTTGCCAACTGTGGATAATAAAATTTAAAATAATATTTAGCTGTGTCACTGGAAAAAATTAGTTCTGGGCTCATTTCATTTATGTGATTTTTAAATGCAAACTTTCTGTGCATTTCTATTCTTTTAATTGTGAATTGTGTGTTATATTTTTGCCCATTTTCTGTAGCTTCTCCGTCTTGTTATTTGTAAAGGCAAAAACAGCATCAATACTAAAGGTTACAAACATTCTTCCTTTTCTATTTACATTTTAATTTTTTAATGCTTTCTTCTGATAAAGAGAATGTTTATGTTTGTTTTATGCATATTTGCTTAAATATTTTGGTTGGTTTTGTATGGTTTCTCTTTTGGGTGGTTGATTTGGTCGGGATCCTGCTACTCACAAGTATCAGAAAACTCAACTTATACTGGCTTAAGGAAAAAAGGCATTTAATTGCTAATAATGAAACTAGTTAACTATTTATGTGTGGTTCTTATACATAGAAATTTAAATAAGCTTTTAAAATATAAATATGTATCTATATTAAGCTATATGCGTATTTTTATAGGTATAGATATAAACATATACATATGCATGTATGCATTATATCTTTTAACTTATTTGATTCTGTGAGGTAGGCACTATTACTACCTCTCATATTATAGATGGAGAAGAAGTTAAGTGACATGCCCAAGGTCACACAGTTGGTAGGTAGTAAAGCTGGAGTTTGGATCCAAGCAGTTCACTGCTTTCTCACTATATGATACTGCCTATTATAATTATGAAAAGGGCAGGGCTAGACAAACTTTGGCCTGCCTAGAACCAGGGGCTCAACCACAGATGTCAGAGCTCAGGTACCTTCTCCCCACCTCTCATCTGTGCTGTGCATCCTGTCAACCCCGTTTTTGGGCAAGTTCTTCTCTCAGGGTGGCAAGATGGCTGCCAGCAGCTCCAGGCAAGAGCATGTTTTTCCTTAATTATTTTCACAGAACTCTTTACACTGCTCATTGGCCCAAATTGGGCCTTATGTCTATCCCTGGAAGAAAAATATCTCTATGGCCAAGGGCCAGGATCATGGGTTGGATTGGGCCTGAGTCACAAGCCACTGCTGAAGCCAGGGATGGAGAGATCCCTTTGAACAATATATATGCATAATATATGCACAGTTAAAAAAATCAAATATTAGTAAAAGGATTATTATGAAAAGCAGCAGTCCCCTGTCCCCCTCTCGTCAACCTCTTGCTTCACAGAGGGAATATTACTGACCACGAGATTTCCTAAAAATATGCTTATACAGCATTTATTGATCTGTCTTTCATGTTTGGTGAAGATAGGGAAAGATTTAGCTCTCTTGCATTCATTTTTCTACTGTTCCCTCCCTGATCATACATTATAACAAAAATTGTTGATTAAGATTACCTTTTTAGAGATTGAAGTACAATTTTTGTTTAATAAAGTATACAAATTTTAAGTGTTCAGCTTGATGAATTTCCATGTATGTGGGTATCTGCATAGCTACCACTCAGATCAAGTTACAGAACATTTCTGTCATCCTGAATACTTGTCATTCCTTTTGCCTCTCCTGTCCTCTGTCTTTTTATGTTCATACCTTTTTAATTCCTTTACTATCATGTCCCTGATGAGTGCCTTTTCATGTGCTTATTGGTAATTTTGATATCTTCTTTTGTGAAGAAAGTCTTTTGCCTGTTTTTTTTTATTTGGGTTGCTTATCTTTTTACTACTGATTTCTAGTACTTTGCATAGTCAGGATATGTGTCCTTTGTCATACAGACATTTTGTAGTATTTTCTCCAAGACAGTTGCTTGCTTTTTTCTTAATGATGTTCTTTGATGAGTGGCAGTTATAATTTTTATGAAGTCCTATCTGAGGATTAAGTTTTTCATGCAGCTCTTTGTTTTCCCTGGAGTTAATAATTGCCTTGTTTTTTAAAATTTGCTTATTTTTCTATGAACTATTTAAAATTGTTTATTCTTGCTTCATCAGGTCTGTCAAATGCCTATCAGTATTATTATACAAGGTTCAATATGTCAAATAATGTAATTGTTCTGTTTCTTCACCCTGGAGACACCCCTTTTGGAGCCTTGCCTTTGCCCTTTTTTAATCAATATAATCTAGGCTGGATTTTTCTAGACTTGGCTGCATACCTGTCATCTGGGTCTTCCCTTGCCAGTGTTGGCGTCAGGGAAGGGACCTTACATTTCAACTATTCTGTATTCCCACACTTTCACACAGTCCCCTGTTGTCAATGTTGTGCTTCATCCTCACCTTCTACAGTACTTGGTGGAACCGGGTCCTAATCCTGAGTATGTATGTGTGTAACTGTGCATTGAGAATTGGCTGCTTTTTCACTGGTTGCTCTTACATAGGCATTTTTTTTTTTTTGGTGGTTTCCTATGTTCTGCTGATTCGTTTCCATTCTTTCATCCTATTTTTCAACTTCTATAAAATGTATTGAACTGTCTTATCCACTAATGCTGCTTCTCCTGTTCTTGTGCTTATATATTTATGCCTTTTTTATTCCTTTGCTGTCATTTTCTTTGGGCTTTGAGATGAGATGGAAATAAGCACATGTGGTCAGTCTGTCATGTTTAACCAGCAGCCTTTCTATTTAAATATTTGATTTCTCAGGAATTTATTTTTTTGCCCATCTTCATCT
>NW_012150864.1:432716-433920 GCF_000956105.1 Propithecus coquereli
ACTCCTGGGCTCAAGCGATCCTCCTGCCTCAGCCTCCTGAGTAGCTGGGACTACAGGCATGCGCCACCATGCCCGGCTAATTTTTTCTATACAGTTTTAGTTGTCTGGCTAATTTCTTTCTATTTTTAGTAGAGACGGGGTCTCGCTCTTGCTCAGGCTGGTCTCGAACCCCTGAGCTCAAAGGATCTGCCGGCCTTGGCTTCCTAGAGTGGTAGGATTACAGGCGTGAGCCACCGCGCCCAGTCAGGCTTTTTCTTTTTAATAAGAGAGTTAGACTATTTAAATTCTAAGGACCTGTTCGGTTTGATATTCTTTATGTCAGTTTATCTGTCCCAAGTGATTATTAGGTGCAGTTTTTTTTTTCATACATTACATCTTCTCAGCTGAATTGTAGGTGCTTGAGCATAGGGAGCAAATGCCTTGTGAATTGTGTGCATTCAGTGATGAGGATGTACTGATTTGCCTTTCTATGTTCTTGCTTTTTAACTTCCCACCCCTGCAAACACTTAGTCTTAAAGAACGCTTGCACATTATTCTTTTTGACTTTTGTGATGTCGTCATAAGGGTGTAGCTGTCATTTGCCTTTGTCATTTTCTGAAACTAGTACATCAAATGTAATTACCCTTATGGGTTCTGTACATGGTGGGAACTCTATAAATATTAGACTGAACTGTGTGGAATTGTCATTCTTGTAAGTCAAACAGTCAATTGTTGGCAGAGTCATAAGGTTCAACCCAATACTGATTGAGTAATATGATAAGAAAAACAATGTCATCTCCTTCAACATGTCTAGTTATGTGACATTGGTCTTTTTTTTTTTTTTTTTGAGTTATTGTCTTGCTGATGCCCACATTTAGTTTTGTTCTCAAAGAGAAATATGGGGATGGCGTGTGAGTGTGTGTGCGCGCACACGCATGCAAGAAGAATGGGAGATGAAGACTCTTCACTGTCCAGGAGATTCTGTGGGGCCCAGGTGCCTTGTCTGTAGAAGAGGAGCTTGTGTGACCACACTTATGTCTGAGGACACTTTGGAGACAAGTCTCTGAAGCACATTAAAGTTTCCACTTTTAAGATCATCTAAAAGCTTTTTGATTGCCTGCTTCTTTGTTTTACAAAGCTTATAGCTTCTTTTCCACTAAGGTAATTTTCTCCGACTGTATTAGAAACTTCCAAAATTAAAAATAATAATAAGGACATTCTTAAT
>NW_012150864.1:433970-435772 GCF_000956105.1 Propithecus coquereli
ATCATTTCAACATGTAATTAGTTATTACAGAGATATTTTACATTACTTTTCACTTACAGCACATCCAGATTGAACTAGCCACATTTCAAGTGCTCAGTAGCCACACATGGCTAGTGACCAACGTAGCAGACAGCGCAGCATTAACTAAAGGCTTGACCTCCATCTCATTTCTCTCTTTACAAAAAAATGTTTTAAAGTTGACATTTTAATTATTTTGGCTGCAATAAAATCATTTAAAATAGCTTACAAATGGTGACAAATGATCCCTTTCAACTGAAGTTAAAGTGGGCCAAAACAAAAAGAGGTAAAACAGAGATTTGAGTGTTATTTATCTTGAAAACATCTGTCTATATTTCAACTTATTCACTTAAAACAAACTTTTATTTTTAACTTGAACAAATGCTGTTAAACATATCTGTAAAAGGTAAGAGAAAACTCAGATATCACTTTTTGGGTGATGAATTTTTAAAGGAAATCAGTATTGATGAAATTCCTTTGGGCTTCTAAAAAACAAGGAACCCTAAAAAAAGTGAAGAACAAATTGTTCTTTCTCCGTTCTTTTCTTTCTATTCCTCCCAATTGGATTTTCTAGGCTTCCCCTCTCCTGGGTCCAGGTCCGTTTGAGGTCCTTCGTCGTCTTTGTTTTCTTTCTCTTTTTCTTCTTCTGCTTCTTTTGCTCCCCCCGCTATATGTTCTTGGGTGTCTTCGGCATCCCAGTTTTCATACTGGTACTTAGTTACTTCTTGGGCAGTCACGATCATTTCTTCTTTCTCTTCTTCGGCCTCCTGTGCGGCCCCGCCCGCCGGCTCCTCGGGCTCTCCGCCTGACGCGCCGGCCGGGAGGGGGTCCGGGCCCAGGCCGCCGCCCTCGCCCTCGCCCTCGCCCTCGCCCTCGCCCTCGCGGGCCGCGGCCCTCGCGCCCGGCCTCTCGGGCACCTGGAGCACCACCGGGCCGTCGCTCGCGCCATCGCTGCCGTCGCGGTTGGGCGTCAGGCGGCGGTTTGTCACCAGCAGGCGGCCGCCGCAGGGCCGGATCAGGATGTGGTCGTTGTAGTAGATGCGGTGGAGAAAGAAGTGGACCAGATCCAGGAACATGAAGCGAAAGAACGCCATGGGGAACTGATGCGCGTCCACCATGCTGTCTGGGCCCACCGGCGGCACGTTCTCCTCCTCATTCTCCTCCTCCTGCTCCTCCTCCTCCGCTGGCCCGATGTCCGAGTCTTCCTCGGCGTTCCTGCCCTCAGCGGCTCCGGCCAGGGCTGCCGCCTGGCCACCCTCCTCCTCCCCAAGGCCTCCCGCAGGCCTTGCGACTCTGGCCGCCTCCACCACAGGCGCCATGACGCCGTAGTAGGGGCCAGAGTGGCCGCCCACCCCGTCATCGGCTCCGGCCCACGCTCCCGCCTGGCTCACCGGACCTTCCTCTTGGGTCGGGTCTCGATCCCCTGTGGCAGACATGACAACAGCTGGTACCTCAGCCGGGCGGCGATTGAGCTGGGGCGTCAGCGGCAAAGATGGCGGCCTCTGAGATGGCTGCCCCTCAGGGGAGGCCGTTGGCAGTGCAGCCTGAGGCGAGGCGGAGGGGGGCGGCGGAAGGACGGCTGTCGAGGGGACAAGAGCCTATAGCGGTGCCTGAGGAGGCCCCACGACGGGAAGGACAGGGGTCTAATCCCAGGAGTGGCCCGCCAAGGCTGCCAGGCTTTTTCTTTTCTTTTTTTTTTGAGACAGAGTCTCACTGTGTTGCCCGGGCTAGAGTGCCGTGGCGTCATCCTAGCTCACAGCAACCTCAGACTCCTGGGCTCAAGC
>NW_012150864.1:436787-438782 GCF_000956105.1 Propithecus coquereli
TGTGACCACATTTATGTCTGAGGACACTTTGGAGACAAGTCTCTGAAGCACATTAAAGTTTCCACTTTTAAGATCATCTAAAAGCTTTTTGATTGCCTGCTTCTTTGTTTTACAAAGCTTATAGCTTCTCTTCCACTAAGGTAATTTTCTCCGACTGTATTAGAAACTTCCAAAATTAAAAATAATAATAAGGACATTCTTAATAGACTAAGATTTTCTTCTTCCATTTTCGAAAATTTACCCAAACACACATATACCTATGCATCCTTGTTTCCCCAGGAATGAGTACAATAGGGAATCAGAACTGTGGGAACTCAGATTTTAACACTTAGTAAAAGTTGCCATCCTCCCTGACAACATAGCATATTTGTTTTTTTAGTGTGTGTGTGATCCACAAGTCACATTTAAAAATAACCTTTTTTTATGGACCAATACAACTTATCATAACTGATAAATACTTGTATAAACAATATGACCCCCTTTACTTGGGGTATAAAATTAGGTCCCATTTCTTTAAATATTCAAATTAAATGATTTTTCCATCCCATACAATTATCATGGGAATCTTCTACTCCTCCCTGGGGTCCCTGTTCCTTGTGGTAAGTTCAAGAACGCCAGGGTGAGTTTCCCTTCTCTGAGGGAGTCAATGGTTTTTACTATTGCCTCGTGGCAAAGGGTCTCCAAAGGGAGTCCAGCATTCAGATGTCATTCTTGTCCTTGGGTGACTACCGCAGTGAACTAGAGCATAGTGCCCTCACTCGTGGGTCTCAGGCTCAGGGCAGGGGCCAGAAGCCTTTTCCTCCACAGTTATACTCAGCCTCAGTATGCCTGAGCTCCACATGTGAATGGTCTTATCATTTTCAAATTTACTTGTACATATACACACACAGCTCCACTCACTACCCCCGATTTCCCAGATTTGCCCATAGTGCCAGGGTTCCAAATTTAAGAAAGATTTAATTTTGGCATACACTGTGTACACTGTGCTTGGAATTATCCATTTCATTCCACTCCTCTATTTCACTTTTAAGAAAATTCTTCTTGGTACATACTAGATTGATTTGAAGCCCACAATTTGAAAAGTCCAACCCCAGAGGACCTCTAGTATCCTTCCTTGGAAGTTGACTCTCTTTTGGGCCACTTTAGTCCATCTAAGGGTATGTGTGTTTTATATACATAAAAACATATGTGTGTATGATTATACATAACTTACATACATAAGCACACATATATATGATTTAGTTTCAAACAAAATAATACTGTGAAGTAACCTGGGAGGGAAAGAGTAGAGGAGGGAAAGAGTAGAGAAGGGAAAAGATGTTTTAAAACATGATGCATTGTTCTGACTTTTTAATGTCTGGATATTTCCACCTTACTGTTCAAACATAATTTTAAAAAATTGTATTAGCCATTTACATTAGGGGTCATCTGAGTAGAATTCCTGAGGAAATAAGTGAGTCGATGGGCTTCTGTGAAGGGGATAAAAGATACAAAGATTCCTTGTGTTGCAAATATAATTTTCCAGACATTCTCAATAATAGCTAACATTTACATAATGGAAATGCTATCATCACAGAGTTCAAGGAGTTTACCTATGAAAGAATATAATGAGACCATATATACAGCATCATATAAAATTACAGTGATAGTAATCATAATTTCCTGAGAACACATCCATGGGCCAACTTTCAGTGTGGAAATGCTGAAACTTCATTCTTATTGATTTGAAATCTAAATTTAAGTATACTGTTTGGCCGTAAATGTACTTCTGAACACATACTGAGTGACTGCCGTATTGGGAATGATATTGTATAAAGCCATGGATAAGATCTTAGTTTTGAAATATTTTCTCTGCTATAATCATATCCATTTTGATTGCCCTGAAGCTACTTAGAACAGATGTACAAAAATCAGAAAACCACTGTTGTGGTTATTTTCACCTTACTCTAATGCAGTTATTTAGCTGAAAGCTTAGTTCATAAGTGGGAAGAGCTC
>NW_012150864.1:442387-444551 GCF_000956105.1 Propithecus coquereli
CATTTATTTCTTCAAGTCTGCCTGTTTTTGCTTCATGTATTTTGGTGTTCTTTTATTAGGTACATAAATGGTTATATTTGTTGTATCTTCATAGATTGACCTTTTTGTTATTATAAAATGTCCTTCTCTGTCTCTAGTAAAAATTTTTGTCTTAAAGTTTACTTTATCTGATACTAGTTATAGTCATTCCAGCTCTCTTTTGATTATTATTTGCATGATATATCTTTTCCATCCTTGTACTTTCAATCTATTTCTTTCTTTGAATCTAAATTGTGTCTCTTGTAGACAGCATTTAGTTGGATTTTTAAAAATCGATTCTGTCAATCTCTGCCTTTTAATTGTAGTGTTAAATTGATTTACAGTTAATGTAATTGCTGAAAAGATAGGATTTATGTTTGTCATTTATTTCTTATTTCTTTTTGTTCCTCTATTCTTCATTACTGCCTTCTTTGTTTTAAATAGATACTTCTAGTATGGAATTTTAATTCCTTTGTTTATTTTACTGCAGTTTCTGAGCTATTTTCTTAGTGATTTCCCTAGGATTACAATTAACATCCAAATTTGTAACAATCTAGTTCAGATTAATGCTAACTTAGTTTCAATAGTGTATAAAACTTTGCTCCTATATAGCTCCATTTCCTCTCCCTTCTGTCGTGTTGTGATTGTCAAACAAATAATATTTTTATATACTGTATGTTCATCAACAAGATTTGTAATTATTGGTTTATGCAATTGCCTTTTGAATCAAATAGGATAGAAATGAGTTACAAACAATAATATATAATATTATACTGTTTTTACATTAACCGTATAGGCACTGCATGTTTCAAATATTTCATATGAAATGGACTCTATTTAGTGAATAATCGTTAGCTCATTTCCCCATTTAAAAAATAAAGCAGTTTCATAGTAGGAGACATTTAGTGTTATTAGCACATTTATTAAATATAACTCTAGCTAAAAATAAAGTAATATAAGGAATTAATTAGTTTTTAGCTTTATTATAAACAAATGTACACTTACTTCTGTTAAATTATTTGGATTATTGAGAAAATGTCTCATACTCCTCTTAGTAGTTTTATAGTTCCATTGTTAGGAGCTATTAAGTATTATTTATGACATCTCAAAATGTATGCAACATTTTATACCTTTCTCCTGGGTGCCCATATTAGATTTCCCAGAAAGATCTATGACCTTAAAAAGCTTAAACACCAACGAGTCTAAACTATATAATAGACTCCTTTGGTTTACACATTTCTACAAAACTTGAAGAACGGGAAGGAGAATAAAGTCATTGGTGGACGGCAGAACTGCTGGTACCCAGGCACCCAGTCTGGTTTATTCTGGTTTTGGTCATGGTCGTTGCCCTTTGAAGACTCAGATTATCTGAGTCCCTCAGGATTTGGCCCATGTATTGTGATTGTTTCAACGTGAGTGTGTGGTGCGTGCCCTCTGCCACTCCAGGTTCCTCATCACACACCTTTGAAAGAACTATTTCGATCTGTTATTTAAGAAATAATAAAATTTCTTAAATTAATTCAGTCCTCAAATCACTGTAGCCTACCCTCTTCCAGTTATTCATTTAATGCCAAATAGAGATCTTTATGTAGAGGTGGCTCGTGTCAATCTATCAGAGGTGACTAGGGATAAATCTACATTTATCTCCAGGGTACATTAGATGAGGCCCTGCAGAGTATTCATGTGGAGCAGCCTCCGTAGCATGGCATGGTACCATTTATGCCCCTCCTTTCAAACTAAAGACCTAGTAAAACCATCTGTATGTGTGTTTTTTTGAAGTTTTTAGAATGAGGTATGACATACACTTAGTAAGTAGAAAAAATCTTAGATGTACGTCTTGATAAATTCTTATATATATGTATATATAAGCATTTAACACCTATGTTGCTGCTACTTGGATGAAGTCACGGGTCATTTCTGGAATCTGCTAGTTGCCTCATGCCTCTTCCCTCCTAATACCTCCTTTCCTCTGCTCAGGTAAGAATAGGTAGCCACTGTTCTTATTCTAACCCCACAGGTTAGTTTCACTTGTTCTTGAACTTTGTATAAATGAAATCATACACTATGTACTCTTTTGAGTTTTACTTCTTTTGCTCATCATAATGTATTTGAGATCCATCCGTGTTGCTGTGTGTAGCAGTAGTTC
>NW_012150864.1:444848-447449 GCF_000956105.1 Propithecus coquereli
CCCAACATTTCATTATTTGGTTATATATAACCAATAAATTGGTATATGGAGAGAGTGGGGGTGGAGAGAGAGAAACATGGTTAAGACTGACACCAACTTGACTTAATTATGGGCATTGACTTGATTATTTTGTAGGCAGTGGTCTTAGATTTAGAAATAATAAGCTTATTAGCTTGAGACGATTTGCAACTTCGAAGGAATCTCAAATTTGGAAGAGAATCTTTTGTAGCAGACAGTCTTTTCCTCTAATAATGGTTGCAAATCCTTGAATAGTATAGATGGTCCAAGCCTTGGGAGAATCTCCTAACTCATGGTAGCATGGCCTAGGAGGTTGAAGAACAGTGCGATTCCTTTCACACACTCTATAATTCCCCAATATTTGAGAAATCTGTGTAAGAAATCCTGCCTCTTTAACCTACAGATTTCTATAACATAATATCTTCTCTGAGAGTCTCTAGGAAAATTATTTTGCCACCCTTTCACAAAATGCTGTGACAGGGACCACTAGCATTCCTAAATTATGGATTGGGACATTAGACTTCTCCTGCGGACTGACATTGGCCTGTAGTTGCTCCTGTTAGGCATAGAGAGCGAAGCTAGACATCAAATACTTCGAGAGCAGTGCGGTCAGGAATACCTGGGGAGGTGGGCAAGTTAAAAATGGAGATTCCTGGGCTTAGTTACATTTACCACATCAGAATCTCTTAAGTGAAACGTGAGAATCTACAGTTTTAAAAAATTCCTTGGGTGATTCTAAGGCATAACGGAGTTTGCAAAGCATACCATTTTAGAGAAGGGGGTTTGGTTGAGTTTTTGTGGTGGTTATGAGCTCCTAGGTCCACTTCAGGGTTATAATATGGAGAGTAAGACTTTCTACTACGCAGTGACTGTAAATTTACCTCAAACGTAATAGAGAGAGAAGAGTGAAAAGTGATGCTCTATGGGATGCTTAAAAAAATACCCTTATGCATAAAAAAGCCTACCTAAATTTCAAAGAAATCAATCAGTTTTCTGGAGATCAAATTGGAGATGTTTCACCAAGGGCCAAATAACGTCCTTATTGGGAGTTGTTGTATAGCATGGAAGGTTGGATTCTGTATAATCCAATTCTGGAAAAGCCATTATAATTTTAGAGTAGTGGTGGTTAACACAGCAATCACAAAAAGTACAGTAAGATGAAAGATTTGCCTCAAAAAACTGCTGTATATTTTTGGTAGGTGACAGGAGGAGGTAGGGTAAGTTTCAGGGATTTATTTATAATTACATTGATCTGTTTTATTATGTCTGTTTACATTGCCTGTTTTATTATGGAGTGAATGGTAATTAGATTGCTGAAAGTGCCTTATAGGGAGAGTGGTCGAAACTTAGAGGAGAATTTGGTTCCACTGAGGAAGATACCCCATTTGCTAGTAACTGCTACATTAGGTTTTAAACTTGCTTTTTTTTAGTATTAATATTTTATTGAGGATTTATGTATCTATATTCATAATGGATATTGCTTTGTTGTTTTCTTGTGATGTCTTTGTCTGGTTTTTATATCAGAGTAATAGTGGTTTCATAGAATGAATTTGGAAGTTATCCCTTTTCTCTAGTGTTTTTGGGAAGAATTTGTGAAGGATTGGTGTTATTTCTTCTTTAAATGATGGTAGAATTCACTCTAGGCCTTGGTTTTTTATTTGTGGGAAATTTTTTGAATGCCAATAAAATCTCTTTACTTATTTTAGGTCTGTCCGGATTTTCTATTTCTTTGTAAATCAGTTTTGGTGATTTGTGTCTTTCTAGGAATTTTCCATTTCATCTAGTGTGTTTGTTGTCATACAGTTATTTATAGTATTCCTTTATATGCCTTTTTATGTTGGTAAGGTCAGTGGTAATGTCCCCTGTTCCATTCCTGATTTTAATAGTTTCAGCCTTCTCTCTTTATTTCTTGGTCAGTTTAGCCAAAGGTTTATCAATTTATTAATCTCCAAAGAACCAACTTTTGGTTTCATTGGTTTTATCAATTGTTTTTCTGTTCTCTATTTCACTTGTTTTCAATATAATCTTTATTATTTTTTTCCTTCTATTCTTTTTGGGTTTAGTTCGTGTTTAGTTTAAGATGGAAGGTTAGGTTATTACTTCGACATCTTTCTTCTTTTTTAATATAGGTGCTTGCAGTATAAACTTTCCATTAAACACTGTTTTAGCTGCATCCCATAAGTGTTGGTGTATCGTGTTTTCATTTTCCTTTATCTCAAAGAATATTCTAATTTTGCTTTGTGATTTCTTCTTTGATCCATTGTTTATTTAGGAGTATGTTGTTTCATTTCCATATATTTGTTAATTTTCCAAATTTCCCTTATTAATAATGAATTTCTAATTTTATTCCACTGTAGTTGAAGAACATACTTCATGTGATTTAAGTCCTTTTAAATTTATTGGGGCTTGTTTTATAGTCTAACATATAGTCTATCCTGAAGAATGTTTCATGTACACTTGAGAATAATTGTATTCTGTTGCTGAATGGAGTGTTCTATAGAGGTGTGTTAGGACTGGTTGGTTTATTTTCTTGTTGATCTTCTGTTCTATCCATTATTGAAAGTAAGGTATTGGAGTTTTAAC
>NW_012150864.1:450166-504679 GCF_000956105.1 Propithecus coquereli
TGTACAGATGGTGTCTATGTAGATAATGGGAGAGGATTGTGGTACAAATAGTTGCATGGTGGCAGGGGTTTTTTGGAGTGCTATATTCTGCCTCCTATCATCTGGGAGCAGTGTCCTGTCCCCACACGAGTGGCTTTCCCTGCTTGTACATGTGGTTGGGCCCAAGCAAGGCCCAGTGGCATGGCGTGGACTGATGGGCTCAGCCTCACCTGGATTTCTTCTGGCACTGTATGTTTCTCTGCCATGAGGCTGTACGGTCATTGGGCTGTACTGCTGTTGGGCTGAGATCCCCAGCTCTTGCTACAGAGCCAGGTATCTCTACCTGTGTCTTTACCCTGTGTGTTTACCACATGAGTATCAAGGGAAGCTCAGGGAATCTAAACTTCAGGCCTTCTTAGCCTGGTTGCACTGTGCAGCCACAGTGATGTAGCTGTGTCCTCGGCTGGTGAGTGGGGCAAGCGATCTTTCCAGAGTGTGCAGTGGGGAATAAGGGCCGTGGCTCTCCTCTGACCTTGACATTATCCTCCCTTCATAGGAAGGAGAGGGGAAAGTTGGGACACATTTTCTTCTACCTCATTTTTTCTTTTCCATGGAGGGGAAGGTTGTCCTTCATATTCCATTATATCGTCCTTGCCAGGTTGTTATGGATGAAGGAGGTGTCTTTATTCCACCATGGGAAGGAAGACTCTATGAGCTGGGGTTTCCAGGTTTTATTTCCCTCTTTAGCCTTTGAAACGCTCAAGAGAGAAGTGAAGGATTATGCAAAATTTGCACTCAAGGCATCTTAATTCTTGTGCCAGTCTGGTTTGCATTAAGAATTGGGTGCTTACCATCTGTTAGGTGCTATTATAAGTGGTTTCCATATAGTAACTCATTTAACCCTCATAATAAGCCTATGAAGTAGATGCTATTATTGTAGCACAGATGGAGAGACTGAAGCACAGAGAGGGAAAAGGTTAGGCAATTTGCTTGAGATTACTTAGCTAGTTAAATATGTAACTGATCTTGGAAGTCTGGTTCAACTTTGCAGTGCAATGTTCTTTTCATCAGTCCTGGTGATGTTCTTCTGTGTTGAGTTGAGAAAATGTCAGGTCTCATGCAGTGGCCAAAGGTAGGGGAGAAATTGGGTGTGGTCTGGTACCTGAAAAAGTTTCATTGCTTTATATGTCTTCATATTTATATCCCTGGAACCTCTCAGTACCCTCTTCTTAACGTTGGAGAAGGTATTTTTTCCTATACTGGACTTTCTTAACATGGGGCAAACTGCTGTGACAGTCACCTGTGTTTGGTTGTATGGTGGTTTTATCCCTGCAACTTAAACTACTTTAATAAAAGTGATGCTAAAAGTCTTGTGGGATCTTGGAAGGAGGCATCTGTACTTGGGGTCTTAGTCCCTCAAAAGATGGTTTGGAAAAATCATAAAAAATTCTTGAGTATCATTTCATTTCTTACAAGATGAACATCTTACAAAATCTTTACATCTCATCCTACATTGAGGACCAGGGGTAAGAGAAAGCTAGGCCACCAAATATACCTTATAAACTGGGGAAGAAGAGAGCAAAGCATGGGATGTGTGTGCTCTACCAGATTGGAAAAGGGCAGATTTCTACAAAGGGCAGATGTTTTCTAAGCCATCAGAGAACTCATGTGTGTTCTATATCTGCTTCTTAGCAACTTGCATATGCTAAGAATTCTGATTTCCACTTAATTTAAGCTTATTCCAGTAACTCCATTTTCAACTTTCCAGATGCTTTTCCAGAACTTTCCAATTCAGTCTATTTTACATAATCCGCCATAGAAGCTCTGCAGCATTTTATGACAATTCCGGTTCTTTACCTTGTTATATGGCAGAGATTTCAGGCTGCTCCTGAATATCGGGTCTTCCTTTTTCATCTAATTTCAGAACCCCAGTGTTTTTCTGGGATAAGGCTGTCTAGCTAAAGATAGCATTTCCCAGCCTTGTTTATGGCGACATATAGCTGTGTGACTAAGGCTCTGACCAGGGGGGAGATGATCCTGAGGGGAGGGCTTTGCTTTCCACTGTCCCCTCTCCCTGCCACACTGTCTGGACGTGGACACCATGGTGGGGGGTGGAGCTGCAGGCTTTAGTCTGTGGGGTGGACTCCTGCCATCTCACGTGTTGAGTGTGGCAGGAAGGTGAGATAGGAAGAGCCTGGGTTCTCTGCACTATGGAGCTGCCTTGGCAGCCTGGGCTCCTCACATTGGCACAGTTGCACAAGGAGCAAGAGACTTCTCTCTCTACAGAAGCTACTGTGTTTTTTGGCTTTCATTCTTACAGCTAAACCTCTGTCCTAAGGTTTAGTTTGAACCATTTGAAATTGCCATTTTTTTTTGTGAATTAAAAATTATTAAACACCAGCAATTTCATACGTATCAATTTAATAATATACTTTCATTTATTCATTTTTTTTACTCTCAATTTTGCACCTCCTGTCTGAGGATGCATACTGTGGAAGTAGAGAGCATTTTGTGGAAGGTTCAAAGATGCCCAGGCACGATGGAGAAATACTCAGAGTTCAGAACAAGGGAAAATGAGCAGGTGCTTGATTACTTAGAAATCATTCAGATTATCTGTTGAAAAGATTGATCTCTTTGGTTAAGACTTCCTTGGAAGCATTGTGATGTGTTTTTTTCTATTTAGTTGGAAGGCAGCTACCTCAGCACAGAGTATGTCAGTAGGTGGCTTTGAGGTTTGGTCCCTGGGCGATATTTCCACTTGAATCGTGATGTAAAAGGTCCACATCATGTGTAGGGTCTTTTACCAATGGTAGGTGCTGATGATGTTTCAGGGCACTATTTGGAGTTGGCCAAGACACTTTAGAAAGGGTGTCTTTGGTAAATGGTAAGCTGTGGTGCTAAGACGACAGGAAGATTTTTCTACAATTTATTTGGAAGCAGTTCAGGATGGTGGGGAGAGCTTTGGAATCAGTCAGTTGTGGATTTGTATCTTGACCTTCCTACCTCCCAGCTGTGTGGTCTTGGCCACGTCTCTCTGAACATGTTTTCACTTTAGTAAAATGCAGAAAATGATGCTGATTTGTTCAGACTGCAGTTAGAATCGGAGCTAATATTTTAAGTACTGGCACAGCACATAGCATTTCCACAGAATGTAAATGGTAGCTATTTTTATTTTCTTCGGATTTCAGTGTCTTTCTCAAGGTGGCAAATTAGTGCTATATTTATATTTTAAATCTTCCTTTAGAATAGATAACAAAAAAGAGGTTCTAAGTATATAATCTGCATATCTACTTGGACCAGTTGAGGAAGCACCTTCTTTAAACTGAGAAAACCTGGGGTTAGGATGTGGACATCTTGGGAGGTCTTTATTTTTCCTCTCCCATCAACCTGTCTACATCTAGATTTCCAGAT
The DNA here is from genome assembly GCF_000956105.1 of Propithecus coquereli. Lineage (NCBI taxonomy): Eukaryota > Metazoa > Chordata > Mammalia > Primates > Indriidae > Propithecus > Propithecus coquereli. The sequence goes on from NW_012150864.1 coordinate 453,557, forward strand.
GTATTTGTGTGTGGTGTGCCTAGCAGTCTCATAACCTAAAATGTTTTTTCTGCACATCTATTGTTATATTTTCTTTCTTGTGGCTTTGCAGGTAATTAAGTTAAGGCTCTTGTGATGGGAAGATGATCCTTAATGATTTGGGTATGTCCAGTATAATCACAAGATTCCTCATAAGTGAAAGAGTAAATAGGGTAGAAGGAAACAACATCAGACAAAAATTAAAAGTGAACAATCTAGAAATACAAAGAAATAAGATGAGCAGGAAATACCACTTGACAAGCAAAATTTCTGTACATTTTCAATAGAATCACAGCACCTAGAAACTACAGCAACTAGACTAAAAAGCAAAAGACATTCAGAATCATCAATCCTGTATTATGCTTTTAAGATGCCTTTTCTTCAAAAAAACAAATCCATAATAAATGCTTTTTAAATGCTATGAAAAACATAGATAAGAACCATTAAAAAAGTAAATCTGTAAAAAAGACAATTTGTTGAAAGATAAAATAGTTTGCACAAAGTGAAATTAATATTCAGTGTGTATTACTAAAAGCAGTGCTTAAATAAATATGTTCTTTTTTAAAAGCAAAAAAAATATAAATAAATAAACTGAGAAAACCTGGTACATGACACGTATTTCTTTTGGTCGCACCCGAGTGTGCTAAAGAGGTGCCCCAGAACCACAGGAGGAGACAGACAGTTTGACATCATCTGCCTCTTCTCAGGCATCTGAGGCATCTCCCAGGCAGGGTGTGTGGCCCTCATTCTCAGCCATGGGAAACAGATCCTTGGAACCTTTTGAAAATCCCAGTTCCCCTTTATGCAGAGAAGCAGTTTTAGATAAGACCAAGCTAGATAGACATTTTCTCTCTTTTTTCTTTCAAAGTTCTGTACATAACACTGCTTCTGAGGCCCTTTGAGAAAACTGTTCAGGTTGTAGGAAAGGACTTGATCCTGTGGGTAAGATTTAAAAGACATCAGCCTTGCCCTCTGTTCAAGCTTTGAGCCCCCCTTTGGAAACTCTTGTAGCATTTTCACAGTGATAGTTGTAAAAAGACAAAACCAAAACTCAGTCTTACTAGAGTGTTTATTGAACTTAGAGTCTTGGGACTGGAAGAGACGTGAGAAATCAGAGGTGTGTCCTCAGACCTGGGTCATTTACTTAGCCCACTTTATGAAGTTGTACAGACAGAGCACATTTGGGATGTATTATATTTACAATACCCTGGCTCATCTTTTCCTGCGATTCAGCTATCTTGTCAATAAAATCAAGGTTTTAATAACTAGCTCCTATTACTGACATTTATGGACTAGGAAATGAATTAAACCCTCTGAGGCCCATGCATAGGAAAAATACTTGAGATACCTACAGACAAGATGAGCTAATCTAAGCAGGAAGACTTAGGTGTGACAACCTGTGGCCAGTGGGTAGAATTCAACTCTTGGTTTAATTTCTTCTGGGCTGCTGCGCATAACAGGTATGGAATTATTGTTCCAACCAGGGTACAGAGGTCAAAAGGATATTTCCTATTGTGGCCATGACTTCCACAATGGAGACTGAAGGTGTAGCATCAGAGATATACACAGAGGTTAGTCAGATAATTATAATTGTGTAGAACAGATATGATCCTGCTGCCAGGTATGAGATTTTACCTCCTTTAAAAATCTTTTGTGGTGAGAACATTATAACATGAGATCTTCCCTCTTAACAATTTTTTAAGTGTACAGTACAGTACTGTTAACTGTAGGTACAATGTTGTACAGCGTATCTCTAGAACTTGCTTAACTGAAACTTTGTGCCCCTAGGTGAGCAACTCCCCATTTCTGCCTCCCCCCAGCCCCTGGAAACCACCATTCTACTCTTTGACTCCATGAACTTGACTATTTTAGATACCTCATATGAATGGAATCATGCTGTATTTATCCTTCTGTGACTGGCTTATTTCACTTAGCATAATGTCCTCAAGGTTCATCCATGTTCTTGCATATTGCTGAATTTCCTTTTTTTAAAGGCCGAATCACGTTTTATTGTATGTATCACATTTTGTGTATCCAGTCGTCTGTTGATGGACTTTCAGGTTGTTTCCACATCTTGCCTATTGTGAGTAGTGCTGCAATGAATGTTAATGTCTTTTTAAAATCATGTTTTCGATTCTTTCGGATAAACACCCAGAAGTGGGACTGCTGGATCACTGAACATGGTATTTGACCTAATGTCTGGGTCCTACCCTCCTAGAGAAAGCTGCTCTTTCTCTTCCTATCTGTGCTCTCATTGTGCTGTTTTGTCTTGACTCTTGTCCATATGAACTCATAAGTGACGTGGCCCATATCTTGAGACCGAGGAATGAACACAGAGACAAAAAGACACAGACAGACGACTGCAGCCCTTACAAAAAGACACAGACACCACAAAGACAGTATAAGGCTCCAGCAAAAGCTCTTGCTGTAGTTGCTTTATTTATAACACAGCCTGTTTGGCAACTGTCCCACCGCAATTTCTTTGATCCCACACTGTCCCGACTCAACACGTCCCTGTTCCTTGTTGTTTCGTCTCCAGCGAGCAGATGTTTGCATCTAAACTCTCTAGCCCCTCCTGTTTACAGGGTTAGGGCGCTCTGGACTTGCACACAAGGCCACAGACATGTTCTTGAGAAAAACAACAAGGAAACGTTCCCAGACACAGGTGTCCTCTACACATAAGTTGAAATTAAATGATATTTTTGTTTGCTATATTATTATACTAAATGTTTTATACTCCTTTTTGTTTATTTATAAGGCAGGTCATGGTGGACAGACCCATGCTCTCTTCCAGTTACTCATTACTTGGCAATGGAGAAGTCATTTAGCCTCCCTAAATTTCACCTTCTTTATTTGTAAAATTTGTAACACACTTAACTTAAAGGATTCCTGAAAAGATTAGTAGATAATTCAAGTAAAATGTCTGTCACAATGCCTGGGATATAATAAGTTCTCAAAACATGGTAGCCTCTATTTTTTTTAAATCATGTAAGTCTAATTTCACATTTTTCTTAGAATAAAATCTCAGTCAAATTGGCTTCTTATTTATATGTGCCTTTTCCCTTCTATGAACTTTTCTGTGAATCACTGGATTTCTTTTATATTGTACTCTTTCCCCCTTTCACTGGTAAGAACAGAGTAAGTTTTTAGAAAATGGTTATGGAATGGATGAATTAAGGGTTATTGAATATTTTCTATCTGATCTGGAACTAAATTTCCATTTGTAGAAATAGACACTTTACAATTGTGAATGTAATACATGTTCATTGACAAAAAGCACCTGTAATCTATTACCCAGGGGTAACCACTCTTTAAATGTATATACACTTTAAATAAAAGGAACAATTTTGTTAAAATAGAGAGATTTTTGAAACTGAAATTTTACAGAACACAGTTTTAGACTCAGATCTTTTTGCTTAGCACCTCTTGGTTCCATACCCTGGAGAATGTGGTTTTTAATGGCTGTAATAGGGATGGACTGTCGTTTGAACCAGATTCCTCACTGACCGTCCTCATGGAATTCTGGGGATGACCTCAGGCTCCCTGCAGTGTGCCAGCCTTTCTGACAAAATGCCTAAGAATGTTCTGAGCCAGTGGGCACTGCGGCTGAGTTTGGGCAGGAGGATTTCTAGGTCTAATCCAGCGTCAGGGGGAGGTTTGGCAGATGCCTCTCAAGTTGGCCTTGAGGGGCTTTGTTGGCACTCGAGTCAAACAGAAATAAAGGAAACCTCCATTGAAGATGAGAGCCCTTGTTCGTCCAAAACCAGCTATGATTTTGCCCTCATGTGTGCTGCCCACATATTCCTGCTTATGCTGACTTTGATACTATTAACTGGATCTGTAAATACTTCCTATTTATCTGAGTCAAGCCTGATTTCAGCCGCTCCCCACCCTTGAGCCTTGTGATCTGATGACCGGCCTCCTCTCTCCAGTCATCTTACCTTTCCAGCAAACGGGATTGGGTCCAGGAGCCCATTGGGCTTTTAGGAAAGCGTTGCTCTGTTTTAAAATAACGCTCTTTGCTTCCTGATGATTTGCCATTGACTAGGGAAAGCACCGTTAATATAGTAACAAAAAGACAACAGCTCATTTAAACTGCCCATTGTGTTGCTCAGAAAAACCTCCTCCATCACCTCTTCTTCTGTAGGGACATCCCTAATGTGGGCTCGCCAAGGGGCAGTGGGCAGGTTGCAGAACATCGTCATCGCATGACTGTGATCGCCGAGGCAGGCTGGACACGCGGATTAAAATGATGAGCTGCGGGGACATGTTACCGTGCGCAGGGGAGAGGCGAGCAGAAGACTTTTCGGAATGCTTCCATCTCACCGACGACAGCGTCCCATGGCCTTCCACCCTCACTTACCTCTGCCCGAGCCCTCGGCTCTGTTTCTCCTGTTTGATGTCAGTAGTCTTTATTGGTGTTGGTAGTGACAATTAGTGGCATCAATCTGTTGAGGGATGGGGGATACATAATGGAGGTAAAACTATTATCCTTTCTTTCAGATCTGAGGGCTTTTGGGGGCTGGTCAGGTATGCTACAGAACCCAAAGCCTAGGCAGGGGTCAGAGTGGTATGTTAGGAAGGCGGGGAGCTCCTCAGTGAGGAGAGGTGGAAGAAGGGGGCAGACAGGTGCCTTAGCCAGGCCGTTGCGTATTGATCAAAGTTAATCTTCACAACAGTATTGGGAGAGAGAGCGCTTTGCCCTTTGTTTTCTATGTGCGGACACCTGGGTCCAGAGAGATAAAGGGATGGGCAGCCAGAGCAGCTGGCAGTGACCGTGAGGCAGCACGTGGGACAGCTGGCCATGGAGCCGTGCTCAGGTGCTCACCACCCTGCACACCACCCAGGCTCGGGCCTCACGCACAGGACACCCACAGACCTCTTAGCACGGGGATTTTATGAGGAGCCATTAAAAAAAAAAATCAGTGACTTATATCAGCCTTTCACCAAGGGGAGAAATAAAAGAAAGTTCTATCTTTTAAGTAATTTTGATAAGACTTTATAAATGGAGTTTTTAATAGATTTAATATTTGTACCATCAGAAATTAGTCCCACAAAGGCCTGGGTATTAAAAGTCTCAGGTCCTATTTTCAGCGTCTTCAGTGGTCTGTGCAATTCAAATAAAATCCATTACCAAGAAAATTGTGCAAGATTCCTGGTGTTCATCCTTGTAGTGTCTGGACCCCCTGCACTTTCATTTTATTGTGTGGTCATGGAATAGATGACTTAGTGGACATTAGATCATTCTCTGAATGAATGAGACAAAGCCTCCTGGTTTTCTCCCTCAACTCCCTTCCTCCACCTGCCGTAGCTCTGTCTTGATTCACTGGAGACCCTGAGGTCTCTGAAGGGGCCTCTCATATTCCTGCTGTTGACCACCAGAGCCCCTTTGATGGTAGCTTGAGCCATCGCATAAATAAATACCCTTTGCATTCAAAATTATTTATATGTTAATGGACATGCACCATTAATGTGTAATCAAATATACGTTTAATTACTTCAACATTTTGCATGTTCTGCTTTGGAAATTTGATTAAAGGGAAGTCTGTAATTAAGAAAGTGAGGTGACTTTAAGTGCTGGTTAGATGCTTTGTTTGGTATTGAGTGCCACGTCTGTGATTATTGGGACCTTCACAAATTAGTATTAGACTGAGAAACTTTTCATTGGTAGAATTTAGGACCAATGTGTCCTTGTCTCAATGTGTCATTTCTAAGTCACTGTTTCCATCAACAAATACTTTCTAGCCTCCTTGGAAATCTTGAAGCTGGGTGGTTGTCATGGGAATCATCAGTCCCATCTTGAAGAGTGGGATGGTACAGTGAGGCTTCCCCAAGGGATTGAAAACAGGTGTTCAAACAAAAACTTAGACTTGAATGTTCACAGCAGCATTATTCGTAATAGCCAGAGGCAGAAACAACACAAACGTCCATCTACTGGGGAAAGGATCAACAAAATGTGATATATTCATCCAGGGGAATATTATTAAGCCTTAAAAAGGAATGATGCTCTGATATGTGCTACAACATGTATGAATGTAGAAAACATTATGCTGAGTGAAAGGAGCCAGGCACACAAGGCCACATATTGTATGATTCCTTTATATGAAATACCCATAGTGGGCAAATCCATGCAGACAGAAAAGGCTGTGGGGAGGCACTCACTGCTTAACGGATATGGAGTTCTCTTTTGGGGTAATGAAAATGTTCTGCAACTAGATAGCGGTGATAGTCGTGCAGCAGTGTGAGTGCACTAAATGCCACTGAATTGCACATTTCCAAACATATCCCCAAACCCAAAGTGTGGGGGCTAGAGTTGCACTGACCTGGGTTTGAGTCTCGGCTCTGCCATTTATAATACTTACTTGCAGGCTCACACGCATTACGTGATCTCTCTGAGCGTCTGTTTCTTCATTAGGAATGTACGGATACTAGCATTTCCTGCACTACACAATCGTGAGACTTAAGTGAGATGGTGCGCATAAGGGAGGATAATAGACTCATGGTGATGGGGTTCCTTTGCTAGCAAGTTTAGGCTTCAAGCACTCAAAATAACATTATAAATCCCCAGCGAATATGGGATTAAAATTCTAAAATAGTAAGAAATGTTAAATAGACTCTGACTTTAGGTTTTCATGGAGAACCAAGCATGATTTCCAAAAAAGCCTTACAAAGTACTAGAAGTCTTTGCTGAAGGCTCCCAAAAAGGGGCCAAGGGAAAAGTACATCGAGTGATACACAGCAGAGTGTTGTAGGATGCTTTTCATCTCATCCCTTTGCATCATCCCGTCCACCATGGCAGTTTGCCCTAGAAACCCCTCTCTTCCTCTCGCCGTATCTCTCAGCACCCAAACTTCAGTCTGTGTTCCTCTTGTCCCCTTACCTTGCCCTCTTGTTCCCTTCTCTAGCCTGTCCTGCTCTGCGTAGCCCCTGCCTCCGTACTGTGTACCAGCTGTCTGGGCCTTTCTGTTCTGCAGCTGTACCTAGGACCTGATCAGCACCCCAAAGCTCTCAGACTTCAATGAAGAAAAGCTAATAGTTGTGTCTCTGTCACAGGAACTTTGTGTTTATGTAGCAAATATCCTCCATTAGTCCTCGCTAGTTTCAAAATGAATCACCTGTTAATCCTTTGTTGTTTTTATGAAGGATGGGGAATAAAAATGATATTCTATTTTGACTAAATCACCTTGTACCTCCAAATAGAGAAAACCATAAGAAAAAAAATGAAAGCAAGTGCTATTCTTACAGACAGCATGAGAGGAAAAGAGAGAGAAAGGAGAAGAACTTTGAAAGGGCCCTTGTTTGCTTTAGCTGGCAAAGTCAGTCCCGCTGAGGCGGAGGGGAGGATGAGGAGTGAATGCGGTTCCTTTGGTGTAGAGACTTTACTACAAGCCGGGCTTCCAGTAATAACAGTAAGCAGCTAGGTCTTTGGATGATGGTCTCCTTCAGTTATCAGCAACCTTAGGCAGTTACTGAGGAAACTGAGGCTGCCCGAGAGGTGAAGTCATCGGTTCGACTCATGTGAGCAAAGCGTGGCTGAGCCAGGATCCCAACCCAGGCCCATGGACTCAAATCCCATGCTCTCAACTGCTCTGCACAGGCCTTGGGCAAAGCGTGTCCATTCTCATTCCTATGCATCTTCTTTCTCTACCCCACACCAGCACAGAAGCCTAACCCAGTTCACAGACACGCTGGGCCAACCGAAGTTGCGGAGGCTCGGTCTGGGGAGTTGGAGGGTTTACCACCCCATCCTTTGCTCTTGTTGCAATTTCTGTCTCTGGCTGCCTGCCCAATGTGTGATTACTCTTAGTCTTCTAAATCTGTGTGCTATACATTTTTTTTTTCTATGCGTGCTTTGTTGGACACAGTGCGAACATCTCCTCTTCTATTTAGAAAGATTTTAGTGCACAGCTAAGTGAGGACCAATCTTCTTCTCCAGCTCTGGTTTCAATAAACAACCACATCGGGCCATTTCAGACAGGCACAATTGCACTCACTTGCTTATTTTTGAAGCTTTCTGGAAATTCTCTCAACATCTTAATTGGTACAGAATATAATTCTCCTGCTGAGCTAATTCCTTCTGCCGTATAACCTAAGTCCTTTCTGCTCTGTCCTGTGTCCTCTGAAAAGACATTGCCTGTGACGCCTTATACACTCACATTATTTGTCACAACCGATATCTCTTTTCTTATTTTTGCTTCCAGGATGAGAGCAGGGCCTGAATACCATTCAGCTGGATTTGGTAGCACAACCCACTCTGGGATCTAGCGGTAGGCTGAGGCCTCAGGGAGGTGTCACGTAAATGACCAGGCCGCGTGAGCAGGGAGAGCTGGCACTCTGTGATGCTTGGTCTAGCAGTGAGCTGTCACGCTGGATCTGATGAGCCCTTGGCATGCTGGGTTTCAGAGCCTGTGTGACGGATAGATATGGAGACCTGACTCCTCTCCTCCTGTGGCTTCTGTCACTCCATGTGCACAGGCACAAGGGGCTTTGGAAACCAACCACTGTTTCGGGCCATCGTGGAAGCATGTACATTGCTAGCTGTGGCTTGTGCCTGGTTTACTCCCAAAAATGGTTTAGGTCCTGGGTAGAATCTGGCTCCCGTGGAGTCCAAAGGAGGGTGACAGAGTAGAAAAGCATTGCAAAACTGGTTCGAGTAAGCCCTCTCCTTTGCTTTGGAATTCTGAGAAATGAAAATTGTGTTTTCTAATGTGATTTTTTTATGTGACATTTTCTGCCTTACTTTAACTTTTTTTTTGATAAAATTTCAGATTTATAGAAAAGTTGTACAGTAGTACAATGTCACAGTCAAGAAATCGATACAGTAGTGTTATCACATCTGTAGACCTGATTCAGGTTTTGCCAGTTGTGTTCTTTATAGCACCCTATCCTTTTAGTCTCTTTGATCTCAGGCAATATTCAGCCTTTCATTTGCTCAGGATATTAACATTTTTGAAGACTATCGGCCAGCGATTTTATAGAATGTCCCTCAATTGGGGCACGTCTATTTCCTCCTGATTCTATGATTCAGGCTTTGATTTTGGCAGGAATCCCGTAAAAGTGGTGCCGTGCTCTTGGTGCATCATTGCAGAGTGTCATATCAAGGACTTGGAAATCGTGGTAGGCAGAGTACTGCACCCTCAGAGATGTCTACATCCTAATTTCTGGAGGCTGTGAATATCTTACCTTACCTGGCAAAAAAGACTTTGCAGATGTGATTAAGTTAAGGATCTCGGGGTGGGGGGGTTATCCTGGATTATCTGGGTGGGCTCAGTGTAATCACAGGGGTCCTTATGAAGGCAAGAGGGAGGCAGCAGAGTCAGAGAAGGAGATGTGACCACAGAAGCAGGAGTCGGAGTGGTGCAGGGCATGAGCCAAGGGATGTGGGCAGCATCTAGAAACCAGAAAAGTCAGTGAAACAGATTCTCCTCTAGAGCTTCCAGGAGTACAGCCCTGTCGATGTTAGGCCAATAAGACCCACTTCAGACTTCTGACCTCCAGAGCAAATAATTCGTTTGTGTTGTTAATTTTTTATAGCAGCAACAGGAAACTGACACAAGGATCGACTTAGAAAGCTGGGCTGCCAAGCTGTCGTGGAGAAGGGCTTCCGGTGGCCAGGATGGGCGTCTGGGGCACAGCCCACGGTTGGCCAGTAGAGTGGTCCTGGCCACCGTCGGATGGTTTGTTCTTAACATCTTCCATCATGAACGGGTGAGACCAGCAGGCTTCAGGGGCTTTTGTTTGCTGCCTTTCTTTGGGCTTTTCTTTTAGATCCACATAGAAAATTTGCTGATGGCTTTACGTTGATACTCACAGGTAGTTACGTTTTTGCTTTTGCCATCTGAGCAGTACACAGGCCTTGTGTAGCTTTCTGTGGTTCTTTGTTGATGATAAGATGACACGGGGAGTGGCGAAGGTGAGGAGAATGCTTGCTCTCTGTTAGATATTATATTAACGTCTCCTTCTTCTTGAGAGCTGTTGGCAGTCTGAAGAGTGGCTGTGATTGGTCCATATTGCAGAAGTGGAAACAGACATTCAGAGAGCTTGAGTCACTTACACAGAGTCACACAGTGGAGCTGGGATTTCCAGGCAGTTCTGTAGGGTTCTGAGGTCTCGATGTTTCCATCACACTACCTTACCTACCTTAAAGTGCATTATGTTAGTATTTTTAATCCCGCAAGCATTTAATCAGCAGAACTGTACTGGAGACATTGGGAGTGCCAGAATAAGATGAATAAAGCACAAGTTAGATTTTCCAGTATCGTACAAATTTTATGATTAGAACATGCCTGTGAGTAGCCTAGGCCATGAAAAAAGTAACTTGTTTGATTTTAAAGGGCCCTTAACACAATGAAACTTAAAGTTGGATTGAGCAAAGAAAATAAATGAAGTATGAAGTATGACAGAGGTCACTGGCCTTGTCTCCCAAGGGAGGTTGCTTTTAATGAAGTATTATTTTAACAGACCTGGAGAAGGGAGTTCAGGCAGACATCTACTTCGTGGGAAGGAATGCTTCCAATTAGTGTCCTGGCGAATTGGGGGGAAGGCTGCTGTAATAGTGAGGGAGAAGTGCCACGATGGTGGCCGTGGGTGACACCTTGGTGTTTGGATGCCTGGGCATTCTCTCTTGGTTTCCATGGCAGCAGGGCAGGTGTTGGCTGGGCATGGCAGGCGAGGGAGCACTGTTCATTGACTGTGGGAAAATCCGCTTTAGGGTAGGAGAAGAGAGAGCTGGATGACAGGGAGGCTCAGGAGGGTTCAGAGTCTCAGTGCTAATGAGGTTCAAGGAAAAGATGAGAATCGGCATAACGAGCAGTCATTTGTAATGGTCTTTTGAATATGGTCCCACGTGGCAGGAGAACATGCCGTACCTCTGGCTCAGAGCCAGCATGGGTAATGTTTGTTTATGGTACCTGTCACTTTATAACAGTGTCTTAATGTCTCATGCAATTGCCTTATGACAAAGATTGAACAAAGAAAGCTCAGCCTAAGCTGACCAATGAATGTTTCATACAGAAACAGTGACAAAGTGAATTTAGAAGGGCATTAAAGGAATTAGCCTCTATGACCAGGTAGAAATTATCTCTTCAATATAAGGGTAGTTTAATATTTAGCATATCATTTAATATGTTAGGTTGAACAGTAGAAAATTACCATATTTTCTAGGTAAAAATGGTCAAAGATTGGCATTTTCTTATGGTTCAACCTAAAAATGTAGTTAATCAATAGGTAACAATTTCAACATATGTACATAAGTTATGATAAAATTCTACCCATTCCTGGTTTAATGATAAAATATTCCTTCTCATGATAAAAATATTAACATTAATGTTAATTAAGATGTTCATGGTGAATATAAGAGCAGAGCATGGGTGACACAAGTCATTCTATTTAAAAATCAAGAATATGAAAATGATCCCCCCATTAAACACTGTTATTTAATGTTGATCTGGAATTTCTGGCTAACTCAAAGAAGCATGAAATGGAAGAAATATTGCAACATGAATGTGACATGATAAACAAATAAAAAAAATTTAGATATTCAGCTAAAACTCATGATTATTTAAATCATTTAATAATAAATTTAGTGCATTAGTAAATATGAGATAAAGAAATAAAATTACTTTTCTTTATATATTTAGAAGATGGTAAGAAAAATTGTTCCATCTAGAATAATAATAACAATAAAAAAATATAGGCTTTGGGCAACCCTACTAAGCAATGCATGGGAATTACATAAAGAAAATTACATACGGAGAGCCATAGCTATAAGTTAAGTGATATTAATGTAAAGATATCTGAATGCATAGAAACATGTACTATGTTCTTTCAGAAATGCTAAATATTTTAAAGCACTTCTCAGCTTAATCTCAATTTTAAAAAATCCTTGCAGAAGATAATAGATGAAAGTACATGTTAATATTTGGGATTCTTTTGTGTTATTAGAGAACTTATCCTCTATATTTAATGTATTATAAAAGTAAAATAATTTAATCAATGGGGTATTTGTTTAAGAATCCCCAGATTACATTAGAATATAAACCCCAGAAAAAGGCAGACCCAGCAGGAAGGCATCATGTAATAAAGGAAAGCATTACAAAAATATAGAAAAGAAATATTCCTCAATAGTCAGTCTTAGAAAAACCAGCTAATTGGGGAAATCATGAATTATGTAAGTCTTTACATTTTGCCAAAACAAAATTATTTTTCATATGGATTAAGTATAAAAATGAAATTAGATAAGATATAAAAATTAAAGGTGAATATATTACTAAATTTGTGATAAGGATGAATTTTCTAAGCATAAAAGCAACAAAGCAATGATACAGTTTTGATCACATAAAAATTTAAAAAGATAAGTTTGTTAGAAATGTATTAATATTAAAAAGTAAATAATTAAAATTTATTATTTGCAACATATGTGAGTTAATTTCCTATTATATCAAAAGGTCTTTAATTGACTTATAAGTCAATTAAAATATTTATATTCTACCAGGGAAGTGGGCCAATGATTGGCCGGATAGTTCTTAAAATAAAAATAATTTAGAAAGATATGAAAAAGGTTAGATTAATTCATAATAAAAGAAATGCATTTAAATTAGGATTTTATCTTTTACTTTCTTAAACCATCAAAGGTAAAAAATAATAAAAAAACTTGTTACCTCCTGGTGGTATTAGTGTTTGGGAATGCAGTCCTTCAAATGTTTATAACCTTTGACAGTAATTCCACTCTCAGGAATATAAGAAAATAGAAAGATACAAGTATATTTTATATCACCATGCTTTGTATGGAGAAATTTATAACAGTAAAATGTTGGAATGAGTTGTGTTGGAAAATAAGATCTTCGTTAATTCATTTATGTTAAATCCATTGATTATTATTTTACTATTAAAATAATATTTATGACATTTAAAGTTTAAAGAAATATTTAAAATACTATGAATTTATTAATGATAAAATATTAATACAAGTGCATGCTACAGACTGAATATTTACTTTTATGTGTATAAACATATCAGTTTATGTAGATATAATAAATATATATTTATAGTTGAACCTTTAACAACATGAGGGTTAGGGGTGCCAAGCCCCTGTACAGTAAAAAATATGCATGTAACTTTTGACTCCCCCAAAACTTTACTAATAGCCTACTGTTGACTAGAAGTCTTACTGATAACATAAACAGTCAATTAACACATATTTTGTATGTTATATGTATTCTATACTGTGTTCTTACAATAAAGTAAGCTAGATAAAAGAAAATGTTATTAAGAAAATCATAAGGTAAATATATTTACTGTTCATTAAGTGGAACAGTAAATATCATAACGATCTTCATCATCATCATCTTCATATTAAGTAGGCTGAGGAGGAGGAGGAAGAAGAGGGATCGGCCTTGCTGTCTCAGGGGTGGCAGAGGTGGAAGAAAATCCACACATAAGCAGACTCGTGCAGTTTAAACCTATGTTTTCAAGGGTCAACTGTGTATATAAATGGGAGAACGTGAGTGATTTATTGTGTCCTATAAACCAAGACTATACTATATGGATATATATTCATATATAAATTGGAAGACGTGAGTTATTTGCCGTGTCCTATAAACTTAGAATACATGTGTATCTTGTATGTGTCCTTTCCCAGTGCTTTAAGAATGTTCACACAGATAGTACCATATTAAGCTATAAAATTCATCTCACTATAATTGTTAAAAGCAGAAATCACAAAGACTGCGTTCTCTCCACAACCAAAGAATTAGAAAATAACTCAAAAGATTTATCACAATCCAACTACTTGAAAAATTACAAAGAGTTTTGTTATGTCAAAGAGAGGAAATCAAAACTATGTTTAGATACTATGTTGAAATTAATGGCAACGAACACAATACACTCTAAAAGCCAAGGGATACCAGCAAAGCTATACTCCGAGAAAAAGCAGGTGCTTTAAATGCTTTTATATTACACAGGAAGGGATAAAATTAAATAAAATGAGCTTCTACTCAAGAAGTTAGGAAAGTACAGCCCAAGGACAGGAGGAGAAAGAAATAAGGTTAAAAGCAAAAATCAAGGAATAAGACAATAAAATAATACAATAAAATTGATAAATTAAAGTTAAAAATTAGTTATTTGAAAAAGCTAATGAAATAAACATAACTCTGGGATGACGAACCAAAAACGAAAGCTGGAATACACATCAGGAAAATAAGAAATTAGAAAAGGACTGATAAAAAATATAAAATACAACTATAAATTGGAAAATTTTGGTGAAAGGAAGTAAACCTTGTCAGATAGTAAATAAAACGTTTCAAACACAAATAATGAGTATAAATTGGAAAATTTTGGTGAAAGGAAGTAAACCTTGTCAGATAGTAAATAAAACGTTTCAAACACAAATAATGACTTAAGCTGAGTAAATTTTAGTGAAGGGAAGTAGACCTTATCTTGTCAGATATTAAAATATTATAAACATAAATGCACAAATCAGTGGAAAATATTAAAAAGTTGAAATATAAAGTTAAAAATATGTGACAATCATTCAACAAATCTATTTGGGCCAACAGTTCATCCCCTGGGAAAAAATGACATCTGCTTTATTCTATATACTGTATTGAAAAATAGGTTCACAGTTAGAATGAAGATTAATGTGCAGAAGATAAAGTACGTGTTCTTAGAGAGTAAAGGTGCGTACATACAGGGCCTGAGGGTAGAGAAGTCTTTTTGAGCCAGGGACCAAGGCAGACACCATTCCTGAAAAGACTGACAGATTGCACCCCCATAAAAACAAAACAAGAATATAATTTATCACAAACAAGATTAAAACATAAAGAAAGATAATTTCAAATTGTAGGATAACTCAGCATATGGTGTCATTATGTTCTGTTGAGTTTTAGTGGGTGGGTGTTCTTAAGACTCGCTCAGTTTATCAGACATTAATGTTGCTTTCTGTGAGTATTATTGGTATTTGGTAGGAGTAATTTCTGCCTCTGCTTGTGAGAGATGATAAACATCTATTTTAATTGTAGAAAAAAATTAAAAAGATGATTCACCTCAGCGTGGGGAATGTATACAGTATTTGATTCTGTTTAAGAAATCCCAGGCAATGAGTTACTTTGGAACCTATCTCTTTAATTAAAATGTTCATAATAAAAAAATGTGTGTGTTTCACCTTGAACTCCCAGTTACAGAGCTGAATCAGAGCCTTCTGTGTCAAGTGCATGATCTATTGAAGCTGGTAATTCATTTTAGCCCTTTTTCTATTCCTCTTCTTACATTTCTGGGGGAAATATTCAATAGAGGGCAATTATTTAACATAACAGAACTTCCATGATGATGAACTCTTATTAAATGGAAATGCAGTGATATGCATAAATATGCATGAATTCCTATGATTGGGTATGTCATGATCATTTCCATTTTGACAGATAATCAAAAGGATGACTATGAATCTGAGCCTTTTCTTAAATATTTATTGTACGCAAACCAGAGGACAAAGTTGATATTGTTTTTTTTCTGCCTTTTCAGTTGACTCTAATGGTTGACAAGAACTAGGTGTGCTTTTTAATATTCAGCTCAGAGGTTTATCCTAAGACTCAAAGTAGAGTAGTATACATAGAAATTATCTAAAATAGATTTTTTTTCACTTAGTGACTATTTGTTGCACTGTTGTATGGGCCAGGCGGCACGGGGCTTTGTCCTCGAGTCAGTAGGACGCCGTTGAAGCAGGGGAGAGGTTGGATCAGATGTGCGTGTTTGAAGGGCCATGTGGGCCGTGGGGTGGAGAATGTGCTGGAGGGGTGAGTCGGACTCAGCACAGAGGGAGGAATGTGCATAGACGGGGAAAGGGTGGATGAGGGAGGCCATCGCCCCAGGGTGCTGGCAATGGGCTAGAGGGAGGTGGGTGGAGTTGAGGGACCTCTGGGAGGTAGAATTGGCAGGATTTGTTGTGTGGGCATGGGCAGGAGGGGTGGTAAAGGACGAGTGTAGGTTTCTGATTTGAGAAGGTAAATATAAATGAAAGAGGATTGGAATCCCACTGTTTCTGGTCTTTCCCTTTCTGTCACCAATTTCAGTTTCATTTGATCATGCTTGACTGCATCATGCAAACACGAAATTCTATAGTTATGAGAGACATGAAAGCACAACTTGGTGCATGTTTATAATGCAGGATCCCAATTTAAGATTTGGGGTGTGGATAACGCACTCTTCATTTCACTGTTCTGTCCCCCCACCTCTCGATGGTGTCACAACATATGAAACTTAAACCCTCTGCTGCCCATACTTCTTGTTCTAAGCCTCTTTTTCTGATGGGTCTAAGTCTCCCTGGGCTCTTGCCTTCTGTCTAAAGGGCTGGTCCTGTGTGTGCCCACCTGCAGCTGGAACTGAGCAGGAGGCTGGAGGAGGCCCCACTGCTGGCTCCCAACAGCTGGTGCCTGTGAACAAGCTCTAGCCCCCTGTAGACTCAGTCCTTCTCTCCCACGAGGCAAGTAATCCCTCCTCCTTCCCAGCAGTTTTCAAACCGTGCACACCAGTAGCTTCTCTCTCGCACTTGCTTAAGTCCAAGCTAAAGCTGGGCTTTTCTGCACACCCGACTTATGTTTGCCCTAAGTTCCTTTGGGAGTATTCTAGCTCTTCTCTGCAGCCCCCATTGTGTATTTGGGCTTCACTGGCCACTCTGGCACCTGTTTTGTCTAGAAGGGAAACATGGCAGGGACTGTCCTATTGGGGGTGGAGTCCCCTACCCAGACTCCAGACACTGCCTTTGTATCCGGCCCATTTTGGCATGACCTTCATCTTCCCTAGCACCTGCCACCTGTACACCAGCCCCAGACTGCGTGCCCGTGCCCACCACTCTGCCGACTGCTGGGGGAAAGTGGAAGCCGTGATGTGTGGGGAAGAGGGAGGGAGGACGCACAGGAGGGGGCCTGGGGAGCAGGGCCAGTGTGTCAGAGGTGTGACTGGAGAGCTGCTCCCTCTGTTCCTCTGTGGTCCTGGAGCTGAGGGTGCTGGCGGCTAGCAGGCTTCCTGCCCATGTCCCCTGTGGCAAGTTTCTCTCCTGGAGGGCAGAGGCTGTTTGCGTTCTTTCTCTTTGGTGTGGTCAGTGCGTAACCTAGAACACTGCAGTGGCACTGAGTCAGTCTTAAAGCTCTCACTCTTCTTTTGACTCTCGTCTAATCCCTGCCTTATATTTCTTGTAAAGGTTTCTTAGATTCTTTGATTGCCTTTCCATCACTTAGGGTCATCATTTGAAAACATATTGCTTATAAAAAATCTAGAAATAATTTAGAATTAGCAGTGTTGATGTCTCTATCTTGCTAGGATGGGCTTCCCTTAGGGGAAATTTGGGATGCAGGCTTATTTTTTTGGCCCACATAGTGTTGATTTTTTTTTTTTTTCCAAACTACACATTTAGGTATCAGGAGAATCTATGCGATAATCTGGATTTCATATTTCTCTAGAGAAATATGCAAATGTGGCGATACTGGCTTGACTTTTTCTCTTGGCAAGAAACTGTCGGAGTGGAAGAGATGCCCCCCCTATTCAGACGTGCCCTCTCTGCCCCAGATCTAGCTGTAGGCAGATCACCTACCTTGGCTGAATCTCAGGCTTTTTAACCATAAAAATGGATAATAATCACTACCTCCCAAGGCTTTAGTAGAGAACATAGACATTAAAGCACCTAGTGCCATGTGGTAATGCAGGTTACTGTCCCCCACACAGCAATATGCAGGGTTAAGAGGAGATGGTGTGTTTTTGGAATGTCTGTGGACATCGGTAGAGGTACTTGGAAGGACCTTGGGATTCCCTGGGATCATTCGTGTATCTTGTATACAGACCGTGCAGAAGCCTTGTCACGGTAGACTCCTCTCCTGCCCCACATCCCGTCCATGAATAAATCATGGCAGCTCCACTTTCAGAAGGTACCTGGAATTCGACCGCTCCTCACCGCTCTGATCCAGGCCACCGTCGTTTCTCACCTGGTTATGGAACTAGGCTCCCAACCTGGCTTCCTGCTTCTGCCCGTGACCTCTGCAACCTGTGTTCCCCAGGACCACCAGCGTGCCAAGGCCAGAGCTTCCAGGGCTTCTTTCCAAAACCCCTGATGGCCTCTATGCCATCTAGGTAGCCCTCTGTTGTCACCATGCCCTACAGGCCCTCCTTATCTGGCCCCTTGTTCCCTGTTTGATCCCGTTTTCTACGACCCTCCTGCCAGCTCTCTCCACTCCATTTCTCTGCTGTTTGGCTTCCTTCTCATCTCTCAAGCCTAACTTCCCTCTCACACACTATATGTTTTACCTCTTTGTCTTCTTATTTCTCTCCCCAGTCGAATGTAAACTCTGGGCGGGGACTTTTGACTGTGTTCACCTCCTTCTCCCTGGAGCCCAGAGCAATATGCAGCACTTCAGTAGGTGCCCTGTGTTTGTTGATAGAATGAAAGTTACTCAAAGAATGTTACCAAGCAGGACCGAATGTGGCATTCTTCTTTCCAACATGAAACTATGAAGTAATGCAGCAAATTAACACTTGCTATTTTTATAGAGGCAGTTAGCTCCTGTGCTAGAACTGAGAGCAATAAAGGGAAAATTACAGGTCCTTTAATATTTTCATTTGGTTTAATGTAAGAGCCACTCTGGAGCATGGCTTGTTATCCTTTGGTGCTGTGGACGCAGCCTGGTTAATTCAGCAGTCCTTGCTCCCTTGGAATACACGTTCAGTAGGGTGCACTGGGAGCTCCTTGACAGTTTGTTTTTTCTTTATTTTATTTTATTTTATTTTATTTTTGAAGAATATCAAAGCAAATTAGTGGAAACATTCCTATACCGAAAGAATAGTTTCTGTTTCACGGGAGTGAAGTAGATCCTTTTGTGGATATAAAAATAAGTAAATGTTTGACCCGTTGTTAAGATGGTTTATGGTTTCTTTCTTCTAGAAAGCCTTTCGTTCGTATCATGTAGTCAACATATTTATCATGCCCCTACTGTGTGCCAAGTGCTTTGTGAGTTACCAAGAGAAGTGCTGAGGCAATGTCTGCATTGAATAACCTGTAATTTAGTTGAAGAGATAATGCAGGTTCAGAATACGCTGCAGGAGGTGTGCCAGCTCAACAAAAGAGCTCCAGCTTTAACAGTCAGCGGGGACTGGGATATGCCAGACACCGTCCTGGGCTGTCAAAGCACGTGGCCTTATTTAATCAGCTGTGAGGTAAGTATTACTATTTCCACTGTATCGATTAGGGAACTAAGATGCAGAGAGCCTAAGTAACTGGCTCCAGATCACGCAGGTAGGATTGCTTAATGGGGAAACTGAATTTTAATCCAGGTCATTGGATCCAGAGGTAGTCTCTCTTTCCACTCAAAGGTGGCTGAGAGGGGACCATGGTGGTCATGAGGAGGGAAATATCATATCTATGGCAAGAGAGATCAGAGAAATTTTAGTGGAGGGATTGGCTTTAGAGGACCTCAAGGGATAGAGTTGGTCCCTCCGGACAAGTGTCAGGGCAGTGGCCCTAAGGATGGAGGTGATAGAGGTGGCATGCTGAGTATACCTGTAGGTTTGTCAGCAGTTTGGTTATGAACTTGTTGTTAGTAGTGGAGGAATAATGAGGTTTGGGGGAACGTCTCAGAATCTCCCCACCTTTGGGACTCTGTCTGACTTAGGGGAGCAGGGTTTATAGAAAGGCATTGCGCTTCCAAGATTTGTCAGTTATTCTCTCTTGGCTGAGAAGGATGGATTAGGGTAACTTTTAGCTGGAAATTGCCTTCATTTATGGAACTGGAGAACTTGGGGTGGGAGTCAGAGGGGACTTGACAACTTAGCCCCGGGCTAAATAATGGGACTTCATTTTGGAAGAGACGTGTGATATAGTGGAAAGATGACCATAGGCTTTGGACAACCTGAGTACTGATTCTGTCTCTATCAGTAAGTAGCTGTGTGGTATGTTTTACCCTCTCTAAAATGATGATAATGATATTTACGACATTGTCCTGACTATAAGGCGACTGGCAAGAAGATCCACTCTCAAAATATTCCCTGCATGTGTATAGATGAACTTTCAAGGCTGTACTTAAAATAGTTGATGCCAACTTATAATATTAATGTATTAATTTTCTGACATTTAAAAATCTCTTGTAACATTAAATTACATCTTACCTTCAGGGTATAGCTTTTTTATTCTTACATTTTATGAGATAGTTTTTTTTTTTTTTTAGTCTTTCATATACGTCTTTGACCTTGGTATCATTTTTCTCAATAGAGCCACCTTTTGAGTTATCTAACTCATTTTCCCAGGGCACTTTAACACTCTGTCAGTGTTGTTTGAAAGAAAGCACTCCTTGGAGCCCCATATGATGCTGTCCCTGGGAATTACACCTCAGGCAACAAGAAGCCATTAGGACAGTTCGTTATTTTTCACTCATTTTGTGATTGTAATCCACCCCCCACCCTGCCCACTGAATTGTTTTAAGTGATCTCTAAAATCTTGCATATGACAAGGTCCAACATTTGCAATTGTGTGTTCACAGGTGCCCTCTCTGGGCATACAAAACTGACATTGATTGGGGACATATCTGGTTAGCGTGTCTATCCCAAACTGAACCTTCTCATTCTCTATTAATAATTGAGAGCTATGTAACCTGAAATACTATGTAAGCATCAAATACAAAGTCTGTATTGTTGGAGGGATAATTTTGTTTAATCACACCTCATCTTCAGGTTGGGCAGAAACAGTATTCTACAAAATTGTTGCAATGAAATCACTTCAGTAATGGCAAGAATACACAACATTTGATGTGACCATTTGGGCTCCGATGCAGCATGCAGCTTTTGCGATGCTAGCGGTAGATTGACGTGGTCTAGAAACCCAGCCGTTAAACATTCTGCTTTTGAAAAACATTACCAATTACTGTGTAAAACAGTCGTCCTTATCCTGTGTGTAAGCTTTACAGGTACATCAACCCTGAGATGAGGATTAGGGCAAGAGTAGAAGTGAGAGATGGAGCGAGGAACCTGGTGGGACTCAGAGATGGGGTAAGTGATGAAGCGAGGGTTACATACAGTCTGGCAGCTAAACCACACCTAGCCAAGAGTTTTGTGTTGACCATATTTATTTATTCCAGAAAGGGACATCGATTGTTCTTTAGGAATGTCTGTTCACACTTGCATTTTATATGGTCTGAATCTCAGATTATCTGATTTTTTACCTTAATGTTTGATAGTCAAACTATAGTATCAATTAACAAATTAATTAAAATTAAAATTCGATTAATAGAAATATGGTACTTTCTATTTTAAAGAATGGACATACCTACTTTTTGTTGGCTTTCTTCTTATAATTTATTATTAAATTATTATTCTTATTAATCTTATTTGGTTGAATATCTATTAGGCAGTGGTGATTTGGACAATAGGAAGGGGTGTGGAGGAGGGTATTTGAACTTCAGATACCCATGAAATCTTCAATTAAGTTTTAACAATTATGGCCATGATCTCAGTAAAATACACATTAAAGTTAGTATCACTAGAGTTCTTTATAATGATGGTTTGGAGGTAAAGAAATAATAACTTTACAATTTAAATCAATTCTAAACAGGTTTTTCTGAAAATATTTGTTTTTTTTCTCCTTGGTTATCTGGGATTTTCCCCCTGATAAATACCCATAACATATTAATAGAAATTAATACACAATTTGAAGTTCAGAATTTTGGAGCTGAGAAGTTTAGCTGATTACCCAAGGTTATGGAGGGACTTAATATTAGAGTAAATATTACAATTCAGGGCTTAGGGAATGAACACAGTTAGCAGTCACAATAATTATGAGTTTTCTTTTGGAATGAGCCAAAGGCGTTGGCATATACATGGTATGACGCTTTAGTATGCCAAAGCAGGGTCATCATTGCACACACAGCCTTTTGTACTGTTTGAAGGTTTCTTTCATTATTTAAGACGTTTGCTAATTAAATATTTTCTTCAAAGAATTAGGTTAAGAAAACTTTGATGTGTATTTCCCAGACCCCAGTCAATATCTCAGGTTTTAACGAAGTGCTTTCTCTTTTGCAAGCTTTTATTAGTTAGTTACCTGTCAAAATCTCTCAAAATCCCCTTTTAGTTGGTTTTAGTACATAATGTGATTTAAGTATCAGAGGGCCTTTTATTACCTGGACTTAAACACCACTGATAACTCAGGGAATTTAAGCGGACAGTTTCCCCAAGAAGCACTTCCTCTGAACCATGTCTGATGTCAAGATGGGTCTTTGTTGGCACTAAAGAGTCACATCTGCCAAACTTTCTGTCCCACCTGCCCAGGAAACATTGGCACCCAAAGCTGTTCCCTAATATCGAAGGTGTTTTGAAGTGCAATAAAGGGTGTGGATCACGCAGACTGGTGTGGCTTCGGCTCCTTGATTTCTTTACTTGCTTGAGGAGTCAAAAAAAGTTATAAAGTTGGTAAGAAACCCTATGGTTGTGAGACGCCACACCCGGCCCGTACATGGGTCTTGATGATGAGCTTGGTTAAGAGGACTTTGTCCCTAAGAGATGGCTGTGTTCTCAATGTCAAGTTTCCAAGGCTCTCCAGCCCATAGGCCAGAACCTGGACAGCGGAGAATTCACCCTGAAAGGGTCCCATTGTGGGAGGCTGAGGCAGGAAGATTGCTTGAGCTCAGGAGTTTGAGGTTGCTGTGGGTTAGGCTGATGCCATGGCACTCCACTCAGGGCAATGGAGCGAGAATCTGTCTCAAAAAAATAATGATAATAAATAAATAAAAAATAAAAATAAATATAAAAAAGACATCCTATGGTCTTAGAATTTAATGAGACTTTACACAGGTACTAATCATTCTGTTCATCAGCACCCTAAATACTCAGAATAGGTGCGGATTTTATGTGTGCGTATTTATACAATTCCTAATATTTGGGTCAATAGTACTTAGAACCCAAGTATATTATAAGGAAAAGAATGCAGACTTTCAAGTCAGGAGGACCTGGTTTCTAATCTAGACGCTGCTAAATATGTCATCAAATCTCTCTAAGCCTCTGTTTCTTCATCTGCAAATTGAAGATAAAAAGATCTATCTTGTTGGAGATTAAAAAGAAGGTGTGTAAAGTGCTTTGCACAGGGCACAGGATAATGTAGGTCATCAGTAAACGGAAATGATGACAACAGTGATGAGAAGCAAAATTTGGACCTATGACCTCAACTCTTTGGCATGGCAGAATGTAGACTGTGTGTACCTTTATGTTTCAGGTCAGAGCCACCTGCTTTCATCTGGTACCCTGCATTAGCTCCAGACCGCTCCTTCCATCTCAGACCTCGTCTTTTCAAATGAACGTGGTATATGTAAGAGAAAAGATCAGTCGTGCTGCTTAGAGATGACTCACTAGCAATTGGCACTTTCATGTCTTGATTTGTTGCAAGCGTGACTTACTATCTAGAGTAGGTTCAAAATGGAGCAGATGCCCTTGAGATATGCTCTGATCGGTACCACAGATTGAAGAGTCTGAAGGAATTACTGCTGCTTCACATCCTGCTGTTAGAAAGTACGAAATTTCAGACCCTCAAATTGTGACGGAAGGTTTGTTTCACTTGGAGAATGCCCTTTTAAAAAATTCTGTTGAGAATGGGATGGACAGATGGCGTAAGAATGGCCAGATGTTTGATAAATGTTCAAGCTGAAGGTTCTTTATACTGTTCTCTCTACTTCTCTGTATGTTGTAAAATTTCCCCAATAAAAAATTTCCATGCTTAAATTCTGAGATGGTTGCCTCCCTGTTTAAATATGTGTACGTATAGGCGTATTTTGGTTCCATGTCTGGACTCATGCAGTCATCTTTTGGTGTCATTTAATGGCATTATTTGTAGGATAAGATTATTTAAAAGGGTAAAAATGATGAAAGCTAAATTCAAAAGAAATGTGAGAAAGTTATCTCAGTGCAAGGAGATGAAGCTTGGAAAAAATCTCTCAGGATGGCTGCAAGTTCACTGTCGTCTGGTTTAAAGATTATGTCAGTGAAATCCTCTGTGTATCCATAGCTGCCCATACATTTATATTGACTCTTCCCATCAGGAGAAGCAATCAGTGCTGAAGCACTATTGAGATTTAGAAATTCTACCGTATACCACACTTAAATGATGAAATATGTCTCAAAAATAGCCCTTGCTGCAGTTAAATAGCCTTTTAGAGTAGACAGGAAAATTCCACTGGCACAGCGGCCTGTGAGGTTATTTAATAGATCCGTGTATTAAAAGCTTAGGCTAAATTTGGCTCTGCGATGTGTAAAATAACAGCAGAACCTAGTAGAAAGCACTTTCGCTCCATTGTTTCCTCAAAGATCCTCATGTGCAAAGAGAATGTATTTTTCTTAAACCAGGTATGTGCCCTCAGGACCTGGTACCGCAGATGACCTTAGCACTTGGCTGTCACTGTCAGGCTGCATCCTCCTGCTCCACGAGAGCACCTGTGGGTGCCCTGCCATAGTTGGCAGTGTTTATGCGTTTCTACTCTCTCCTAGCTGAAAGCAAGTGGCCAAGTTATATTTCCTGCCCTCTATCATGCCCACTGGAAAAGGGATACTCGTTTACTTCTTTCTCAAAGAGTAATGGTCGTGCATGAACCTTGGAGTCAGACAGACCTGAGTCTGGCACTGCCTCGTAATAGCTGTGTGACACACAGCCTCACAAATTCTCAGAATCTCACCGTAAAATGGGAAAAATAGTGGTATCTACCCCATAGGGTTGTTGCGAGGGGCAATGAGATACTTCTCACCTAACCGGCACCCAGTAAATAATTGTGTGAGTTATTATTATGGTTATGAATCATGGACTTAGAAGTCTGAGTGTTTGAACATGCAGCTTGCTGTTTCCCAAAGGTGGAAATTGCCGTCTTTCTTGGTTGTCATGGAGAATTTACAGACGTGTGCTTTGTAATTCTTACTGGGAAGGGACAGGAAATTTGGCACTAAAACCTGAAGCACATGGGGAAAATTTGGCCAAAATACACATATGCCCTTGCACATTGGATTCAAGCCCAGATCTTTACATAATGGCCATTTTATTTAGGTGGAAGTCTCAAGGATGTGGCTCCATCTGCTCCGGTCTCTGCTGAGACAGTTGTGGAAACAGGCCATGTGCCCAAGAAAGTGCAGAGGGGAAATTTCCAGGAAGCCTGCTGCCTGGGCATGCTGATTTCCTAGTTCTTTTATCAGAAACTGGTCTTCCAAATCCCTAGGAGGACTTTTCTCCCCCTTTTCTACCACATGACATGATTTGTGATCAAATGCCAAAAATTACCCACTAAGAAGGAACAGCATATCCCTGCAAGGAGCTTTAATTTTTGGCAGAACATAACTGCCTTCAGGGGACATTCCCTCATGGATGGCATTGTTGGAAAAGGAAGGTGCCAGGTGGTAGTAAATGACTAACCTGACTGCAGAGACACCTCGTGAACATGGCCACGTGTAGAATGGCCTAGTGGCAATGACAGCCATGCAATAGTGCCCCATTTCCTACTAAAATGTCCTACTGCCAGGGCTTTTTGGAGAAATAGCTGATTCCATGTACGTACAGGAAATGTGCAAGATGAGTCTGGAATATCATGTTATCCCCTAAAGCAAGGAAACTGTCAAAGACTACCTGGAGTCACTTCAAAAGGACCCAGATGCCAACTCGAAGGTGCTCCCAGTAGCTTGAGACGTCATAATAAGAGCATCAAAAGAACAATGACTAAAGTAGATTGAAACACTTCAAATATATAAAAATGAATGGGCTCTTAATGACCTTAGAAAACTTTTAAAACGATATTCACATATAGAAATAAACTAGTTGTGACCACGTCTTTTTCATGGCTTTAGGCAGACGGGGATCAGATTCTAAACTCCCTAAGTACAATGACAGGCCCGTCTCTCTCTAACCCTTTCATTACAGAGCAGAACTCAGTGAGCTGAGGGATGTCACAATGGTGATGGTAGGAACAGATTCTAGAGGGACAACTTTCCAGAGTTGTTTCTCCCTAAAAGAAGACCGTGGGACATGGTGGGCAGCAAGCAGTGCAGGGGCTCGAGGTGCTCCTCACTCTGCCTCTAGGGCACCCAGTGCGTGGCCCTCACAGCTTTATCCCTCTGTATTGCAGTTTTGTTTAGGGTTTGTTTCCCTGTTAGACCCTGAGCTTTCCAGGAGCAGGGGGTCTGCCTCATTGTCATTAGTATTCTCATTGGTTGCCACAGTGCCTGGCAATCATGGCATTTAAGAAATGAGTCAGTACCTGATAGAGCATGTCTGTCCTACAAAGTGGGGTTCATCCTCAAAATAAATGCTGAAAGCTTCACTATGAATATCTAATATAAGTATTATCCCTATAAATCCTTTATTCTTTCTTGCTTATTGCGATCGTGTCCTGATATCATTATTTCATGTTTATTAAAAGGTGTGTAGCTTGTGCTCAATTACTGAAATACTCAAAAAAATAAAAAATATTTATTTATTTAATATCTGCCATTTGCTAGGCTTTATATTAGGTTCTTTGTATAGCTTGCTTTATTTTGATCCTCACAAATTTATGAAATCTGTATTTTACAGATTGGTGATTAAGTCTCAGAGATGATAAGTAACTTGCCAAAGTCACTCAGCTAGGAAATGGTCAAGCCCAGATCTCCAAAGTTGATTTCCAAAGTCTGTATGCTTTCAGCTACACTGAGGTACAGAAATACAGTCTTGGGCTCTTCGGATGTTTTGGATGAAAGGGAGCTCTGATGAACATAATCTTCCAGAATGAATAAACAAGATGGTGGTGATTCTTTTAACCTTGACATTTTATTGAAATAATTCCCTATTCTCATCAGTAATAATCCATGAAATTGTCAATACATTATCTACTGTTATGTATGCTGAGCCATTCTAAGGTAAATTTTCCCCTTAGACAAAAATATAATAAAGATAAAGAGAATTTGAATCTATGGATCAAATTGTGCATGGGATGGTCATATGCATTTTAACATTCAGCCCTGAATAAATAAGATTGTTTCCAGGTAGAACCTTTCAGACAGTCCCAGAATGCACTGAATATCTGCTTTTGACTAGGTGTGCCCTGTGTGTCCTCTGATATGTCCTCCGGGGCTAAAGCTTTGCAATTTGCCAACTTCTGGGGCCACATGTCTTCTCAAGCTCCTGGTTGACAAGTAGTTTAAGAAATGCATGTGAATGACATAGGACCTCAGACACTGGAACTGGGAGAAAATGCAGCATGGGAAATAGTACACGGGGAGCATGACATTCAGGGTATCCATATGCAGATGATTGAAACTAGACCCCTATCTCTCACCATACATAAAAATCAAATCAAAATGGATTAAAGACTTAAATCTAAGACCTGAAACTATGAAACTACTAAAAGGAAACATTGGGGAAATACTCTAAGACTTTGGTCTGAACAAAGATGTCTTGAGTCATGACCTCAAAACATAAGCAACCAAAGCAAAAATGAACAAATGGGATCACATCAAGCTAAAAAGCTTCTGCACATCAAAGGAAATGATCAATAAAGTGAAGAAACAACCCATGGAGTGGGAGAAAATATTTGAAAACTACCCATCTGACAAGGGATTAATAAGCAGAATACATAAGGAGATCAAACAACTCATTCATTCACACTTGTAGTGTCTGCCTGAGTTTCTGTCTGTCTATCCATCTATCTATTTACTCAGCAGTTCTCAAAACTTTTTGGTATCTATCTATCTATACAACAGTTCTCAAACTTCTTGGTATTAGGATCTCTTTACATTCTTAAAAAAAAATTGATGCTTCCAAAGATTTTTGGTTTATTTGATTATATTCGTTAATATTTCCCACATTATAAATTAAAACAAAAATGTAAAACATAAGAATACACAAGCACACATTGCATTAACTGTCAGAGCAATATGTCATCATATGTCATGGAACCTCTGGAAAACTCCACCATGCACTCATGAGAGGATAAGAAATAGTTTTGACCTTGTGCACACATGGAAGGGTTTTGGGAACCCCCCAGGGATGCCTGGACCACACTTTGATAATTGCTGACTATGTGTTTTTCATTTTTCCTCTTCTCTCTTGAACCTGCTCCAGTCAGTCTTTCTACCTGACTGTGCCACTTAAACTGCCACTGTCAAGGTCATCAGTGACCTCCACATTGTTTAATTCAGTGGTCAGTTCTCAGTTTGTACCTTACTCCATTTCTTAGAACTATTTGGCACAGTTTATCATTCACTCATCCTTGAAATATTTTCTTCATTTGGCTTTCAGGGTACCAGACCCACTTCCTCTTTGGCTGGGTCCACCTTATCTCCTTGACCTCTTAATGTTGGAGTTCCCCGTGGTGCAGTCCTCGGACTTCTTTTCTTTTTTGTCTATATTACTCACTTGGTGTGGACATCATCCAGAATCATTTTCTTTAACAGGGTTTCACTCTGTCATCCAGGCTAGAGTGTAGTGTCAGGATCATAGCCTCAAACTTCTGGGCTCAAGTGATCCTCCAGCCTCAGCCTCCCAAGTAGCTGGGATTACAGGTGCATGCCACCACACCCAGCTAATGTTTCTTATATTTTGTAAAGATGGGGTCTCACTGTGTTGCCCAGGCTGGTCTCCAACTCCTGACCTCATGCAATCCTCCTGCCCCGGCTGCTGGGATTACAGACGTGAGCCACTGTGCCTGGCCCAGACTCATGTTTTTAGATGCCATTGATGTACAAATCATCCCAAGCATATATTTCCATCCTGGACCTCTTTTTTGAACTCCAGATCTGTATATCTGACTGCCTACTTGGCATCTGTCCTTGGGTGTATAATAGCATCTCAGACTTAATGTGTGCAAAAATGAGCACACCATCTCCGTCTTCTGCAAATCTTCTTGGCCGTAGTCTTTTTCACCTCAGAGAATATCCATCTTTCAAGTTGCTCAGTCTGAAAACTTGGAGTCATTCTTGACTTCTCTCTCTCCTAGTCCTTATCCATACCATCAGCCAATCTTTTCTGGCTCAGATTCTCAAATAGATATGGAATTCTACAGTTTAACATCATCTCAGCTACTACCACCACCACGATATCCTGCCTGAGTTGCTGCAGAGCCTAACTGTCTCCTGTCCCTCCCTGACTCCACCATAATCTCTTCCTCACACAGCGATCAGGTTGTCCCTGTGAAAAGCTGTCAGTCTCTCCTGTGCTGCAACATTCCAGCAACTTTTCTTCCCACTCAGAAAGAAAGCCAAAGCTTTTGCAAAAGGCCCACAATGCCCTACCTGACCTGTCGCCTACTTCCATGATCTCTTATAACTTTTCCCCTGCAAATTCCCCTCCACCTGCACTGACATCCTTGTGAGACCTCTGGGCTTTTGCACTTACAGTATCATCCTCCTGGAGTGCCCGTCTCCATGCATCTGTGGGGTTTGCTCTGTTAGACCATTATTCAAAATCACCTTCTCAATGGAGGCCTTCTGTTGACGCCCTCTCTAAGACTGCAGTTCCCCCAATACTCCTGCCCCCTTTCCTGCTTCATATTCCTCCCTGACACTTTTTGCCATTTAATATACTAATATTTTACTTGTTATCTAAAATAATTGTCTGTTGTCCCACCACACCTGAACAATCTATTAAGGCAGCAGCTTCTTTTGTCTGTTTCTTCTATTGCTGTTCAGTGTCCTCGGCGTGCCTGGCACATCCTAGAGTCTTAGTAAATATTTGTGAAATGAATGAAATGAGTGGGAAGTAAACTATTTTATCTCTTTATATCGAGAAAGAATTTATTAAACATAGATGATAGCCAATTCTAAACTCCAAATTTTGCCAGAGTGTTCAAACAATGTATAATTTAAAAATGTCTTTTAGAATAAGATGTGACTTTGACAAAGGAAGTCCTTAATTTTATTTTGAGATACAGACTTATATCTACATGGTTCGGTGCCTGGGGCGTAAATTGATTTTGTAGTAGTGAAACTTTAGCGTGGGACTCTGTTTTGAGAACATGTGCAGCTGTTCCCGACTTCTCAGAACCTCATCATCATCACCACCATCATCATCATCATTCCATTTATCTTGTAACTTCTCATACTCAGGTAATAGCACTGATATGGAGGGCAAATAACCCAGGCTCCTTAGGATGCTGGCTGAGGGAAAATTACACCAGCTACAGATCTGGTCCATCTATCCAGAGCATCCCATCTAATACACTGGGGTTTGGTGACCCCCAGGTTTGATATTGGAGGATATACAGTCTAGAGAATGAATCTCAGGCATTTGGTGATGTCGATAGATGTTATGCCAAAAAGAGGAAAGTTCAAGAGAAAATAATTTGGGAAATAATCAAAGTTTGTCTTCCCAGGGCCTTTATTTTGCCATTGTGCATTGTAAACCTCTGAGAAGGAGAGAAAGAATGCAGGGTTTCATACACTTATTGGGATTCAGAGCCTTTTGTTCCTGTAGCATCTCACTGGGGGAATTCAGGGATAGAGGAATGAGGCTTTGCTATCGATAGATGTCAATTTTTTCCATCTTTTCTCTAGGAAAAGAAAGACATAAAAATCAAGTGGAAGGTCTTATAATTAAGTGTTTTTTTTTCAGAACTGGATCAAAGTCTAGGGGGGTATTCTATGTACATAGAATTGGAGTCATGCTCTAATGAGAATCTGTAAATGTATGTGAGCGTCAAAAGTTCACTGGACATTTTAGAGATTCATTCAATTTTTATATATTAAATTATTCTTTACATAAGTGTTTCTTTGTAATCATGGATTGGAGTGCATTGGCTGGTGTACATTGGGTGCATTGTTTTGGATCCTCTGTGCTTCCCTTTCTCTAGGCATAATTTATGCAAAAGGTTTAGTGAGAGAGGATCTAGCTCAACATTAAGTTTAGGTGTAAGGATTAATATCATTACTTTAGACTTAGCTACATAAATAAGAGATGTCTTCCCATTATCAATTTTGATTATTCCTTTCTCCTCTAAGGAATTATTCTGGGAATTCAGCCATTGACATAAATGTCATCACACTCATGAACAATTATTTTCTCTTTTGTAAGAAGGGTTCTAGACCAGGCATTTCTTAAATCTTAGGACATTAAGTTATCTCTTAATATTTTAGTATGTAGAAACTGATCACTGAACATAAGACAATACACCTCAATAATTGTAGCTACCATTCAGGAGAAGACAGCCTATACTTGATGTGTATTATGTTATGAAGCAACTTAGGAGTTGTTGCTTCAGAAGTGAAACCAACTTGGTTGGTCTGTTACCCCATACCTGCTTTGAAGCTTAAGAATACCATTCTCTGAAGAATAGTGCTAGAAGGGACAGCAAAGCCCACAGGTGAAGAGTGTGGCCGTGTTTCTGTTGGGCCAGCGTTCCAGTGAAGTATGACCACTGGAGACAGCCCTGCTCTGGGGCCAGGAATGGGTATTTCTGTCTCTCTACTGTCAAAGCCACTGTACGCTGTAGAACAGCTAGAAACCAGCAGTGGACACCAGCACAGCCGGTTTGGAAACTTCTGCTGGCTGTTTTGTAGTCTTTCCATTGGTACCTACTTGGCTTAGAGTTATAGTTCTCAAAATTTGGCCTAGAAACTGCTGGGGGAGCCCAAGACCCTTTCAGTGGCTTTGTGAGGCCAGCATTATTTTCGTAATAACACTAAGATGTTATTTGCTTTTATTATTCTCACTTTCTTACAAGGGTACAGGGGAGTTTTCCAGAGACTACATGACATGTGATATCTCAGCAGATTGAATGCAGAAGTAGATGTGAGAATTCAGCTGTCTTCTATTAAGCCAGATAGTAAATAGTAAAAAGATTTGTAAAAATGTAAAAAAAAAGATCATAAAAATGCCATAAGATGTTATTTAAATGATGTAATCTTTAAGTTTTTTTCAGTTAAAATCTAATATGGTACACATTAAACTATAATTGATATAAACTAAAACTCTTTGGGAATTGTTTTTAGTATATGTATGTCCCAAATATTGCATGTATTTTTATTTGCTAAATCTGGCAACCTAATGTGCTCATCCGTTGTATCTGCAGTAGGTTTTAGCACCTACTGTTTGTCTGGGCAGAGACACTGCAATTCTTTTTGCTTATTTGTTGACTGCCAGCTGAGCAGGCAGTGGAACCAGCTTTAATGGATAAGTGCACACTTGGTTATTCCTGACGTCTTTCTGACTTTGCAGCCGTGCGTGTGGTTTTCTACTGGAAAGAGTTGAGGGTTACTTGAAGGGCACCACCTATAAGGGTGCATGGCCTCCTTGATTCCCTGCAGCAGTGTCAGCATCTGATCTCAGCCCATTCTCTGTCATTTATTATTAATACTAAATGCAGTGTAGTTGTGTCTGTTGTCACTTACAGCAGAACTTGCATAGCTGGCACAGTTGCTGTGTTTGTCTCCAACGTTAAGTCCTTGGTATTTGCCAAGAGAGTGATGCGGGGCTGGCTACAAGAGGCTTCACGGGCATTATCTCGACTCATTCATTCATTTATTCATTTATGTTTCTTCCCTCCTCCTCTCTTCCTTTCCTTCCTTTCTTCCCTCTTTCTTGTTTTTGTTCCTTCCTCTTTCCCCTTCCTCTTTCTCTCTCTTTGTCTCTCTCTCTACCACCCTCTCATTTGTTCAACAACTGTTCCTTGAATTCTGCAGTGCTGGTTTTCAGGAGAAAACCAAAAAGGTGATGTTCATTCCTTCAGGAAGCATGGTCAGTGTCCCAGAAGTCTTTGCAGTTGACTTATGCTAATCAAGCTCACAAGGGAATAAAACATATAAACCAGAATGTAAATACTCTGTTCATTCCAGTGGATTCCATTTCTCAGCATCTGCATGTGGAGCGAGGAAGATGGCTATGAGAAGTTGTAACTGCCAGGCAAGGGCTGGGACTACAGCCTAGGGACAAAGAAGGAAGTAGGCGATAGTAGGCGATTTACTTCCCCTGCATGCAGTTTGAAAACCTGGCATGCCATGGCTGTACATTCATTCACATGTGACTTGTTCCTTTTGTCCTTTTGATTTTTTAAAATTAGTTTTTGGATATCATTTGTTTAGCTTTTTCTCCTCCTCCTTCTCCTCCTCCCCCCTACTTCTTTTTTATAGCTATAATAAAGTGGTATGTCCTTTGCCCCTACCTGCTACATAAAAATCTGTTTATGATTTCCTTACACATTGGTAATGCCGAGTTGTATGTGGACTAGAACAGAAGAAGGTATCTGGCCAGAACCCCATACAGATCTTCTTTAAGAAATAATGGTAATCACTACTAGTTATTCAGAGAATATCATGAGCCTTAGATGTATTATTTCATTTGGGTTCTCAAAGCAGCCCTGTCAGGTAGACATTATCATTTCCATTTTAAAGATGAGGAAACCAATTCCAGGAAGGTGAAGTGATTTGCTGAAGGTCAAACAGCTGTTGTGTGGCAGGATCCAGAGCGTGACTCTAAGTCACCGTATGCCTAACACATCGTTCTTGTGTTAGACTTCAGTGAAGATCTCTCAGGAATGAGTCTGGGGTTATGTCTCATTTCTTTAGCCTTTTTCTTTAGAAACAAAAATGGAAAGAACAACGAGCAACCACCATTCCCCATTTTTTGCCTTTGTCATGTAACCCTGATAAACATGGCAAAGATCATGATTATCTGGGCATCTAATTCATAATTCAGATGATTCCTGGAAGGCCCCAGATGGTTCATTATAGGTATTCTCAGGTGGATAAGTATGAAAACAAGAAAAAATAATGAAGACAGAACAGCAGAATATTATAAGGAAAATTGACATAATTTAATATCTGAGGATATAAAATCAAACATTTGTAGGGCTGCTGTGTGGAGAAGGGATTAGTTCTGCCCTGGGGAAATGAACTACGGGAACCAATAAAGAGAAATTACAAGCATGACTTGTGGGGCTCAATATTAGGAAGTTGTTTTATTTTGTTTTGTTTGTTCATTTCTTTCCTTTGTTTTAATTAGACCTTTCCACGGCACAGTGAACTCCTTTGGAAGGTTTTAAATTTTCCAGCATTGGACGATGGCTTCAAACATGTTGTGAAGGTGTTTTAGTTATCAATTGTGTCCTTGAGAGCTTGTGACCTTACATAGCGCCACCTCTCAACAGGTGTTTAGGAACTCTAGCTTAATGGCAGCCTAGCCCAGAGGCTTGTAAAATGTTTGCCAATTTAGAAGTTTCTTTATAAGAGAGCTATTTAGAGAAGGTGAATAAAAACTATAACTGTGGGTGTAGGAGGGAAGTTATAGGAGGGGCCTTTGCCACCAGGGGCCTCCCACCAGGTTAGGAGGTCACAGGCAGGGCAGCCACCTCCTCTGTTTGGCTCTGATCCGAGGCAAATGCCCCATAAGAAGAGAGGGAAGGTGTGAGCAGAGCCTCGGCGGTGACTGGGAGGTGGGGACCTGCAAAGTGGAAAGTGCACCAAGATGGCCTTGGAAGACTTCCCTTAGAATCCCGGCTTTGGCATGTGATGCTCACTCTCCTTTTGCACATTCGTAAACGTTTTAAAATTTAATATTTAATTCCACAAATATTGATGACTGTATTCTCCACATTAAAAAAATCAAACTATTATAGATAAGACTAAACATTTTTTTGTGCTGTTTCCCCAGCGCCCAGTGTAGAAAGTACATTTGTTCACAGATGAAGGATGCAACGGGAAACCTGGGATCCTGGTTTACTTGCACCATTCTGTCCTCGTGAAATGTTTTAATAACGATTTTTATTCAGGTGATAGTAATGACTGATACATTTGGAAAGCCTAGAAGAAATAGAATAAAAAATCTCACCCATCGCCCTACCACATGGGAACGCGATGTTGGTACTCACTCCTATTTATTCTTTTATTTAGCCCTAAATATTTATTCTTGTGGTAAGTATTCTTTTGTTTGTTTGTTACATTTTTTAGACCAGCCATTTTCTCTCCCTTGCAAGTGGCAAAGGCTGTGTGAACACCAGCTGCAACTGCGAATCTCATTTCAGCTTCCTAAATCTTGTAATTAGAGTAAATCCTAATGAGGGAGCAATAGTTTGGCTGAAATTCTAATTTTCAGTGCTGTTCTGAGTGTTCATTTGTGTCTTGAGGGTCCTGCCGTTTGAGGAAGGCCACTGGAGAGGCTGATTCATGGTCTGCTTGCCAGATGCCGTGGGGGCAGAAGTCTCCAGTGGGGGGTTTTGATAAATCACCTCTCAGTTGTCTCAGTTATTGAATCTGTAAGTGTGCGATGGGAATAACAGACTGCTTCATCTCTGTCGTCTGGTGCATGTGTGATGTCAAGGAAAATAAGAATATATGTGATAAAGTCGGCATCACTCATTGTGGGAAATAAAGATGACTCAGTAATGTTGCTAGGGTTGTTAGCTGACTATTTAGGAAAGAAAAAAACAAAGCTTTATATCTTTGCCTAACACTTAATATCACATTCATCCCAGAGACAGCCGGGCATGTGTTTGAGCACTGAGAATCTATTTAGAACCTGGATTGAAATCCCGGCTGAGCCACTTACTAGCTGTATGATGTTAGTCAAGTTACTTCACCTCTGTAAGCCTCTGTTTTCTCATCTGTACAATGGGGATGATAATAGTAGCTACTACCTTATGGTAGTTGTGAAAATTAAAAAAGTTACTATATTAGTTGCTATTGACAACTATGATTTACAACAGTATCCGGCACAAAGCAGGTTCCATATAATTGTTTATTATTATACTTTAAAGCATTAAATGTTTTTATTGAAGGAAACCAATAAAACAATCAGGAGTAAATATAAATTAATATCGGGTCTTAAGATTGAGACAGGCTCCCTAAGCAGGCAATCAGTGCAAGAAATCACAAAGGACTGACAGATTCGATTACATAAACATAAAAGTTCTATGAATGTATAGGTCAACAAAGCAAAGCATAAATATTTATGATATTAAAAAGTTAATAAAAAACAGAATAAATAGTTGCAACATGTCTAACACATGTAGAGTTTATTAGGCTTTAAACCCAATTTGGTCAGATACCAAAGCTAAAGCCTTGGATTTATGTCATTTTATTATGATTGTCATTAATCCATATTGAAAATTAGGCATGCTCACCACTTACAGGAATGCATGTGTGTGTGCATATATGTATGTGCTTATTTCCTGCTCGTTCCATGAACTATTTAAGTCAGCTTACAGTAATACAAAAAGTACAAAATAGCAAATACTAAAAATAAGGAGAAAGAAGGGAAAGTAGAAGCAGTGCAAGGAGGCCTGAGGCTCAGCCAGTCTAGCCGTGATGAGAGAGTGACGTAGGAAGCCAGGGCAGTTTGACAATCCAGTGTCCATAAGCTCCGATCTCCCTAATTACTGAAGGGAAGTACAAATATTTTTGGTACGGAGAACAGCAGAAAAATTTCTCCTCCAAGTCTCCAAAAGGGGGTACTGACTGTGTAATTAATAGCAATCCTGACACCATTTTGTTAATAATAATAATAATAATAATAATAACAATACATTTCATTCTCCTGGTAGAGGCTGAAGGCACCACACCAAAGCAGGTTACTGTAAAGCGCTTTCTCAGAGTTGAGGACGGTGGCTGTGATGCCTGCGGGTGCCACACAGGGCCTGGCCTCGCTCTTCCTCTGCATCAGTTGGCTTCTGGCTGGGGTTGACCAGTAGGAGGTACTGTTGGGAGACTGGAGGGTAGGTGGAAGGGACAAACCAGGGTGTTATACTTCTCCTCCAGCTTCGCCTTGAGTGGCTGCGTTAGCAGCAGCCTCCCATGGGCTGGCCTGCTGTGGTGCCATCTGTCAGGTTACCTGGCTTCCGGCTCATAAATAACACCCCCTCCCTTTGTCTCTCCAGCTCGGGTGTGGGAGCAGCCTTCCACACTTGCTCATCTTTGGGATATCGCCCTGTTCCCTTTTGGCTTCTCAGCTCCTCCGTCCCCTGTACAGTCATGCATTGCTTAATGACGGGGATGCACTCTGAGGAATGCATCATTAGGAGATTTCATATTTTTTGTGAACATCGCAGAGTGTACTTGCGTTCTTACACAAGCCTGGGTGGTACAGCCTGCTGCACACCTAGGCTGTATGGTGCAGCCTGCGCTGTAAACATATATAGCGTGTGACTGTGCTGAATACTGTAGGCGATTATGACACAATGGGAAGTATTTGTTATATCTAAGCATAGAAAAAGTACAGTAGAAGCACAGTATAAAGGATAAAAAGTGGCACACCTGTATAGGGCACTTACCATGACTGCAGCTTGCAGGACTGGAAGTTGCTGTGGGTGAGTCAGTGAGTGGTGAGTGAGTGGGAAGGCCCAGGACTAGGACATTGCCGTGCACTACTGTGGACTTTATAAACACTGTGCTCTTAGGCTACACTAAATTTACACATTTTTTTTCTTTCTTCACTAATAAGTTAACTTTAGCTTACTGCAACTTTTACTTTATAAACTTTTAATTTTTTAACTCTTGATTCTTTTGTAATAACACTTAGCTTAAAATACAAACACAGCTGTACAAAAATATTGTTTCTTTATATACTTGTTCTATAAGCTATTTTTTAAATTTTAAATTTTTATTTTTTTACTTTTTCAACTTTTTTTTGGTGAAAAACTGAGACACAAACACACATTAGCTTAGGCCCACACAGAGTCAGGATCATCAGTGTCACTGTCTTCCGCCTCCACATCTTGTCCCACTAAAGTGTCTTCAGGGGCAATAACATAGGAGCTGTCATTTCCTGTGATAGCAATGTAGCCATGCCTTCTTCTGGGATCCCTCCCAAAGGACCTGCCTGAGGCTCTTTAACGATTAACTTTTTTTTTTTTTTTAAGAGTAGAAGGAATATAGTCTAAAATAATGGTAAAAAGTGTAGTATAGTAAATACGTAAATTAGTAATATAGTCGTTACTATCACGTATTGTGTACTGTGCATAATTGTATGTGCTAGACTTTTATACAACTGGCAGTGCGGTAGGTTTGTTTACACCACCATCATCACAAATGTGAATAATGTGTGGTTCTACTACGTTATGATGTCTACGATGTCACTAGGTGATAGGAATTTTCAGCTCCACCATAATCTTATGGGACAACCGTTGTATATGTCATTGACTGAAATGTTGTTACTTGGCCCGTGATTGTATTGTAAATACTTGAAGTGGTTTCCATTTTTCTGATTGATACAGACATCAGATCTCGAGTGATCTAGCTGGATTCTAGATGATTATATATCGTCTCACCAATCGGCAAAATAGGACAAATGAGAAGCTTGAAGACTGGCTTCCCCATCGAGTCTCCACTGCTAATGTGGGATCCATTACTTATTTTTAAGTTGCTCTTTGTGTTACTTCTTGAGTATACTTTCTTCACCAAAAGGCCACTTTTGGGTTCAGATTGAGGCTTGCCAGCAGACTTGGAGTCCTGGACCTCCAATTTCCAGGACTCATTAGGGCAATTTCCAGACAGGCTGCCGTGTTACAATCTACTTGAACATCCATTTGCACTGAGCATAGTGTTATGTAAAATTTGTGCTGTCACGGAGAATTACCATTTAGATTGAAGAAATGTAAGTCATTTGTCTCAGTAATTTATTTCCAAGAAACTTATGACCTGACAAAAGTAACATAATTAGAACATTTTGGTTTTCTGTTTTATGAAAATTGCTTCCATTTCTACATGATAAAAAAAGAACAGATACATAATACCTCAGCGGGCATACTAATGCCACTTTTCTATGCCTTTCGTGCTGTGGTCAGCCAACTCACAATGGAACTCATAACCCCTCTCTGGCAGTTAGTACTGTCTGTTCATACCTCCCCACCTGCCACAGCCCTGGACTGGGATTTGCTTTTTATACAAAGACTTTCTGAATTCTAACCTCCCTGCAAATTTCTTAAAAATAAAAAAAAAAGGTTTTGCGTATTTTTATATATAGGTTACACCAATTTATTAGAAAATGCAAACAGCCTTATTTGACAACCATTATTATTCTTTTTTTAAAAAAATTACTTCTTTAGAGCCAGCATCTCACTATGTTGCCCAGGCTGGATTTGAACTCCCGGGCTCCAGCAATCCTCTTGCCTCAGCCTCTCAAGTAGCTGGGATTACAGGTGTGCGCCGCCGTGCCTTGCTATTCTTTATGTCACTCGACTTTTGTTTTACTTTTCTGTTTCAGTTCTACTATGCTTTATATTAATGGCAGTAACTTGTATCAGATAGTTCTGTTTTTTATGTAATGTAAGCTGGTACTAATTTTCTTTAGGTATAAATGTATAATCACGCAAATACAGTATTTGTAGTACAGATAAATACAGATACACATATAAATTGAAGCCACTTATGTTAAAATGCTGTCTTAGCACTAGAAGTTATTTAAGGGTATGGCAATTAAAAATTAATTTTTATGATTGGAATAGGCATAATGTTGCATCATACTTTACTTAGTGGTTCACCGATTTGGGGGCATTTGTTTTTCATTTTCCAAAACAAAAAAGATGAGAATATGATAGTATTTGTACATGAAGTCATTTCTGGATTTTAGACTATTGCCTTAGGTAGAAAAAATTATTTCTTAATGTTCACATTATGCAGATTATGTTTATCAGTAAAAATAGATGAGGGTTGGATTATATTTCCATTTTTAAAGTGTAATGTTAAAACACGTATCTTCTAATGGCAATATAGTTACAGTTTAGAGCATGGACGTTATGGTTGGACAGACCTGGGTTTGAATCTCATCCAAACCCCCGTGTGTGACTTTGGGCCTTTCTAAGCATCAGTTTCTGTATAACTCAATAATAACAGCATCTGTATTATCTATTCTTTTGAACTATCTGTTATAAAATCATAGGGTTTCCTTTGGGCAGGTCTTATATGTTGATAGACTTGCACATGCCAAGGTTCAGCTTTTATTACTTAACTCCATTCTCTTCCATTGGTCACTGCCGCACACAAGCCCTAATGCGAACCAGCTGTCTTGCTACCAGGCACGAGGTGTGACACGTCAGTCATCGTCCTGGAGTAGGTGTGGAAAATAGGCACTGCCTGTCCCCAGGCCCAGGGCAGACACTGATAATCAAATATAGCACTCCTTTCCTAGTAAGTCAAGGTGCAGCTTCAGAGTATCATTATAATCATAGTAATCATAATAATACTTCTCAGCCAGTTCTTCAGGCAGTCGTGTGTGATAACATTTATTTGCTCCAGAGTTTGGGTGGCTATTAACTCAAATCCATTACAGAGTAGTCGCAGTTCTTAATTTAGAAGGAAGGATTCTTTACCTATTCTCAATTACACATTATGTAAACAGTCTACCTAAATTTATTTAATTTGCATTTGCACATAATATCCCAACAGTAATAAGCAAGAACTGGTTTTGTTTTAAAGTTAGTGTTTCTTAAAATCTTGGGAGGCATGAAGACACTAGGGAAAGTTAATTTGGAACAATGTTTAATGTATCTGTAAAACTTTAGAGGTATGCCAATGAAACCTAGATCCAGATACTATATAATGGGAAAATACAACTATAAATGATGGAATATGTAAATATTTCCATTTATACCTGTTAGATTGTTACAGTTGCCCTATAAATTATAAAGGCTATCAAAATTTTCAGCATAGATTCAAAAGGGGAGTCATAATAATCCCAAAGTTTGGTTATCATTGCTATTGGGGTTGGGGCACGGTATAAACACAAAACCCCATTGCCTGGTTTACAGACCATTCAGATTATTTCCAAATTGAGATTTTCTGAACAGTGCAAAGCAACCGATATATAAAGTTTTTTTGCAGTTTAAAGCCCAGGTTAGCAACATCCGTTTGATGACAGCGTATTTCTACATGGCAGATACTCTTCCTGAATACCATCTGAAGGATTTATGAATAACAATGCATTTTCATATTAATTCTATCCCCTGTGTATTTTTAGAGAATTTGAGCTCCTTGATAGCTTGACAACATTAGGACAAGATGCTTTTGTCTCAAGGTACTTTTCCCAAAAATCATTGGTGCCTTTTTTTTTTTTTTTGGTCATAGCAACAAAGAAATTTTACCATTTTACCTCTTAATAGGAAGAAAGTACTACAAAAGCAAACAAGTTCCCAAAATAAAAATAAATAAATAAATAAAAAGGAGTAAGGGAAAGGAGCAGGTGGTGGGGGAATTAAGAAGAGAGTTTCGAGACACATATTTCCTGTAAATGTGGTCCCTGTTAATATCGATATTTTCATATGAAGCCTGTTACTCAGATACCTTCTCTCTTAGATTTTTAAATGGGAAATCATAATTTTATAAATGTTGCTTTGACTGTTAATTTCAGTGTTTTTATGTTATACAGAAACCTGATAAAGATAGGGAAGAAGATAAGAGTGGGTGACATCTAGTTGAAAGGGAGGGATGATTTGAAGGAAATGAAGGGTCCAGAACACTTGGAGTGCTGCCACCCCCCACAATCACTGATGTGGGCTGAATTGTGCCTCCACCCCCTAAAAAATTCATATGTGGAAGCCCTAACTAACCTCTAGTACCTCAGAACGTGACTGTATTTGGAGATAGGGCCTTTAAAGAGGTGATTTAAGTTAAAACGAGGGCATTAGGTTGGGTGCTAATCCAATACGACTGGTGTCCTTATGAAAAAGAGGAGATTAGGTTACATAGAGCACACACACACACACACACACACACACACACACACACACACACACAGAGGAAAAGACCATGTGAAGAGGCAACAAGAGGGTGGACATCTGCAAGCCAAGGAGAGAGGACTCAGAGGAAACAACCTGCTGGCACCTTGATCTTGGCCTTCCAGCCTCTACAGACTGTGAGAAAATATATTTCTGATTTTTAAGCCCCCCAGTCTGTGGAATTTTGTTGTGACAGCCTTAGCAAACTATTACACTCACTTCCCGGCTTGAGAGGCATAGCTAATGAAAATAGGGGCTTGTAGTGACATGGTTTGCAACCCTAAATAAAGTTACAGTAGATCATAGTATGCAATATTTTAAAAGAATCATGTACTTGGACAAAGTAAGATTCTTTCCAGGAAGGTAAGATTTTTTTTTATGGTGTGCATATTTATAGGTGAAACGTATGTTTAGTTTGATAGAGTTTGTTTACCCCCTTCACCCCCAAATAGCCATTCTTAGTTCAAAGGGGGTGCCTTAGGAGAGAGGAAATATGGTAAAATATTGGAAAGGAGACACATTGTCATTTCTTGTAGATGGCAGTTCAGTTTCAGCCTCTGTTGGGTGGTAATTAGAGTGAACTGAGGGTCTGAGGGTTTGGGTTATCCTAGCATCTTTGAAGGGCTCCTAGTTTTGTGCCATCTTTGGTTCTTGATGGTGGTACTGAGGTATGGCTTGTCTCTCGTCATATTTGGACACCAGGACCCAAGGACCACATGCTCCCTGCCCTTCTCTCTTCACCTGTGCTCTGTTCCTGACTGCCGTCCTTCTTATCAAGGCCATGTGGCCATCACCTGGCCACCTGAAGACCTTTCTCTGCAGCGCTTTTCTGTTTGGCTGTTCCATAGGCCTTGCATCTCTCACGCTGCCCTGCCTAGTGGGCCAGGGTCCATATAGTCCCTGATCCCCCCAACGTGTGGAGGGGCTTCTGTCTCCTCATCCCCACCTAGGCCCCAGGTGATGGTGTTGGTGGAGCCCCAGACCAACCATACAGACTGCACAGCATCTAAAACCTAGTCGTACCCTCTGATTTCACATAATTTGGGGAGATATTTTTACCTCAATTACATGTTTAATTGAAAATGCTAGGGATTTATTTTAATTCAGTAGAGAAACCGTGAAAGAACTCTTGAGAAGAATATTCCTAAAGCATTACTTTATTATTGTAAAAATTTGGAGGCAACCCAAGTGTTTATCAACACTTGTTGGGATTCTATTCATGCGATAAAATATTATCAAGTGATTAAAACTTCAGTGCTTGAAAAATGGGTGGTAAGGTTATAAATTTCTTGGGATATAATTTTAAGAAAAATAAGATTCCAGAAGTGTAAAAACAAATTAGTAATTTAAATAAAAAATAAGGAAATATGTCGAGTGCTAATAGTGGTTTTGATGGTTGTTGAGATTATTAGAGAATTTTGTTTTCTTTAGACTTTCCATGTTTTCTGTCACAACATATACACCTAAATCAAAATTATTCCTAATAATTTTAGAATTATATTTGTTTTCAAATATGATTCATTAAAAATATGTATATTACTATTCTTCTCAAGGTGTTTTGAAGTCATGGATCATGTGTAACTCTTTCACTCAACAAATATTTACCGAGCCCCCTTAAGAAGTTCAGGCTCTAGGGGTCAGGTGCCTGGATTCAAATCCCAACTGCATTACTTTTCAGTTTTGCGACTTTTGGAAAGTTACTTAACTCACGCCTTTCCGTTGCAGAGATTATAGCCTCCTGGAAAAGTGTGGTGTGGATACTTACCAAATGCCATGCAATGAAATAGTTTGATCTTGATGTATTTATTATTGGTGTCTGGCTCAGTAAGTTCTCAAATAGAATTTGAGAATATTATAGGAGAATAAATGATTGAAATAAGCCAATGAAAAAGGATGGATTTAGAAAGTCTTCTCCCCTAGAGTAGAGATTGGTTTTTTCTATGTATGTAGTTAATGAGCTGCTCCTGCATGAATCATGGAACCTGCTCATCCAATTCACTCATTCATTTAGTCAGTCATTCCTCATTCAGTACTTAATGAGCATCCAATACATATAGTGATAAGACTGAAAACAATCTCTTTCTAATGCCTTTCCCTCAGAAAACACATTTTAATTCACATAGGAAAATATAACATGCTTAACAATTGGTTTCCCACCTGGGTGCAAATGTAGTTGACTTCAAGGTACTGCTGTTGAATTCAGATATTGGTGGTTATGCTTAGAGAACTGTATAACATTTGAGTAAGCTGGATCTGAGACTACTAAAGGCTTTAAATTCTGTCTCAAGTGAAGCTTTCTCCCTTAAAAGAAGGGGAAGAGTAGGAGCGAAAACACACCCCTTGCATTGTTGCTTTTTGCTTGTTTATTCCTTTTGCTGCAGTATTCCTATAATGGCACATCACGAATACAAGCTGCTTCTGTTTTTTTCTCCCCTTCTCTTCTTCTGTTCCCCTTAATCTCCATACACCTTTCCTTCTCCTCTTCTCCCTGTTTTTCTAATAAAGTCATGATTCCTTTGAGTATTTTGTTACAAGCCCAATATTGCCTCTGAGGCTGCGACTGTGAGTCTTAACAACCCTTCCTGTGTTTAAGAATCTTCATCTTTCGCCTTGGATCTGTCACTTTCATCGTGCGAGAGGCCTGTACATCTTCCTTCACTTTTTCCCTTCTCTGCTGTGCCAGTAGGTGATAATACATATTTATGAACCAGTGATTCCATCTTGATGCTGTCAGAGTATTACAAATGACATCACCCCAATTTAAGATGTGCTTTAAAATTAATTGATTTAATTAGAAAAGGAAACCACAGAGCAGTGAGCACGGACTCACCCTGTCAGACAGCTAATTGCTTAGTGCTGCCAGACAATGATGCCTTTC
This sequence comes from Propithecus coquereli, assembly GCF_000956105.1. NCBI lineage: Eukaryota > Metazoa > Chordata > Mammalia > Primates > Indriidae > Propithecus > Propithecus coquereli. Next base: position 498,113 of record NW_012150864.1, read on the forward strand.
TATTTTGAACGTCAGGGCTTATTGGGAAGAATTGAAAGTATCAATGTATTTTCCTTAGGATTAAACAGAAAGGTTTTTTTCCATTCTGTTTGGGGAGGTAGTTCTGCTTTCCTTTGCTTACTTTTTTCGTTTTTTTTCTTCCAGCCTCACCTTTCCATCCATGGAATGACTTTCTTTTTTTCCCCACCTTGATCTCCTCCATCTCACTTCCCCTCCTTACTTTCGACCTGGCCCCTCATCTGAAAGTCCTACCTTTCTGGGAAAGCCACCTGTCTTAGTGAGTCTGGGCTGCCATCACAAAATACCACATAGACCAAGTGGCTTGAGCAACAGACGTTTTAGCTTCTCACAATCCAAGGTCAAGGTGCTGACAGATTTTGGGTCTGGTGAGAAACCTCTTCCTGGTCTGCAGATAGCCGCCTTCCTGCTCTGTCCTCACGTGGCAGAGAGAGGAACTTTGGAGTCTCTTCTTCTTATAAGGACACTAATCCTATTGTAGGGTTTCCACCGTCATCTAAACCTAATTACTTCCCAAAGGCCCTGCCTCCAAATACCATAGCAGTGGGGATTAGAGTTTCAATGTATGAATTTGGGGGGGACACATTCAGTTCTTAGCACCTTCCTTCATCTGAGCCAGAAGTAGTTCTGCCTTTCTTCATTCAAGTGCCCGCCATGAAGCTCTGCAGATTTATTCAATGTCCTCCACTTCTCTGTAAATGTGACTAGTTCAGGAATCCCAGCATTTTGTCTTCTCTCTCTCACATGGTGCCAAGCACAATGCTTGGCATGTGGTTTAGAAAGCCATGGCACTCGGTATTTCCTGACTGAGTCAGTGACTGATACATGACCCATGTGCTTGCTCCTCTGGGCTGTAAGCATGACACTTTTCAGAGGGTGAGACAGGGTTCACTGTTTAACCTCACGAGAGGACCCCGGTGCTGATCATTCAGCTTGGAATGTTGGGAACTATTATGCAGTCATACTTTCAGGGATGGAAGGGAACTTTGTGGTTCATTATTCAATGCCTACCTATTTCTAGATGGGAAAGATGAATACATAGGAGAGGTTAAATGAGTTGCCTGAGAGCTCGCATAGCAATGGCCACATGCTTGTCCCATGGGTTTAACCATGTGTGTGCTGATGGTCTTGGTTACTGGGGCTTCAAATACTGAGATTCCAAGCGTACTTCAAACAAGGCTCAGAGTCTGATGATGCTTCATCAAAGATAACTTTTCCTAGTGAAAGGATTAACTTTCTTTAATGAACTTTCTTTAAAAGTTTCCTGATATTCCAAGTTTGAGAGAACAAGTGATAAAAATAACGTATCCGTTATCCCATGACAGAGCTGGAATTCAAACCCTCACAGTCTGATTGTAGAGAATGGACTAGCCAAGCTGCAGCCTCACCCAAGACCAATGACAGCAGAGTCTCCGAGGACATGGGTCTGATGTGTCAGTATTTTTAGAAGCTCCCCAGGTGATTCTACCATGCTACAGCCAGCCTTGGGAACCACTCTAGGAGAGGCACTCATTTCAGAACTTTGGGGAGTGAGGTAGGATGCAAACAATACCAAATAAAACAAACATATATATTGTGCTTACCATTGTGGGCTAAAGAATTAAAGAATCAAAAAGTTTATAAATTTGGAGAGGAGAGTTCTATTTCTATAAAGGCTTACAACCTGAAGGCTGGCCATCCCGTGGGCTGGGAAGTGTAGCTTCCGGCAGAGACCTAAGCGGGCACTTTGAAGAAAAGAAAGGTAAGACAGGAATTTATGCTGAATGGGGTGGCTAAGTATACATATTCAACAGAATATAGGAGGACCTATGAATATTCACGAAGGGGGACACATATGCGTAGTAAGCAAACATGTATGTGTTACATGCATCCCATGTTCACTTTGGGGCTGAGACTTAACATTTAAATGTATTACAGTTAGGCCTCATAGGTCAAAGGTGAAACAGGGACATGAAGGCTCTCAGTGCACAGACTCTGTAAACCAGCCAGAACCAGTCCATGGTTGGTTGTCTCTTATCAGGACAAAGTTGCTGAAACCAGTCTCTCGTCCAATCAAAGCTGTAGTTACGGCTTGTAGAACAGGGGGTCAGCTAGTCAGCATCTGGCAGTTGGTGAGCTGCAGTTGTTTCAGTATTGCGTATCTCAGGCCAGCGCTTGTTTAGCTGCTAGAGAAAAAGAAAAGCCTTGTCACTGTTAGAACAGAGTTTATTCTTTACGTGCAGGGGTGTATGACTTAACCCTTGCCTGGTACGGCCTTATGTTCTATTTATAATTTGGTATCTTATTGCTACAGAGAGTCCTGTTCCTGTCTTTTATCTCTATTTTAACACCATCCTGGATTTAGAGCAGGTTTATTCTGGAATAGGCATAACACATCAGGCAGTGTGGCTTGGATGAAGGGAATGTGGCTAGACTCATGTTGCAGTATTGATAACACTGTAAAGATGTCAGAGCTTTGCTTTCTGAGTACTTGTGCCAGCTAGCTTGTGCTGTGTAACAAACCACCCCAAAACTTAGTGACTGAAAATGACAGATGTTTATAATTTCTTTCCATCCCATCGGTCAGGTGGGAAGTTCTCCTGGCCTGGCTGTCATGGCTGATGTCCACTGAGAGGGCTGGATGGGCTGGAATGGCTTCACTCATTTGACCAGTAGTTGACTTGTTACTGGCTGGGGCAGTGGGGATGACTTGGCTGTGTGTACCTCATCGTCCAACAAACCAGCCTGGGTTTGTCCACAGAGAGGTGAGCTCAGGATTCCCAAGCAAAAGAAAATGCACTCTTGAGAAGGGACTTTTCAAGCCCAAACTTGCCTGTGACTTACTAAATTTTCATTGGCCACAGCAAATCACATGGCTAAGTTCAAATTCAAGAATGGAGAAGTAGCCTTCATGTCTTCATGGGAGGGTGTGCAGGGTCATATTGCGAAGTGGAGTGCGTGCTGGAAAGATTTTTGTGGGCATTGTTACAGGTGCAGTATTCCAATAAGCAGAATTCCACGGGAAACAGAAGAACTATCTGTGGATATATACTTTATTGTATTGCCTTTGTATTTTGAGTGGACTGAAAATAAATTAAGCAAGGCCATCTTAAGTGATCCCAGCCAGCAGTCCAGGTGTCAGGGGTGATAGCTGCACAAGGAACATGTGGCCTTTTTTTTTTTTTTTTTTTTTGAGACAGAGTCTGGTTCTGTTGCCCTGGCTAGAGTGTCGTGGTGTCAGCCTAGCTCACAGCAACCTCAAACTCCTGGGCTCAAGCGATCCTTCTGCCTCAGCCTCCTGAGTAGCTGGGACTACAGGCATGCGCCACCATGCCAAGGCTAATTTTTTCTATATATATATTTTTAGTTGTCCAGATAATTTCTTTCTATTTTTAGTAGAGACGAGGTCTCACTCTTGCTCAGGCTGGTCTTGAACTCCTGACCTTGAGCGATCCACCCGCCTCGGCCTCCCAGAGTGCTAGGATTACAAGCATGAGCCACCATGCCCGGCCGACATGTGGCCTTTTGACTTGAGATAATCCACAAGCTCAGCATCATGAAGCAATAAGGTATTAATAGTACAGACCTGGATTTCTAGTCCTAGTTCTATCACTTACTATTTGCCACTTAATCATACCTATAAGCCTCAGTTTTCTCATCTCTAAAATGGCACTAATAATGGTACCTACCTTCTAAGGCATCCGTGAGGCTTACGTGAAATAAAGCATGTAGCATGGTTCCTGGCACAGCTTACATATTCAGTAAATGAAGTTGTTAAAATTAGACATCCTCATTTGTCAGCGAGACTAGGTGGAACTTCCATTAGTTTCTATGTAATGGGACTCAGGGCTCCAGTTGGGCATCTGAGCCTGTTGTCAGTGACGGCTGACCGAGCATGTTGCTGGGGCCCTGGCTCCCCTTTCTGCTGGGAAACCCAGTGCAGCTGAAACCAGCCTGGCTTTCTTCCAGGGCATTCTGTAGAAGCCACTATCTCTTATTCCCAACCTAAAAATTAGATTTGCACCTCTTTGTCCTTCATCTGTATTCACCTTGCGTGGGTGAGTGCTAAATTAGGCAGGCCTTTGACTGTTCTGTTATTTGCTGTTGTCATAATGAAGAGATTAGCAGAAGAAATGTGGCCGGGTATCCGGTCGTGATTTCAGTGGTGTGCCTGCTGGGTTTGCCCACGGGCCGCATTACCATGCTGGCAGCTGGCGAGCTGCATACACTGTGGCCTCCTAGGAACCTGAGAGGCCTGGAAAACACATGAATTATACATTTTGACAACGTGAACACGGAAAGGGCTTGTCCTCTGTGACTTTAGGTTTTCATTTAACAAACTGTTTTTGGATTCAGAATCTATATAATTTCCTTGTGTCTCACTGTTTCCCGTCTGGCATTACGCCGCTGCCAGGATAAATTAAAAGGGGTGGCTACGAATGGAAGAAAGCAAACACAAGCTTCTTAATGCAGAAGGTCTGTTTCTCACATAGGTGCCGGTGAGCACTGTTACTTTCTTTCCTCACTTGAGGGACCCTTTTCCTTCAGGTTGAACTTCCTGGGTCACTGGAGTCCAGCGCCTGCAGTGTCTCAGGACTAACACTGAACATGCGCCAGTGTCTTTTTAAGGCAACTTTCTTTGAGATGTGAAAAATTTGTTATATAACATGTTGTTTTGCATCTCCTAACCTACAAACATTCCTTTCAAAGAAAACACTTTGTCTTTCTCAACCAGATCCTCACTAACCACCTCTTCCCTCCTTCCCATTATTGTTCCTCTCTTTCCACCACCCCAGGGACTAAAAATAGCTTTAATCAAAGTGTTTAAAAATGACTCCTCAATTTTCATCTGAGGAAAATTTGGCACTGGAGACAACTCCTTAGGTTGAGAAAAATTTCAGTTCTCTGAGCGAGCCAAGATGCAATTTAAAACTAGACCCCTAATTGCAGAACAAAGTTGCCAAAGGCCGGCCTCTGTCTTTGAAATCCCAGGAATGGGTGTTTCCAGGTGCACTCCACCTGCATTTATCATGTGTGGGTGGCACAGATCCCTGGTATGGCCTGGTGTCCCCGAAACATCAATGCACATGCTCGTTGCCCGTGAGTTGTGTGCTGTGGAATCCTTTCTTCAGGCCATCTGGTGTGTGCTCTTGAGTAGATGGACTTTGTCTAGACTCCGTGCTGAGCAAGTTTCCAAAAAAGATAAGTGCTCAATGCTTATCCAAAAAGATAAGTGCTCAGCAATGAAGTCAATATTGAGCATTCTAAAAATTCATAGCTCTGGTCATTTTGTCTTGTGCTTTTTACCTCCTAAATGATTCATGACTCTTTCTTTTTTTTTTTTTTTTCCCCTTTATTTTTCTTCATAACACACTGAACACTACCTGAAATCATTTTGTTTTTATTTTCTTTTTTTACTGTCTCTCATGATAGACTATAAATTCCATGAGGGAAGGGCCTCTGTCACGGCTGTATCCCTAGAGATTACAGCAGAGCCTGGCATAGCTCTACTATACCTGAAGCGACAGTAACAGCTACTACAGCTTTGTGGCTTTCATGCGGTTGTGTGTAGGGTAAGTAAGTTGGCCTGAATGAGTGGCCATGCCAGTTACTGCATCTTGGCTCAGTCCCTCTTTCTCTTCCTTGCTACAGCCATCTCAGCTGTGCTGAGCTTCCCTTACTTCCCGCCCCTCCATCTGCCCTCTACAAGTCTGTCCTGGACTGTGTCATTCCCTGGTCCTCCTCAAGGCATCCCCATTGCTCTTGGGAATCTGGTGTCACGGTCTCCCCACCTCTAGCAACCATGAGCAGAAGAATGGTATTATTCTGTGCTCATGCTTCTGTTTCTTTCCTCTCTCTTCCATTCATTTCTTCAAGTGAATTTGTTTGAGCACTCATTACATGCTAGACCCAGTCCTAGATGCTGAGGATGCAGCAGTACCACCCAGACAAAGCCTTTTCCTCCGTGGAACTTAGAATAGATTGGGGGAAACAGAGAACATACAAGGAAACAACTACAGAAAGAACAGAGCGATGTTTGCTATGAAGAGAAAGCAGAGCAGGGAGCAGAGAGTGCAGGGGTGGATGGAGGTGAGGGCTGTGCGCCTTCTCCTTTGCCTCGAGCACCCTTTCCCTTCCCTCTGCCTGAGTTGCTTCCAGTCCTCCTTCCAGATGAAGGCCCGGCTCCTTCCCTCCAGAAGGCGTCCTTCTCAGATGGCCCAGCTGAGTGAGGTGCCCTCCCTGGTGTTCCTTAGTATCCAGTGCATGAGCCCATGGGGCATGGCTGGGTTTCACACTTGGTGCATTTCTGAAACCCCGTCTAAGCTGTCAGCTCCTGAAGGCCTGGACGGGGTCTCATTCATCTTTGTTTCTCTTATGCCTAGCAGGGTCTGGCATACATCAGGTGCCTAATAACAGTAAAAGTAAAAGGTGCGCAATGCCCACATCCGTGCTTCTCCTAGTATTTTCTTTAGGGGAACCAAAAGATGGCAGGAATTAGGTCAAATACTTTCTTAAAGGTTGGGATGTTCTTTTGAAGGTTAAGTTTTGTTCAATAACTTTTAAAAAAAT
>NW_012150864.1:504729-522297 GCF_000956105.1 Propithecus coquereli
AGTGCAGGGGTGGATGGAGGTGAGGGCTGTGCGCCTTCTCCTTTGCCTCGAGCACCCTTTCCCTTCCCTCTGCCTGAGTTGCTTCCAGTCCTCCTCCCAGATGAAGGCCCGGCTCCTTCCCTCCAGAAGGCGTCCTTCTCTGATGGCCCAGCTGAGTGAGGTGCCCTCCCTGGTGTTCCTCAGTATCCGGTGCATGAGCCCATGGGGCATGGCTGGGTTTCACACTTGGTGCATTTCTGAAACCCCATCTAAGCTGTCAGCTCCTGAAGGCCTGGACGGGGTCTCATTCATCTTTGTTTCTCTTATGCCTAGCAGGGTCTGGCATACGTCAGGTGCCTAATAACAGTAAAAGTAAAAGGTGCGCAATGCCCACATCCGTGCTTCTGCTAGTATTTTCTTTAGGGGAACCAAAAGATGGCAGGAATTAGGTCAAATACTTTCTTAAAGGTTGGGATGTTCTTTTGAAAGTTAAGTTTTGTTCAATAACTTTTAAAAAAAATTCCCAAAGTATATATGCATTGCAGAACATTTGGAAAACACTAAGAATTATGAGAAAAAAGTGAGAACACCCATAATTCTATCCCTGTAGATGTTTAGCCATTGGTAACATATTTGCTGCATAACCTTCAGGTCTAACTGTCTGTCTGCTTATCATCTAATCTATCTATCTAATCTTCATAGTTTTTTTACTACCTTATAACCCTCTTCACGTAATGAAATACTGTAAATATTTTCCTCTGTTTTTCAAGATTCCAGACATGTGTTTATTATTAGGTATACCATTCCTTACAATATTCCTTAGAGCCCAACCTGTGGGAATTCTTTGAGGACAGGGCTGGGGTTAAGTTCCTACAGAGGAGGTTTGTGTTTGTCAAGTGCAGGAGGCACCGTCAACCAGGGGAACTGTGGATCCATCAACCTAGGACTGTTCAAATTAAATTCTCCACTTGACCCCACGTGGGACTGTGGACCTCAACTGCGGTGAAGCAGAAACTCTGCTCACCACTTCAAGGAAAGGGTTTCTCTCTGTTTCCTCCAATAGCCAGGTCAAAAACAGGCCATTTTTCTCATGCTCTCCTTCGGGAACAGGTGTAGTTCTGATTCACCGTTTATAAGTGAATTAATTCACACTGAAAGTGTGGCCCTTTGGGATCCTAACCTTATTTAGGGACAGGGAGAAAAGGGTGTGAGTCTCCTGATACACTCTGCACTCTGGCCTTAGCCACATCTAAGCCCATCTCTGGTTAGTCCAACCAGAGCAGCTGTCAAAACAGGGGACATGCCCTCGGGGATACAGCCTCTTCTGTTAATTCTTACTGGCCTCCTGGAATTCCTTACTTTCATGCCAGCTCACCAATACATTGAAAACAGTATGATTGTGAGTTCTCCTGAGACTTGAATAAGGGACATAGAGGAAGGCCTGGATGCCCTTGGAATTATTCAAGATTTACCCGGTTATCTACTGAATTTTGGAGGCCACCAGAAATCACTGTTAACATAAATCCAAGTTCCCTCTTGGGCTTCAGAGAAAAAGAGGCTTAGGTGGGTTTGATGAAAATGCCCAGAATGTGGCTGTGTGCATCTTCCTGGCATCAGGAAGCCAGTCGCAGCCAGATGGGTGAAGTAGAAGAGTTGGGCAATAGGATGGAACGCAGCAGGAGGGACCCAGCCTGGTGTTGCGGGTCCCCAAGGCCTCCGGCACATTATGAGAAGAGCTTCTTTTGAAGGAAGCAGAACCTATGCTTAGAGAACCTGGGCTTTTTGGTTGTAAATTTACTAATAAGCTCAATAGTCTTAACAACTCTAGTGAAACCAGTAAATAATGTGTCTTCTTTTCTGTAGCAAAAATAAATCTCTTTTCCAGACTGCAGAGTTGGAGGATGAGACTCCAAGCATGTGGTCTATCCCCTCCCAGAGGGCCTTGCTATAAAAATCGCCAGGTTCCATTTTATATCAATTTGAGTTTTGGAATTTTATTTTGCAAAAATCAAATTCTGGCAGCACTCAAGGCCCCATCAACTCTAGAGAAAGCCCATGAGGACCATTTTAGAAGGTCTTAATCTGAGTAAAGATCTGTTGCCCTTCCTAGGGTACAGGCTTGCTTTGCAATTAGGGCTTTAGACCTTGACTCAATGCAGTATATATTTAAATGCATGCCACTTAATATGCATTAAAATGGCATGTTTGAATCCTCAGTAACCTATTCCCAGAGACCATTTTTTATGTTTTTGTGTTTTAAAACTGCAAAAAACGTTGTCTGCAGCCCCTTGGGCTCAGGATGGCTGATGAGCAGGGCCAGGGTGGTCTGTTACTCTGTCAGCCAGAGCCTGGCAGGCAGGAAGCAGAGTTCAGCTCAGGGGGTTCAAGAGGCCCTACTGAATGGACTATCGGCAGAAGGATGGGAGGTGAGAAGGGAATCAGCAGTGGATGCTGGGGCCTCCAGAGACGAGCAGTAACAACACTGAGAAGGTGTAACCACTGCTAGGCCTGGAGGGGGAGGGGGGAAATGGTGCAGCTGCGCTAGAGTCATAAAGGAGGGGTCTCCAGACAGACATGAAGGGACCTAAGCACTGCCAGAATCAGCTCAAGGCAGGGGCCTGCTGGGGCCTCCCACTGGCTCGCGGGAAGTTAGGCGAAGGAAGCCTGGGGGACGCAGTCCATTGGGCCAGTCTCCCAGGGCACAGGGAACAGCAGAGATTGGATTTGGGGCTGGCAGAAGATTAGGTCTTTGTCTCTAGAAGGTCTCAATGTGTGTGTATTACACAGATGGTTTTATTTAATGAGTTAACTGTCACCTACATGGTGAAGGAGTGATGGAGAAAGAGAAGAGGAGAAGATGAGGAAGCTTTGGCTTATACTTGGCAGAGCAGAGTCATGAACCTTCTCCAGAGCTCTTCTCCCCGCTTATTTGAGCCTGGTTTACACTGAATTATTCACATAGGGAGACTAGTGATGCTGATGAAATGTATCCTGGGAACTCGAATTACACCTGGCAGGGATTATTAGTGATTATTAGTTTCCCCCAAGTATATTTGGTCAAGATCAGTCTTGCAAGATACTCCTTTGGCAAAATGGTTCTTTGGTGAAAAAAAAAAAAATCGGAAAACACCACATTCTGTATCTCCCTCTTGGAGATTTGAAATGTACTTGACATATTAAGGCTGTGTGAAGTCTTCCAGTTTCCTGGATAATTTTGTTTGAGAGTGAGTTATTTAAATCTAAATTTATCTTTTGTTTTCCAACTAGTTATGTAATACTTTAGTTTGCTCCTGAACACCCAGGAGAGTGTATGTCCCGTCCATATTCAGAAAGAAAGTGCATTTCTGTTGCTTATGTACCCACATGGACTCCTGAGTATGACACAGACAATTCTTTCCTTTTCCCATGTTCTAACGGTTCGTTGCTTAACATTTCATAAGCAGCCTACCTGGGATGTGCAGCCATGGATCCCACCCTCCCTTCCTCTCCTCTCCTCTCTTCCATTTCCATCCCTTTGGCTCTTCCCCCAGGGTCCTGGATCTGTGGGCAGTCAGGGAAAACATTTGAGCTCTTGAGGTCCTGGGCATCCCTGAAGGATGCTTAGGCCCTTCAGATTCTTCAAAGAGACGCTTACCCAGAACAAAACTTTCTCCTGCTAATAATGGCCGCCTTTCACAGCATGATATAAGTATATTGGATGCTAACAAAGTCTGTGTGGGACTCCTAATAAAAGGAAAAAGGAAAGAAGGCAATAGATAGTGGGGAGAGAAAACCTGCATTTACTGCAATTATAAGTTCTAAAGAAGCAGTGACTGTTCTTAGTATTTGCAGATGCTCAGTACAGGGCAGACATGTGCCTTGTTCACAGCTGAGTGCAGAGTAGGCATTGGTTACTGATTGCTCATTAGGTTTTGGAGGAAGAAGCAAAGGTTGGTCCAGGGTTAGCAGTCCTACGGCATGCAATTCTTGGGTTAAAGGCGGTTTCTTATTTTATGTAAAAAATCATCATAGGACGTTTGACGTATAGATTGGCTCTTATTTGCAACTATAATTGCCTGATGTTAAAATCCCCTGCTTCAGTCTTGAGTTGCTTGAAACATTGGTTCTGAAATCCAAAACCAGATGCAGCTCATCTGGTTTCAGTTGTTGTTTCCACATGAACGGGCAGGCTCATCCACCAGGGGTTTTGAGCAAGCCAGAGATTACTTATCGTTTTGGGTCACGGTCAGGAAAAACTTCATGGATGTTACTGTTTATGTGAAGTTGTGGAATGTCACTGAACCAGACATTTGAGTTTAATTCACATATTTTGAACAAAAATGTGACTAATCAGAATGATTCCACTTCCTGTGGAGTGGTTTGCGGAATCATCTTTTTTATAAAAGTCTAATTGTGATGGCTTCATTAAAATGCAAATTAAACTGTAACAACCAGAACCCAGTCAACCATCCAAAACACTTAACCATTTGGAAAATTTTCAGTCCTCTGCATTAAAAGAATGGGGGAAATGCTAAACAGAGATCATGCATTCATTTTAATAACCAGCATTCAGGGTGTGTCTCGTGATCATTACAGCTTCAATCTGATTATGCTGATCTTGGTTTGCATCTACATCAATACCCAGAATAATGACTTAGGTTCTTTCATTTACCTGTAGGGCCCGACATTGAGTTTGTAATTTAGAGCAGGCTTCCCAAACCTCAAGGCATAGATGAATTTCCTGGGGATCTCGTTACGCTGCAGCTTGCACTCTGCAATGGGGCCCGGGATTCTGCATTTCTAGCAAGCTCCCTGGTGAGGCTGATGCTGTGTGAAAACCCACTTTGAGTGGCAAGAGTTTAGAGGAGGAAATGTGAGTGGATGAAATGACTCCATAAATAATCAGTTATATTATTGCTTAATACATTCATCAAGATGACTAATTTATTCTTGGAATCTGCACGATAACGACGAGATTTGGAAGCGTTTACTCCTTTCAGTTAACCTGGACGTTATATTAATTGGCCTACAGTATTCTTTCAATTTTCTGACTAATTAAATATTAGGTATTATAAATTACAGCCTTAACAGATGCAGAGTAGTGGAAGGAAAAAAGTCAACATTTTAGAAAGCAAACATATCTTGATCCTTTTAAACAGAAAGCAGAGAAATACTTCTATATTATTTCATATAAGCTGTGGAACCAGTATATCCAGTGAGTCTAAGGTAATTATCTCCTGAGAATGCAGTCTGCGGAGAGAGGTTTTGTCCTAGAAACATGATCAGTTATTTGTCTGAAAATGTAGTCCCAGCTTTTTCCTGTGTTGATTTCTACTTTACAGCCTCTGTACTTTACACCAAGACCCTGGGATTTGATTTCCCTGTGGACATGAAATAAGGCTGATAGGAAGTTAATTGTTTGTTGTTGTTTCCTTTTCTTATGCTCAGGCTTTCCTTGGTTTTAAGGTCAAATGATTTGAATGAAACTGTCTTTTTAGCAGGACAGAAGTAAGTCAGCACCTTTTTAGTTTTCCATTCTGAAGCTTTGGCTTCTTGTCTCTGAAGAGGTTTGGAGTGGGATGTAGCATCCTTTCTTTATTGTCCTTTTTTCCAGATATTGTTTTGGCTATTCTGCATCTTTTACATTTCCATATGAAGTTTAGAATTAGCTTGTTGATTTCTTCAATAGAGCATGCTGGGATTTTGTTCGTGATTGCCTTGAATTCTCAGTGGAGGAAAATCGACATCTTAACAATATTGATGAAACTATTTTGTGTAAACTCCCATGATAAAAGTCTTGAGGTCATTAAAAAGGGAAAAGAACTTCTTCAATTGAAGGCTGAAAACATCCTACTAAACACTTTTTAGTGATAATTATCTATTGTCAACCGCAGGGCTTATGTCCCTGAAAAGTGTGTAGTGGGCAGAACATCATTGTTGTGGGATTAGTATACTCAGACTTGCTTACCGTGCAAATTGTTTTTGGTAGGGTGAATTGTACTGGTTTGTTTTTAGACCACTTCTACACTGTGACACAACAGTGGTACTCTTTAGATGTGTGTTGGATTGTTTGAATTCCTTATTTCTCATAGTTGAGAGGCAAAAGGTGGTAAAAGATTTTTTTTTTGAGAGAGTCTCACTCTGTCACCCTGGCTAAAGTGCAGTTGCATCATCATAGCTCACAGCAGCCTCAAACTCCTGGGCTCAAGTGATCTTCCTGCCTCAGCTTCCTAAGTAGCTGGGACTACAGGCATACACCACCATGCCCATCTATTTTTTTGCTTTTTTTTAATATATATATTTTTAATTTCAGAATATTATGGGGGTACAAATATTTAGCTTACATATATTGTCTTTGCTCCGCCTGAGTCAGAGCTACAAGCATGCCCATCGGCTAATGTTTTGTATTTTTAGTAGAGACGGGGTCTCACTCTTGGCTCAGGCTGGTTTCCAACTCCTGAGCTCAAGCGATCCTCCTGCTTCAGCCTCCCAGAGTGCTAGATTACAGGTGTGAGCCACTGCACCTGGCCAAAAGGTAGCAAAAGGTTTTGATCTAAAATTTTGAGACCCAAATTCTATTTTAGGATTCCTTTAGGGGCAGGGTAAGGGAAACCAGCAAGGGATGGTAAAGCTAGCAGCAGTGGAGGGCGCTGGGATCATTTTACCTCCAGGCCTGAAGAGGAAAGGGAGAGAGCTCTTATCAGAACTTAGAGAGAGGAGAATTAATTTTTGGGTTGGGGGTGGCACCTGATAGGAAGGGAATGAGGCTCCTGCTGGTGGTGGCTACCTGGGAGAAAGCTGGAGGAACCAGCGCCTCCAGCCTTTCCCTCCTTCCGTCCCTCCTCCCTCCATCTCCTGCTGGTGCTTCCCAATGGTTGACTCCAGACAGAAGCCAGAGGGCTAGGGCAGGGGGCAGTCCTTGGGGGCAGCTTTCTCGAGTGCTGAGCAGGGTGAGGAAAGGTGGAGTATGGATCTGGAGGGGCAAAGGGAGAGATGCACCATAGACGTGTCTGCCAGTATTTACAGATGGTGTGAACAGCTAGTGAAGTGCTATTCCGGAGCACTTTTCACTTACATGTTTGCAAGGATCGTGGGAGTGTCACTCAGGGTCTCCAGAATACAATTATATTCTTCCTACCCATCTATCATGCAGTAATTTTTAATACACCAAAGATACTTCTTAAAACATCCCCCTACAATATTCCCAAGTAGCAAACAAGAGAGTCTGATGATGTTGCCCAAAGCAGCACACTGCAAACACAATATTTCTTTGAAGTCCCGAATTTAATTTAAACATTCATGCAGGTTGTGTATTCAACTTTATAAAATGTCCATGTTAACCATAAGAACATGGAAATTCCAGTTCCAGAAGTCCAAATTAAATCTGAAATGTGGGCCTCCTACAAAGCAGTGTTTAATAGTGTCTCTTCTTTAATAATTCACTTCATGCTGATCAGACTTAAAATAGCTGCAGAAACATGAAAATCAAGGCATAAATGAAAGAACAGAAATGTGTGCTAAAATAATTAGTGCTTCATGACTTACTTGTTTATTCATTCGTTCGTTCATCCATCCATTCATTCATTCGTGTAGATTGCCTGTTCTGCCCGTGAGAAGTGTCAGCTGGAGGCTGTGTGCCCTGATGCAGGCTGGCCTCAGCCAGGCAGCCAGAAGGAGCAACGTCTCTCCGGTACCTTATGTTACCCTCTCTTCACGTGGTCCAGAAAGGTTATGAAGACACTCAGAATTCCGGATCTTTAGAAAACCTCCACATGAACAAACTGAACTGAAAATACTATGTCCAGACCTGTATTAGGAGGACGTACGTATGCTTTGGTTTTTCAGTCTATTACCAATCTCCTTTTACTTTTTTTTTTTTAACTTCCATTCAAACCTGCAATATGTATAAAAGTTGTTTTTTAATAACATTTTTGGGGGGCCAATAAACATAAAAGACAGAAACCATCAGTGCAATTCCCTTTGGGAATCACACATCCTGTTGGATCTGTCCGAAATCCTTGGCCATTGTGAGCTCGGGCATTTCGTGTATATGGCATGGCTTCTGGGGGACCGTTTAGAACTGGTGGAATTTAGAATTTTGTGGAATCTGAATTTGTGCCGAACATCTTCCAATCTCCCAATCGGAGATTATGCAGAATGTTCTTTCAAAAGTTCTCTAATACCCTGTAGCCTTTCTCTTTTTCTTCATTCACGATGTGTTCGTGAGACAGGAAGAGGCAAGTTACCAGAAGGCATCATTTAATTCAAAAAGGAGGAAAGTTTGCTCAGAGAGGGTGGGTGTCCTTCCTGATGTCACTCAGCGGTCCCAGGCAGGGCTGTAGTCAGGACTTTGGTGTGAGGATTCCGGTCACACTATTCTTTCCACCAAGAAAAGAGAAAATGCTGGGTGCACTCTCAAATGACTTTTAGTCTTGAAAATAAAACCTAAAGGGGGGAAAAGCAGACTGTTCTTGGTATATAGCCAGATTCTACCCTTGGTCCCTAGGCCCAAATTTTCCTGATTCGGGAGGACTTCCATTAGCCGCAGCAGATCTGATGGTGGTGTTTGACCTTCCAGTTTGAAAGAGGGTTGCCTGGAGGAAGGATTCCATTTCCAGATGCTACAAAAGTCTCCTCAGCTGTGAAGAGTTTCCAATAAAAATGATTTCTAGGAACCTAGACAGCCACTCTAGGCTTTCTCGGTTGCATTGGTGATCTTATTGGCACATGTATGGTTCTTGGAGTTAGGAAATTGCTCAAGAGACAGTTATTGAGCTGCAGAAAGAGAATTGCCAGGAAATCATGCTCTAAATAAAGATGGTTCCATAGGCTTTCTCGTGTCCCTTTAGCCCCCAAAGATCCATTTATACAGTAGAAGGTTGAAGATGTGACCTCGGCAATCACTTATTTTCCTTAGAGTCTCATCCATTGGATCAATGAACTGGATTGCATAAAATCTAAGCTTCCTGTAAGCTCTTTCATATTGCAACTTAAAGCAAAGATATGAAATCGAGAAGAGAAAGCATTAACCCTCAATAAGCACTTTTCAGAGTCAGGCTAGGAGCTTTTGCTTGTGTTCTCATTAAATCTTCTAAGAGTTGGTATTCTCCCCATTTCTGAAGATGAAGAAGCTGAGGCCCAATGAAGTTAAAAATTTCCCAGAGGTTATCCAGCTCTCAAAAGTGATCGAGCAGGGCGCAGTTTTGTTTGATTTTAGCACTTATTTTCTTTCCACTGTACTCATGATGTCCATTAGAATTCAGAGCAGTCGTTCTTCATCTGATGGAAGCCAGAAAGCCCCGCCTGAAAACAAGGCCCAGCCATATAAAATCGGCCATATAATGTCAAGTCATGCCTGGACACCTTGGGATCATCCATGGACCTCAGATATAGAGCCCCTTGACCGTGGTCATTTTTGTTTTCCTCAAAGAAGATGAAGAGCCTTGTCCAGCGCAGACTCTGAGGGCGGAGTCTGGGATGTGAATCTGCTTTTTTAGTGCCAGTGTCCCCTTTGTCACTTTGATATCTGCTACTCCATGTCTCTTCATTCCTTCCCACAGGGAACATTTGGCATTTCAGCTCTCTTCAAAAACTTCCAGTATTCTTTAAAAACTTCTCCAAAGTCAGAGAGTTCACATGCTCTTGGAGCTTATGTCTGAACCCAGCAATCACAGATTACTTCTCTGCTTCTGTCTGAATTCTCACTTTTAAAATTTGATTATTTGTTACTGAAGAAGTCTGTTATGAACAAGGAATCTCCTTATAAATAAAATATGGATTTTGGGTTCATAGACAATTCTGCACCTGTTTTGTAGGGAAGATAAGAGTTGTCTGTAAAATGCATAGACAGAAGAAAGTGTTCCTTAAATTGTGCTCCATAGAATAGTAACCGTGTGAGATGTTAATGTCATGTGAACAAATATGTGTGGAAAACACAGAGTTAAACAGAGTTACACAAGCTTCTTTATTGCAAGACTTCTTGGAACCTTTCATATGTTCAGACTGATAGGAAAAATAATGAAAGGCTTATGAATTATGCCAGGTGTCTGTGTCTTTCCATCTCTGTGTAAAGTCATTGCAGCATTCCTCATGTCCTATACATGTGGGTTCTTTGAATTCTTGGAACTGGTTGTAACAACTTACCAGTTCCCTCATTAATTAATGAGTTTATAAAATAGTCTTTGACACATATTCATTTTATATTTTTATGGGCAGTGTGATTTTTCCTTTTTTTCTTCAACAGTATTTTTTGAAACTTCATAGAAGGATATATAATGTTTGGTGTTTTTCAGACAGCTTTGTCCCTGGAATTTTTTTTAATAGCGATTCCTGAGATTGTGTCCCACGGAACATATTTTGGAAAACAATGTTCCAGAAAGACCAGGTTAAATCAGAAGGGTAGCTGAAAACCAAACTGCAGCCTTTTGTAAACTTACATCCCTGCAGAGTAGAAAGGGGGCAGGCATTCTTACTTTGTTTGTGCTCCTGGTTAACCTGGAGTACAAATCAGATCAGCAGTTATTCCAAAGTCCTACAAAGAGACTGTGGTCAGTCCCCTCCATTATCAAAGGTTTTAGTCCAGGCCGTTAACACGCCGCCTCACCGGCCGTCTTCTCCAGCCACACTGCAGTTTGCCCATCTCAACCTTGCATCTCTTGAAGTACAGGAGCAATACTGTTGACAAAAGTGAAACAAAACTTCCAAAAATCTTCTGAGTGATTCCTAATTAATTAGTGAAGACTCTGGACATGCGGACTTGCTGCCAGAACGAGAGGGGGGTTGGCAGCGTTTGGAGAAAATATGTTTTGTGATGAAAAGTTTATGGGCCGTTAGGAGCTCATGGAGATGAGTGTTGGCAAGAGGGCCTCGGTGCTGGGGGATCAGAACAGGTGTGATGGGAGAGCCTGGGCCTGGGCAGGAGATATGCTCCTTGGCCTTTTGCTAGTCAGAAGCTAATTAGAAGGTTTCCCTAAGAGCTGGTGGAGTGAGAAGAATATATATTTTGTATAAGTTGCCCCAACCTGGGGTATTTGAATTAATACAATAACCTATTTTGGATTGAGATGGGTCATATGGCTGCCATTTAACAGAAGTACGGATCAAGTAGTTATTGCACTACCACTCCTGACAATGTGATACCATTAGTTGGAATGGAATATAAAATGGACGAAAATGACTTAACTGTCAAGGGAAGGGTGTGGCCACCAGGCCGTGTTCCATTCTCTGCTGCTGTCTTCAGGGCATTCTCGCCTAGTGGTTAGGAGGGACTCTAGCATCAGACCGTCTGCCTTGAATCCCGGCTCAGTTATGTACCAGCTGTAAGACTGAGGTCAGTTACTAACTTTCCCTAATTTTTACTGTTATCATCAGTAAAATGAGGATAATCATAGTAACCTAACTCCCAAGATTATTGGGCGGATTAACGACTTTTTTGGATACAGGACATTTAGAACTGTGGTTGATACATTTTAAATTTCCATAGGTGATAGCTAGAATGGGGCATTTTCACAAGAGGAAGAAAAGCAAGAACATGTTCTTTTTGTCTTCTCTGGAGTACTCCCCTCTTCATCTGTTTGATACTGTAGGAACAGCTCCCTCTTGCCTTAGGCAACTGACAGCTCCCAATAGAAATCCTGAGTAAGGTTTTGTGGACTTTTTGTTCTACCTGAGTCAACATCTTCCTTAATATTTGCACTGCAGGTCAGTGTTTTCAAGTTGCTGATTCATCTTCTATTGGCACAGTGTGTAACTGATGTCCTGAGATCACCTGAAGAATCTGTATTGAGCAGTCAGGCGCGACTTGCTCTGTGGTGAATTGCTCAGGTATAGAGCCCTCCCTGGCTTCCAGCTCCCCTGCAGGGTAGATTGCTAACAGTTTGGCAGATGTGAGTTTTTCTCAAACATCTGGCTGGTGGTAAATGGAGGCATCTCTTCCCCTAGCTAAGGGGCATGAGGATTAATTTAAATGATCTAATGAGGTTGGTGGCTTGTTGTATTATCCTGTGCAACACTGGACATGAGACACCCCTCTGTCCTTGAAGGAGGCTACTGGAGAGGGAAAATCCGGGTTCCTCTCCAAGCCTCAGGGGATCATCTGCAGGCTTTAGCAGACTTCCACTGAATTTTGGTATAATCACTGTACTCTGGTTTGGATACTGGAGGTGTCAGTTTTCATGGAAAAGCAGCTCTGAAACAAGGTGACCCAGCCCAGAAGATGGGAGAGTGGGCACCTCACTCCCGGAGAAGAGGGGCTCCTTGGACACCAGGGCTCTGAATCCATTTGTCTTTGCTAGATCAATATTCCTAAAGCTGCCTTTTCCCACCATTTTTTTTTTTTTAAAGGAAGAGGACTAGATGTTCTCAACTTTAAAGAATTAGGAAGGATAGAAGAGGGCAGAATCTGGAACATGATACCTTGTCAGGTAGATGCGTGAATGCAAAGCAGCCTTGGCAGGTGCTCACTGTCACTGTGTTTTAGGGGCCCTTCTCTCTTACCTCTCTGTCCCTTCTAGGCACCGGAATTTTTTTTCCTCCACAGATTTCTAATTCCCAGTTACTTTTTATCCCACTTGGGATAAACCTACTTACATTTAAGACACATAATTTCTCTCTACTCTATGTTATTCTCAACCTATTAAAGTCTGAAGGCTGCTCAAATGGGGCAGAGTCTGCGAACATTCTCTCTTATCTGTTCTTGTTTACCCTCCCAAAAGTGTTTCCCAGAATTGGCAGGAAGGCTCATGCCAGCCTCAGAGGCTTCGATAACATGTTGGCTAATGTATTGTTGAAATCTGCTGGAGTAAGAAGTGGTTGTCATAATGATACAGAAATAAATCCCCCAGGAGATGAACCAGAGGACAGTGTGAGGACCTTGAAGGCATGTGAGCTACACCAAAGGATGATTTCCTAGTGATTCACCTTTTTCTTCTCCCATTAGGGCAAATTAAATTAACTTCCTTAAGCCTGAAACACATCCAAAAAGAGGTCAAAGGACTAGTACCCTGAAGTTTGGAAGACAGTGCAGTACATGCCCAGTGGGATGCTTTAGGACAAGCAGCTACCCTGCACTTACCTGGTGGCCTCTCTCCAGTCTTAGGTTACGGACTTTGTAGTGTCAGAGTGAGCATGCGTAAATCCTCTCTGAATGAGAAGAAGGATAGGTAGGTATTTGGACCAGTGAATGAATGGATCATCTGCACTTGGGAATGGGTGGAAGACCACTCCTCCATGTCCTGTCTAGAAGAGGCCATGGCCATCCATGTAGTTACTCCTGGATTCAGTAGATAATATACACAAAATTCTGTGTGCTCTTCTTTTTTCTTGTAAGGACAGAAAGTGTGAAGAGAGAGGCGTCTCCTTGTTCAGAGAAGACTAATTAAATTGTGTGATTTTCTTCTTGACTTTTAGAGTCTGGCTCAAGGGAGCATGAGTCACCCAGAGTTGGAAGTCTGTCTGGTCTGAACCCTCGTCCAATGCACGTCTCGCTGAGGCACCTTGGTGGCCAATCCTGCCGTGTTCTTTTAGCCATTGTTCTTGTTGCTATCTCAGCCCAGTGTGGCTTTCATCTTGAACTACTTTGTGGTCTGCTTCCTTTCCTCTTGGCAACTTCCTGGCTTCTGATGGTAGAACCCAGTTTTTTTTTTTGCGTTGGGTCACAGCTCACAGTAGCTTGACCTTGCTTTGATCATTTCTCCTAATTAACAGAAGTTAGTTCAGTGTGGAACTAACTAACTAACTAACTAAAAGTTCATTGTGAACTTTTTCTTTGACTTAAAATGCCAACTAGTTTTTGGAAAGCTGCATATTATTTCATCCCTAATTTAAAATAGTAAGAGAAGGCAATTATTCTCTTACTAATATGGTGTATTTAATTTCTACTGGAGTACGATGATTTGAAACTTGATGAGAATTTTGGCTTTATAGTATGGGGGAACTGTCCAAATCAAAGAGTTGTAAATTTTTAGGGACTTTACTTGGGCACTTGATACACGGGCAATTGCTCTAGAAAAGAATGTGAAATCCACATGACGGGGGCAGCCCTTGCAACCTAAGCTGCGGAACTGTTTTAGGAGACACTGAAAGAGTATTTAAGATGAAATATTCCAAGTTACCACATTCTTGCTTTTCCTTCCTATGTAAATTTTTATTTGCCTATGTCTTGATGTCTTTTAGGACTAGATTAGGACTTCTGAGCAGGGCAGAGGGTGAGAGGAGGAGCACACAGCCCTAGGGCAACATTTCAGAATCTCACTGAAAGGAAGTGCAAGTTGAAAAGCTTATTTCAATGTAGTATGTTATTTTGCATTTGAAAAACAGCTGCAACAAAGGTAACTGCAAAAATCCTGTGATTTCAAAATAGTAAAGTGTTGTGTAGATGAAATTATTTTGAAGTAAAAGATCTAAATCTAAACCAAAATGCAAGAGGCACAGAACTTTTTTTTTGCCAGTAGTGGAGGATGTGTCATGTTGTTGTCAAAATCTGCATGACGAGTGCATGAATATATAGCCTGTAGTATCAGTGCTGCCACGCATCGGGTTCAATTGGTATTTTCAACATAGACAATGTAGTGCTGAATGAGATCATCTAAGTTATCAACTCACTGTCAAATATTCATGACATAAAGCAAGGCGAAACATGTGTTTTTAGTCATCTCAGTCCTGGGTCTCACTGTCTTTGGTGCCTTAAGATATTCCCTATGTAGCAGGTCAGTCTTACCACCTATGTCGAAGCTGCTGGAGAAGAATCTCGAAACTGCTTAACTGTGGCAACTGCAGGCCATGGTTTCTACCTCAGCGGGGCCTTTGGTTCCACCTAAAAGTCCTGCTATGTGCTTCTGGTTCCTGCTTTTCCAGTTCCACATTGGAACCACTTCCCTCTCCCTGGGATCTTTGCCGTCACCTAGCCCTGCTGCTTCTCACCAGCTGATCTGGTCTTTTACCTCCTAGGAAAGATGAATTTGCCATGCATGCTTTTCTTCAAATTTGCCTCTTCATAGGCAGCCTTCTCTGCCTTCACAGCAATCCTGCCTCATGTTTCTGAGGAATAGCTGTGCCTCTTTGGAGCAAAGCAGGTCTTCCCATCCCTGCCCCAGATCCCACCACTGCCATCCCTTCTGAGATTCTTCGTACTGTGCGACCCTCTTTCTTGTAGCTCTTGCCTCCTTTCTGTGGCCAGTTCCTCCTGCCCTATAAACAGGCTAAAGCTTTGCCCCTTTTAGAAAGTTTTGACTCTGCATGCCCCCAGTTCTGGAAAGAGGACCTGCTCCCTCTGATTCCTAACCCCCTATTTGCTCAGCCTCCTGAGACTGTTTTCTGACTGTGTCATCCCATTACATAGCCTTGGTAAGGTCCCCAAGGACCTTGGCAACCTTCTGGTTGCTAAACCCAATGGACACTTTCAGGTCTTTTGGTTGAGGTTTTTATCTTGCTTGAGTTCTCTGTAGCATTTGAAACTGTCACTTTCTTTGGCTTCTAGGAATTTACTCCTGGTTTGACCATACCTTTTGGTCCTCAGTATCTTGGCAAGGTTGCTCTTCCTCTGCGCATTCTTCAAATAATCATTTTACTGGACTCTGTCTTTGGTCCATTCCTTTCTTCACATCATATTCTCTCTGGGCTTTCTCATACACTCCAGTAGCTTGACTGCTGCCACAACCTGGTGACTTCCAAAGAATATCTGTAGCTCAGAACATTGTCTCAGAACTTTGGTCATGTCATATTGTTTACCATATCTCTATCTGGATGCCACAGAGGTATCCCAAACTTGTCCAAAGTGATGTCTATTTTGTTTAAAGGAACCACTGCCTACTCAGTCTTCACAACAGAAATCTGGGGTCATCCTTGACCGTTTTCTGTCCTTCGTCCTTTTCATCTCATAAGCCATTAGTACTGTACTGTGCCTTGTTATTTCTTAAAGATTTGTTTTATCTCTTCCCTAGCCCAGGTTCTGTCATTTATTGCCTGGACTATTTAAATAGCCTCTTAACTTGGTCTCATTATTCTTGTCTTGCTCTCTTATGGTCTGTCCTTAACATTGTCACCAAGGAGTGCAGACCTAATCATGTGACTCCCTCCAGGGAAGCACTTCATTGGCTCTCTGTGGTCTACACAGGGAAATTGAGGTCCTTAGTCTTGCCGACTAAGCCTTTCTGTAATCTGTCCTCTGCCTATCACGCCAGCCTTGTCTACCCAGTTTCACACCTCACACCCTGAGCTTCAATTACTGTTGTGCTATCACAGTCCCTAGACTGTAGCTTGCTTTCCCCGTGGCCCCTTAGCCCAATGTTTGGCACAGTCTTTAGTAAGTATGAAAATACTTTCTTTTCTGCCTACCATTCATTGTGATTTGCATTCTTCTCTAGGGAAAATGTCTAGTATGATGAATTTGTTGTAGATTTCCAGAACTATAAAGTATTCGAAATATGACTTAGTCCACTTAACGTGTTTGATGAAGAAGTCTCTTCTCTGGCACCCTAAGTATTGGTTAAGCTCAAATAACTTCTACAATGGTGAGCTCATTACTTCTACCAAACGCACTATTTAATTTCCAGAAATCCATGATGAAAAGCTTTTGTGAAAAATATTTTTTATATACCTATTTACCTGTTGATGCTAGTTCTTGATCTTGGTTTCTGGCAGAACAAGTCTGATCCTTCTTTATTGTGATAGTCCCTCAAATACTTGAAGATGACTGTACTCTTTTCCCTAGGTCTTCTCTTCTCCCTGGTAATATACCAAATTATATCAAACGTTTCTCTTACTACATGGTGTCAACTCTCTTTGCCTTTTTGGGGACTCCTCTAGTTGGTTCCAGATTGTGTATTTATTTGTTTACCAACTTGTCCACGTCAGAGAGCATTCGGGGCTGCTTTCTTGGGAGCTATTGAACTTTATTAGTGCAGCCCGAGATTATATTAGATGCTTTGGCAGCAACATCACTTTGTTGACTCACATTGACTATCTGCTGAAGTCATTCCTTACTTCTACGTAAGGGCAGAAACCATGCATCCCTAACATTCATCTTGTATTTTGATTGAAAGTTGAATACATAAATCTGGTACTTGTGCAGTTAAATTTTTGAACTAAATTTTGTCCCTGTTAAATTTCATCTTGTTAGGGAAGGACTTTTATGAATCCTGAGTCTCATTATATAACATTTTCAATATCTTCCCCAGCTTTTTGTCAATATTAACTTGTACTATCGATGAAATTATTCCATATATTAATAATTGGATAATAATATCTATAATAATAATAATAGATATCCTTTATTGAGCATTACCTATATGCCAGGCATCATAGCTCAGCATTTCCATGTGTGTCCTTGGCAGTTCCACATAATAAAGTGAAGTAGGAACTATTGATACCTTTACCTTATATGTGACCCACAGAACAAATGAATCAGACATAGGACCCTGATGGCTGCCTCTGGAAGTCTGATTTTCAGTTGACGTTAATTGACTTATCAATATCTTTTGAGGACAGTCTTTTTTTTTTTTTTTTTGAGACAGGGTTTCACTGTGTTGCCCCGGCTAGAGTGCCGTGGCGTCAGCCTAGCTCACAGCAACCTCAAACTCCTGGGCTCAAGCGATCCTCCTGCCTCAGCCTCCC
>NW_012150864.1:536924-573509 GCF_000956105.1 Propithecus coquereli
CATGAGGTTCTACTCAGCCACAAAAAACAATGGTGATCTAGCACCTCTTGTATTATCCTGGATAGAGCTGGAGCCCATTCTACTAAGTAAGTATCACAAAAATGGAAAAACAAGCACCATATGTACTCACCAGCAGATTGGTATTAACTGATCAACACTTATGTGCACATATAGTAGTAACATTCATCGGGTGTTGGACAGGTATAGGGGGGAAGGAGGGGATGGGTATATACACACCTAATGGGTGTGGTGCACACTGTCTGGGGGATGGACACGCTTTTTTTTTTTTTTCATTCTAAGGGAATTGAATTATATTTGCTATAACCCTCTGGAATGTGGCAACAGTTCACCTTACTGAATTGCTGAAGAGCTTTTACGATGCGTATTTTTTTTTTATTTCAGCTTATTATGGGGGTACGGATGTTTAGGTTATGTATGTTGCCCTTGCCCCCTCCCCCGCCAAGTCCGAGCTTCAAGCGTGTGGGATGGACATGCTTGAAACTCTTACTCGGGAAGCACAAAGGCAATATAAAAAAAAAAAGGAGAAAGAAACCTTCATGTTAACCTCTATCTCTATTGAGTTGTAAAATAGCCCAGTCAAGCCGAAACCAATCAAAAGTGCAACCTAAGTAGTACACTGAAGAACAACCTGTGATCTCTTTTGCCTCTTTCCAAGTTTTAAGTGATTTTTCTCACTCTGTTCTCGTGTTAAAAGGCCTTATTGGTCAAAGGATACATATTTACAATTAGGAGGAATAAGTTTAAGAGATCTATTATACAACGCAGTGACTATAGTTAATGATGACGTATTCTTGAAAGATGATAAGACAATGGATGTTAAGTGTTCTTGCCATAAAAATGATAATTATGTGAGATAGGTAATTCATTTGTTAACTAGCTACATTTAACCATTCCACAATATATTTATACTTCAAAACATCATGTTGTACGTGATAAATACATATAATTTTATATGTCAATTAATTAATTGTCCATATTGCTTTCCACAGAGGTTGTTCTGTTTTAAAAACAGAAGATCTTATTAAAACTTTTCCATTTGCCCAAGGTTATAGCTTTGATTTTGGGGAACAAATTAGCATTATTTGATACAAAACTTACTCATAGAAAGTGATTTGTATGATTATATGTTTTAATGCCTGAATATTTATGTTTCATAAAAAGATTTTTTATAACATAATAGAATGTGTGTATTCCTAGAAGGCAATGTTTGTGGAGGCAATGTTTTCATATTCCTGAATAAGTGGGTGTTTTAGACACAGGATGTGGGAATATTGAATAGTGAACCCAACCATGGCTCTCAGGAGTCTTCTTCTTTGACCAAAAGTGACTTTCTTCTGTGTCTCTAAGAACTGCTTCTCCTGGTACCTAGTACTACATTCTAGGTCTAGGCAAAGAGAACCACTCACCCCTAGTCCCATAATATATAATGGTTTTTCCAACGACCTTTGCTTAGGCTCCTTCCTTGGCTGAAATGTACTCTGCCACATTCCTGTCTGTTGGAATTTCTAATAGCACAATTTAAATAACCTCCGCAGAGCATTCTCTGAAGACTTTAGCTCCAAGGGATAATGCTAATAATACTTTGCAACTCCCTCATATTGCTTATAGTACATTGTCTTTGTTTTGTTATTTGTGAACCTGCCTTGTTTATTCCACTAGATTATACATCTTTTAGAATCAGTAATGCATTGGGGCCTTGTTTTAGTCATCTTTGCATTTCTGGTTGATCAGTGTTTAGCCCGGGGCTCCATGTATCCTACGGCCTCTTTGAGCATTTATTGAATTGTAGGGAGTATCAGAAGATGATGGGGAGAACTCACCGTCTGTCTGGCTTCAATAATTCTAATACTATCCCTATGAAGTATATTAATACTTTGGTTAAATAGCTTTGGTTCGTGGTTGGACAAAAAGTTGGGTACCTATTATGCATCAAGCTTTGTACCAGGTGTTTTGGACACAAAGACAAGTACGGCATAGCTTCTGTCTTTAAGTCATGCACTGAAAGACACAGATGTGTAAATAAATAAATGCAGTGTAGCGTGACACTTTCTCAAAGCCACACAGCCTGTGAGTGGTGGAACTGTGATTAAAGTTCAGGTCTGTTCAACTCCAAAGCCACCAAGCTAAGATGCTTCCAGAATGCTGGAGTTGCCTCTGACTCCTCAGAGCGAAGCAACCACTTTGCTCTGCTTATTAACTGAAAAGGCACGTCTTCCCCTGAACACATTATGAAATCACGTAATTTTGTTTTGTTCACACATTAGGTCCTTCAGAAGCTGGGGAAAGCCGATGAGACAAAGGACGAACAGTTTGAAGAGTACGTCCAGAATTTCAAACGGCAAGAAGTGAGTCCATTTATCTAGTTTCTGGAGTGGGAAATGGTTGAACTGTGTTTGTGTTTTGGTAAATCAATAAAATGCATTAACATTGAAGAAAGAACAGGTGGGGTTGGCATTACCTTGAGGGTAACACTTGCTAATTCTGTAGAATCTCTTGTGGAGGATGAGGGTAGAAGCACTGCAGGAAGAGACTTTGGGTTTTAGACTCTCAGGAGATAAAGACTTTGCTGTTCTGGGCCTCGTCAGTACAGATGACTGATCAATCTATAGGCAAGAAGACGTTTCTGATGATTTGTGTTCCACTAAATATTAGAGAAGCAGTAGGCGGCAAAATGACCTAAATTGTTGCACGATCCAAGATTGCATTCTCAACAGTGATTGAATCTCCCCCAATGGGGTGAAAATTGGGTCTTGGTGGGTGAAAAAACCTTACTTTTTTAATGTATAAACCATAGATAAACATGTATTTGATAAATAGGTATATGGTATATCTATGGTATTAAAATCTCGTGGGGGGTGTGATTAGAAAAAAATATCTAAAAAGACTCCTCAGGGGATGTGATAATTTAAAAAGGTTGAGGAACATGCTGTGTGATGTTTTTTCCTTTAGTGAACTGCTATGTGTTTAACAGACACTTGGATAAAGAAAGTGTTTTTAATATTATCTGTTTTGCCATCTAAGGCCTGGAGAGTTGCTTAGCATATAACTCTTTAGACAGCATGCATGAGGGTTGGGAGGGCAAGATAGCAGCAGGGCCCTCCGAGGTTAGAAGCCTCAAATCTCGAGACCATACTCGAGGTTGGGTGGGAAGAAGGCAGGTCTGGAAGACTCTGGAAAATGGCGTTTGCACATGGGGACAATGTAAGGACATGGGTTTATTTTCTTGCTGTCATTGGAGCTACCAGTGTCCACAGAGGAGATCGTGGCCTCAGGGATGACAGCCGATAATGGAAAATCAACACAGGTTTATTCCGCTCCCTTTGCTCCTGTATGCAGATCCCTGACCTTGGAGTTTCTTTCTTCCAAATGTGTATCAGGGCTCCTGCTGTTTCTCTCACCGGAGACATGCTATTTCTCTTCCTCACCAAGAGGGATTGGATTAGAAGACCCAGGAGGTTTCCAGCCATGTAGACCAGTCTCCACCAAAACACATTCCTGAGTGTCTCCAGTTTCGTCCCAGGACTAAGGGTTAACGAGTGCTATAGGCACTCAGTTTACTGTGAATGACAGTGATAATGTTCTGTCTGGAAAAGAGAAAAGACAAAGGGGAGTTGGAGAACAAAACAGTAACAGAAAAATTGATCATGTCCATATTACTGAATATTGTAGAGAGCTTTGGGTTAACGAAGGTAGAAAAGAGAATTCCTAGGGAAATGTTGGATCTAGGCCCACAGAACAAGTTGCCCCCCAGTCTCCTCTAGGAGAACAGAGTCTACACATCAACCTCTGTTCTCATTTGATGAGTTTTCACACATCTTCTCCTGCACATGGGGAGCTTTTGTACAGATCATTGTCTCGGATGGCAGGAGCTTCCCACAGTTAAACTTGTCGGTCGTCCTTGAGAATTTACATTCTACCCTTTGAAACTTTGACTTCCTGTCTGGCATATCCTTATGGAGCCGGTTAGTTCTTTGCTGTTGGATTTTTTCTCTATTACTTTTATGGCATTTCGATGTACTTAGCACCCAGAAGGCTAACTTGGGGGGTATCAGGTTCAGTAATGCAGTCATGCCTAGGAAGCACTTTGCATTTTCTGATTACAGTGGATTTTATTAATCTTTTTATTCTTCTTGTTGAACCAGGTAAGGATTGTTTTTGTTTAAGGTACTAGAGAAAAGTGCAGTTGGTTAAATCATCAATTACATCGGTTAAATGATTTGCACCACTGGGAACAGCAGCATGGCTTGACTTTATAATGCTGTTGTGCTATTTTTACCACTATAAAGAATACATTTTTTCAAATATTATGGGGCAAGTAGTATATTATCACTCTTGAAGACCAACACCTTAGTTTTCCCAAGAATATTAGCAGGTTTCAAAATCTGGATAAAACTTCAAAATTTGGGGAAATTTGAACAAACAATTCTATTTTATTAGAATGAAGTGAATAGACTGGAAATACAGAAAATGTTATTTCTCAGAGAATCACATGACCACCTTTGGTTCACTTTGAAAATATATTTCCATCAGAAACAGCTTGCATTTCTACATCTTCATTTTGATATTTTTTGTTTCGTTCAGAAGAGTAAGTTATAGTCACAGTGCAGTGAGGAGGAGGGTACCTTACTCTGCTTGTTTATTAGAGGGAGACAAGGAGAAAGGGAGAGAGGATAGGAGGACGTAAGGAGAGGAATTTGTTAATTTTCTATGGAAATACTAAAATTAAAAGTTGACAAGTAAAGCTGAAAGCTGGATTTATTGTATTAGTGCTCTTCAGAGAGAAAAATCCTTTTTATCCCCAATATATACGGGTGATCAATTCACATATGTTGCATATACCAAAAAATGTTTGGTGCTTATGTAGAAACATCAACCTAGGAAGAAGGATCTAGCAGGATCGTGGTTACCTCTGCAAGGTCTATTCTTACTGTTAATGTAATGGTGCCTCTATAAAGGCAGAAGGCATTATCTAAAGGCTGCATACTCCAAGGGAATTATCTGACCCAGAAACTCTAGATTCCATATTTTTTCTATGAAAATATATTTTTCAAATCCCAAAGGTACTATTGACAGTATAATATGAAGCATATTTGGATTTTTGCATTATAGTATAGTCATCTGACCACATTCAAGTAGTGTTTTATCAAAAAGCAGACCATTCTAGAATATTCCAGAAAGTATTCAAACATTTCGGGCATGATGATCTTGCTTTTATATCATAAGAGTCTTTGTACTTCTTGTTTGTTCATGTTGGAAACAAAGGTGGCGGAAAAGTCTATGTTTGACCTCTGGCTTGGAGCTAAGCTTTATTTTATTCCATCCCCAGATTATCTTTTTGATCCCAAACCTCTTTTCCTAAGGGGTGGTTTGTGTGAGATGCAGAGTGTGGATGAAGGGTCTGCACGTGTTCTCTTGGTTGTCCACTGGACAATGTCCATTGCTATAGATTTTGTGGTCCAGATTTCATAAACTATTAATACTTAATTAGGACAGGGAGGAAGTCAAAACATAAGGGTGGAGCAACAGGGAATAACATGAACTCCTCTACAAAGATCTCGGAATTTTCCATGATGAGTGCTAAGGAGAGCAAGGAATATAGAAGTCCAGCAGGAAGAACAAAAGCTGAAAATCAACATTTCCTCCCCAGAGGGCTTTTTTCCCTTTTCTATTTTCTCTTCCTTACCAGAGCTGCTAACAAGTAGCAAAATTGACTGGTGTGAACATCAGCTACTTTCATCCGTTGCCTGCTGACGGCTGCCTTAATGAGCAGAGAAAAGGTCACACAGTGGAAGGAAGGTCCTTGGCTTCTCTCCCTCCTTCCTGCTAATAAACTCACCCACTAAGATGCCATGCCTTTGGCAAGTGTGTGATTTACACAAAATACCTCGGGGGCTGGTTAGGCCCAGATAACCAGCCATTTGATCATTCTTATTGAGTGCAGGTGTGAGCGCCCTAATCCAGGTCCTATCTACGAACAAGATCTTGATTCTCCTCCTCACATCTCTACCGCTTTCCATTCCCTCTTTGAAAGACCGTAGCGGCGTTGTTGAGCTCCAAGGCCATGACTGAGTGATGGCCTAAGTCTGTCATAACACAAACCAATACGAAAAGCAATCGTGGGACCTCGAACTCCTCTCCAGTTGTGAGAATTCAGACCAAGTGACTCTGATGAGTTAGATACTCCAGTGGCTGTTTGAAAGTTGGGCCATGTCCTCTCCTTGCTAACTAACCCCTCCTGGGCACAGGGATCCTGTTTTGCTGCGTTCATCTTTTTATCCCCACAGAATCTAGTCCTCTGCAGGTGAACTTAAATCTTGCTAAACTTGAAGCTGAACTAGTGGCAGAAATTATAATTCTGAATGCATTTCTAAAGTGTGTTTTTTATTTCTGGAATGGAAGAGAGGTATGTGGTATGTATTATTGTAAGCAGTTTCACAACATTTTTTAGAGCCTAGAGTATGTATAGAAATGATTAAAAATAAAAATTTCAGAATACAAGTTCTAAAAAAGAATATAAATACAAAAGTATATGGCCACAGTAAACAGGTTCATGTGTGGATACAATTTTTATTTATGGTAAATTATACTTACATTGGAAAATTTTTACTGTTTACTTGAGCAGACAGGCCTAGCATATACCTTAGAACAGTTTTTTTTTTGTCACAGATGATCATGATGTGAATGTTACTATATCCAGGTTTCATTCAATATTAATAATGACCTTGTGAGATAGCCACTGCCTTGATTAAATGTGAGTCCATCAGGTCTGTTTGCAGCAATGGGCCAATTCTGAATGGCCGTGTGGAAAACCTCAGTTGACCTACAAAGCCTCCTGTCAGGTTACTAGACCTTCTGGATTCTGAGTAAGAACCTCAGGTGGCAAGTTTTGTGCCCTCCAGAGTAGTAGTTTTTAAACATTTAACTGCATCAGAATCACCTAGAAGACCTTAGTACAGCACAGATTGCTGGGCCTCACTCCTGGAGTTCCTAACTCAGCAGCTCTGGGATGAGGCTGGAGAATCTGCGTTTCTGACAAGTTCCCAAGTGATGCCAGTGATGCTAGTTGGGGACAACACAGTGGGGACCAGGGCATTATCTACTCATATGATTTTTTTCCCAAGTGTTTCCTCTGGTTAGTTCTTGAAACTTTTAAGCCTACGTTTGATGTCCATTTTTAGTGTCTTTATGACAAATGTGGATAAAGCTTTAGTGGTCATTCTCTGGATTATCTGTGATCTGCGTAGATCAAATCAATGAAAAAGATCTTATCTTTAACAGGCATGATTCTGGGTGCAGTGACGGAGTTGCCTTCCGCCCAAGGTTGCAGAGCCTGGAAGCTGGATGCTCTCTTAAAGTAGAAATGCCCCTGCTCACATCTTAATGAGAATGAGTATGATGAGGCTCTTTCTAGATAGTCTGGTTTAATCGAGGAAAGTATAGAAAGCATTAGAACCCTGGTCATAGGCTCCTGAGAAAGAAATGAAGAGTATTTATTTGGGGAATGAGTTAGGTTAGGAAAGTTCTCAAGTCAATCTAATTCTCTACCTCAAGAAACTAGAAAAAGAAGAATAAAATAAACCCAAAACAAGCAGAGGGAAGAAAATAAAAAAGACAGGAAGAGAAATCAATGTAAGTGAAAATAGGAAAACAATAGAGAAAATAAATGAAACAAAAAGCTGATTCTTTGAAAAAAATCAATAAAATTGGTAAACTTCTAGCAGGACACAACAAAAAAAACACAAATAGCCATTTCAGACATGAAACAAAGGATATTGCTATAGATCTTGTAGCCATTTAAAGGATAATAAGGGAATACTATGATCAACTTTATAAATTTGTCAACCACAATGGACCAATTTCTTCATAACCACAAGCTACCAAAACTTAATGAAGGTGAAATAGGGCTAATAGTTCTATAACCATTAAAGAAAGTGAATTTGGATTTAAAATCTGAAAAAGACATCTCCAGACCCCCAGATGGTTTCACTGGAGAATTTTGACATTTAAAGAAAAATTATCACCAATTTTATTCCATATTTTTCCAGAAAACAGAAGAGGAGGGAACACTTCCCAGCTGATTTTATGTGCTCAAGTATTACCTTGATACCCAAATCAGACAACAGCAGTATGAAAAAAAGAAAACTACAAATTAATATGTCTCATGAACTTAACATGTAAAAATCCCTAAAATATTAGCAAATTAAGTCCAACAGTGTATAAAAAGCATTATACACCTTGGTCAGATAGGATTTATTTCATATATGCAAGGCTGGTTTAATATGCTAAAACCAATCATAGTAATCCATCATATAAACAGGGTAGGGAAGAAAAATATCATATGATTACATCAATTGATGTAGAAAAGATATGTGACAAAATCCAAACACATTCATGATAAAAATGATCAGCAGGTTAGAAATGAGGGAAATTACCTCAACTTGATAAATAGCATCTACAAAAAACCCTACAGCTAATTTCATAATTGATGGTAAAAGACTGAATACTTTTCCCCTAAGATTGGGAACAAGGCAAGGATGTTCACTTCACCAGTGCTATTCAGTGTAGTACAATAAGGAAAATGAAAGGAAACCAAAGGCCTACAGATTAAAAAGGAAGAAATAAAGATTTTTATTTGCAGATGACATAATTGTGAATATAGAAAATTTTAAGACATAAACAAAAAACTCTTAGAACTATTAGGTGAGTTCAGTGAGGTCCCAAGATACAAGGTCAACACACAAATATCGATCACATTTCTATATTCTGACAATGAACCTGTGGAAATTAAAATTAAAAATGCAGTAACATTTATAGTCACTCCAAAGAAAATGAAATATTTATGTACACACTTAACAAAACACATATGGGATCTGTGTGCTTGAGATTACAAAATGCTACTGAAAAAATCAAAGAAGGACTAAACATTAATAAATTGTTAGACATACTGTGTTCATGGATTAGAATACTCAACACAGTAAAGATGTCAGTTCTCACCAAATTGACCTATAGGTTTAATGCAATTTCTTGCAATTCTTACAGGTTTTTTATAGACATAGACAAGCTTATTCTAAAATGTACATGGAAATGCAAAGGCCTTGGAATAATTAAAACATTGACAAAGAAGAAGAAAGTAGGAATCATTCTACTCAATATTAAGACCTACTATATAGCTGCAATAATCAAGACATTTTGGTATTGCAGAGGGATAGACGCAGATCAGATACAACAGAAGAGGTAACCAAGAAATGGAATTATACAAAGGTGCTCAACTGATTTTGACAAAGGTGCAAAAGCAGTTCAGTGGAGGAAAGATAGCCTTTTCAGCAAATGGTGCTGTAGTAATTGGGCATCCATCAGCAAAAAAATGAAATTTTATCTTATCCTTATGAAAAAATTAACTCAAAATAGATCAAGGATTTAAATGTAAAAAATAAATCTTTAAAACTTGTGGCAAAAAAACATGGGAGAAAATCTTTGGGATCTAGAGCTAGGCAAAAGGTTCTTGGATTTGTTACCAAAAGCCCAGTCCCAAAGAGAAAAATTTGATAAATTGAACTTCATCAAAATTAAAAACTTTCTCTTGCCAAAGAACTGTTAAGAGAATGAAAAGACAAGCTACAGACCGGGAGAAAATATTTGCAGACTACATACCCGAGAAAGGACTGGTATCCAGAATACATAAAAAAACTCTCGAAACTCCACATTAAAGAAACCCAAACAGTTCAATTAGAAAATGGACAAAAGATATGAATAAACATTTCATAAAAGTGGGTATGTGGATGACAAAGAAGCATATGAAAAGGTTTTCAACACATATTTAGCCATCAGAGAAATGCAAATTGACGCCTGTAATCCTAGCTCTCTGGGAGGCCGAGGCGGGCGGATTGTTTGAGCTCAGGAGTTCGAAACCAGCCTGAGCAAGAGCGAGACCCCATCTCTACTAAAATTAGAAAGAAATTAATTGGACAACTAAAAATATACACACAAAAAAATTAGCAGGGCATGGTGGTGCATGCCTGTAGTCCCAGCTACTCGGGAGGCTGAGGCAGGAGGATTGCTTGAGCCCAGGAGTTTGAGGTTGCTGTGAGCTAGGCTGACGCCACGGCACTCTAGCCCGGGCAACACAGTGAGACTCTGTCTCAAAAAAAAAAAAAAAAAAAAAAAACCACACATCACTACACATCTCTCAGAACAGCTAAGATAAAAACTAGTGATGACGCTAAATGCTGGCAAGGATGTGAGGGAATGGAATCACTCATACGTTGTGTAAAATGACCCACAACCACTGTGGAAAACATTTTGGCTGTTTCTTAAAAAATTAAACGTATGTGCTGTACAACCCAACAATTGCCCTCATAGGCATTTATCCTGTAGAAATGAAGATGTATGTTCGCACAAAGTCTGCATACAAATGCTTATATCCGCTTTATCTATATAGCTTCAAACTGGCAACATCCCAGATGTCCTTCAAGAGGTGAAGAGTTAAACAAACTGTGGTATATCCACACTATGGAATACTTACAAGCAACAAAAAGGAAATAACCGTTGATACACAGGATAACCTAGTTAAATCTTCAGGGAATTATGCTGAGTGAAAAAGAGCCAATCCTAAAAGGTTGTGTATTATTAGGATTCCATTTCTGTAACATTTGGCATGACAAAATTGCAGAAATGGGGTAAAGGTTAGTGGGTGCCAGGAATTAGGGATGGGAGAGGGGGCAGTGGGTGTGGTTATAAAAAGTCCATGCAAGGGATTCTTATCCTGATGGAAAAGTTCTATTTCTTGACCGTGACTGTGTTGGTGGATACATGAACCTACACATGTGGTGAAATTGTATAAACCTAAATACACACACACACACACACACACACACACACACACACACAAATTAGTGCTAGTAGAACTGGGAGAATCTGAATAACATTGGTGGATTGTATCTATGTTGCAATATTGTACTATAGTTTTACAAAATGTTATTGTTGAGGGAGACTGGGTACAGGATATAAAGGCTCTCTTTATATTAGTTTTGACAATGGCAAGTGATTCTATGATTATCTCTTTTCAAATTTCAATTAAGAAGTATGCCTTTTTACAGGTTTACCTAGAAAAAGCTTACTGCCTCACTGCCTCTGTCAGAACAAACATGCTCGAAGGCAGAAGTCCCAGACTCTTCTTCTTACAGAGATGGGGCAGGGAACGTCCATAAGTTAAGCAGGCAAGGTGCAAAATAATAAGCAGTGATGAGGACAGTTTTGAATTACAGAATACCCAAGACCTAAAGAGGCAGCTGTCAGCTGTAGCCCACACATGTCACATAAGAATGTGGGCCCAGTGTTCCACATCAGATTTTCAAGAAAAGATTAAATCTATAATTTACGTGAAATCTCCCAATTTTATTTTGCATATTTTGAAATAATTTTCAACTTAAAAAATTACAATAATAGTACAAAGAACTGCTATATACCCTTTACCCAGATTTCCTGATTACTTTATCATTCTGTCTATATATCCATCCATCCATCCATCCATGCATTATCTCTCTAGTATACAAAAATGACACTCCTATTCAGCCACAG
Source organism: Propithecus coquereli (assembly GCF_000956105.1). Taxonomy (NCBI): domain Eukaryota; kingdom Metazoa; phylum Chordata; class Mammalia; order Primates; family Indriidae; genus Propithecus; species Propithecus coquereli. Next base: position 548,523 of record NW_012150864.1, read on the forward strand.
TTCCTCTGTCAAAGTCAGTAAATTACCGTTAATCCCATATTACTCTCCAATCCACAGACCCCCAGATCTTGCCTATGACAAATCTTCTGCTGTGCAAGACCCTGTAGAGGGGATGAAAAGACCACTACAGGCTGGGAGAAAATATTTGCAACATGTCGCCCTAATTATGTTCCTTAAAGGTTCTGTATCCAATCAAGGGTCACATTTGCCTCTAGTTGTCAAGTCTCATTAGTCTCTTAAAACAAATTAGTCTCTCTTAACTCTCTTGGAAGATTTCCTCCATATTTCCTTGTCTTTAATGATCTTCATACTTTTGAAGAGGACAGACCAGTGTTTACTTGTAGCGTGCTCCTCGATTTGGGTTTGCTGGTATTTTGTCATGATTAGCTTCATGTTATTATTTCTGGCAGGATCCCTACAGAAGTGAGGCCCAGTGTGTGATAAGAGGACACACAAGATGTTGGTTTATGCCAACGCTAGTGATGTTAACTTCCATCACTTGGTTAATAAGATGGGGTCTGCCAGTTATCTCTAGTACAAAGTTAATAAGTATTCTGTATTTCAAAATTAATAAATATTTATTAAGCAATTAATTGTTACTTAATAAGTATTAATAAGTATTTTGTGGGGGTGTACTTTGAGACTCCGTAAATGTCCTCTTTCTCATCAAACTTTCACCTACTGGTTTTATCCACTGATGTAACTATATTATTTTGATGGTTGCCACATGGTGATTTGTTTCTAATTCTTTCTAAACTTATTAATTAGCATTCTACTCTATGGTTACACTGTTCCTTCTTTATTAATTATTATATTAGTATATATTTATGGATTCCTATTTTATTCAATGGGTTATGACATATTACTGTTACTAGTTGTTTCGAGGTGCAATTGTGCCAAATTTAGCCAGTGGAACCCCCTGGGAGTTGACTCCTGTGTCCTTTTGAAACATCTGCTTCATTCTTTGAGGACTTTTAAAACTTTTTGGCATAAGGTGTTTCAGGTCCACGCTGTGTTTTTGCTTACCCAGCCTTAGAATTGGCCGTTCCTCCAAGGAGTCCTGGTCTCTGTTAGTGGAGAATGGCATTTGGAAACTAAGATCTGGGTACTGGATGTATTCTTTGCTTCTAGGGTGTGATGCTTCTAGGCCTTCTAAGTTGGTAGAATATAGGTACGTGCACACACATGCATACGTATATGCAAGTATTTATACACATGGACATCTGTATTATCTATTCATCCATCTATCTGAAACCATGACACCTCCACTTACAATTCCATGTCTCCTGCTTTATTTGAGCCTTCCCCCTTTCTGTATTTGTATTAATACCTCTTTCTTTGGGAGTGAGACAGCTGGCTTTCATTATTTTCAATATATGTATTTATCATGCCACCTCCTTTTATGTGACCAATCACCTGAGCATGCCGGCCATCTCCTTGTTTCCTGGGTTGCAGCATTTGGGTGTCCCGTCCTCTCTAGCTCTGGGCTGACTCATATCCACCTGCGCTTTCCCCCTCCCCTCCACTCCCGAGGCCTGCTGACCCAGAACTGCCACCCACTCAGCACACCAGCTGAGTGTTCCCCCTCGCCTAGTGTAGCCCATTAAGAGTTCTCTCTGTCCCACTTCTGGCATTAGGCCTTCTGAGAGTTTCCGTCCTACATCAACTACCTCTGGCTGTGCGCCACAGGAAACATCAGTTTATTTAAAATGTTGGCACCTGATTCAATTTTATAATGGGGTTTGTAAAAAAAAAAAAAAAAAATCTATGGGACAAATTTGACCCAGGGGCTGCACTATACTAAGTGTATTAAACGTTATTACACATGTAAGTATAATAAATAGTAAGCATTATTAATGTCCTAAAAGAAAGGTAGCAGTTAATGAAGCCATATTAACTTAGTGGGCAATCTGCTTTTCAGACTGTACTGGGATGGCAGTTATCGAATAAAAATGTATGGTTTGTTTGCATTTACCCTTAAAGAATTAAAATGTAGTTCTTGGGTTTTAGGAGTACAAAATCGCCGCTCATTTGTAACCAGTGTCCCCAACCCTATCAGAAATTTCTTATGAGAAGTGTGGCAGTAAATTTCACGGGGTGGTAGGATTGGCTCTCATTACCCCTGTTGCACTGTGGCTACCAAGGGCAATCGCAGTAGAATTCTCAATACAGGGACGAGGGCTCTCGTGCGGGGCAGTACAAATTGCAGGTTTATTACTTACAGAGCATGTTCCTTTTGCTGTTGATTTTTAGCACTTTTATCTAAAACAGACATTATTTCAGGTCATATATTTGAGAAAAGGAAGGTAGAAAGATAGGCTATTTAAATTATGTTAATACAGATACAACAAGGCTCTTTATAATCGCAGCGGTCAAAATATTTAAAATGCGGTGTCGCAGCATTCATCACATCATTCAACAATATGTTCTTAAGTGTGGGATTAAGCGGCTGATTGCCTTCACGTTCAGTTTATTGCCTGTTGGTGGATGTCTTTTAGCAGAACAAAAGAAGTTTTAAATTGGATCAGGCTCATCTTTGGGTCCTCTTTCCAAAGGGCAAGCTTGTTAAGTGGAGGGTAAAGAAAATGTCTCGATGCGGGATAAAGACCCACCAAGGTCTTAAATGTATGTGACAAATCAGGGGGACAGAGTTCTGGTGACATTTCAGCAAAGAGTGTGTAAGGGAAGCTCCTATTGAAAGTCATGACCTCATATGAAATCTGTCCAACAGCAAATGAATAGTCTGTAGCTCAAGAAAGCAACACAGAAATGGGGTGGGTGATAACATTTCCTTTCCTTTAATAAAGTATGATAAGGAGAGAGGTGATGTGTGGAGGGGTGTGTTCTACTTGATCTGCACTTCTCTAAAAATCTCTCTACCAATAACTATTTTTTTTTTTTTTTTTAAAACAGAGTCTCATGCTATTGCCCAGGCTAGAGTGCCATGGCGTCAGCCTAGCTCATAGCAACCTCAAACTCCTGGGCTCCAGCAATCCTACTGCCTCAGCCTCCCAAGTAGCTGGGACTACAGGCATGCGCCACCATGCCCAGCTAATTTTTTCTATATATATATTTTTAGCTGTCCAGATCATTTCTTTCTATTTTTTAGTAGAGATGGGATCTTGCTCTTGCTCAGCTGGCCTCGAACTCCTGACCTTGAGTGATCCACCTGCCTCGGCCTCCCAGAGTGCTAGGATTACAGGCGTGAGCCACCGCGCCAGGCTCTACCAATAACTTTTGCCATTCTTTAAAAAATATGTGTGGCTCCACACATATATTTTAACACAGAAAAATTTCTGACGTCTTGTTTGGAGGAGTTTCCGTAAGTTATCCTCTTAAGAATATATATTTTCATGACTTGCAGCAAATTCTGCTTGTTTGGTCTTTGGCTTTATTCAGTCCTCCACCCTGTGGGACACGAATTATTTGTGGTTGCAATTTGTTTTGGGCTTCCTCTCACATTCAGGGCACTGAACCTTTCTTTGGCCATCCCCAGGGATTTTATCACACTTCTCTTTTTAGTATCTGGCAGAGCCCAACAGCCTATCAGCCATACTAACGGCTTTTCTTGTTAGGGATCACATAGAGGAGGCCTATTTGAATCAAGATGCTTGGATGGAAATAAACATAGAAAGTTAGTTGGTGCAGTGAGGAGCTGCTGGTCTGTGTATGATGGCGTCATTTAGGAACTGAACTGCTTGATTTCAAACTATTGTCCACTTCCCTACTGCAATGGCTTCCTTATGATTGGACTGCCCTTCCCTGACCTGCCATCTCCATATGTCCAAGTCCCAGCTTTCTGTAAGGTCAACTGACAAGACATATTCTACACGCTGTTTCCCCAGTGCCCTCAGTCATGAGTTTCCCTTTCTCTGGGTGCTTCAGTAGTACATTATTTGTTATTCAGGTTTTTTTTTTTTTTTACATGACAGTTATTTAGATGTGTATTTCTGTCTTCATTGGGTTGTAAAATATTTAAAGGAAGACGTACTGTCTTAGTCATTTAAAAAAAATTTCTATGGCTTCTAGCACTTGCTAGGTGCTTAATAAGTACATCCCAGCTTGACTTGCCTCTTTGTTACACATATTCTTTTATTTGTCCTTTGCATATTATGTCCCTCCTAACTCATTCAATATCAAAGCCCCTCTTTATTGTCATCTGCTCTACCCCTTTCCTTCTAATTTTTGTCAGAAAAATATTCCTTAGAGAATGTCTGACGTGGCCTGGGCTTGATTCTAACGTGGGGGACGGAGAGTAGAGCAAAGCCCTGGCCCTTCTCTTCCCAAAGCGGCCCTCGTTCCATGGTGCCCATAACTAACTGCTGGCACTTACAGTATTTGCAGTCTTCTAAGAGCTTTACACACTTGTACAAACTTAATAAAATAAGTAATTTTAATTATTCAGAAGAATATTTTTCTTGTTCTTGAATCCTAGTTAGGTTCTCCGATTTGTACAATTTAATATTTTTTTAAAAAATATATTGTGTTTTGGAGTAAGGTCATTCTTCTTTGATAATACTTTCACAACAGAGACTAATATATTTAATTGAGATATCAGTTAATTGCTTCTGAGAAACTTCTGAGGGAATTGTGGGTCTTGTTGCCTGAATTTATATTGGGTTTCCACTAAAGTTTAAATGAAATAATTGTACAGTATGTTATAAGCAAATTGTACACATCTGTATCTCTGCAAGTAAAATTAACCTAGAGATACTGTCTTAGTCTGTTTTCTGCTGCTATAACAGAATACCACAGATGGGGTAATCTATACAGCAAAGAGATTTATTTCTCACAGTTCTGGAGGCTGGGAAGTCCAAGGATATAGCACCGGCATATGCTCAGCTATCTGGTAAGGCCCATCCCATGGCGGAAGGGCAAAAGGCAGAAGCGAGTGCACAAGACAGAGGAAATTGACCTGAACTTACCCTTTTTATCAGTAGCCCACTTGTAAGATGGCTAACACACTCCCGTAATAATGGCATTAATCTATTCATGAGGGTGGAGCCCTCATGACCTAATGACCTCTTAAAGGTCCTGCCTCTCACCACTGTTACAAGCGCAATTAAATTTCAACATGAGTTTTGGTGGAGACATTCAAACCACAGAAGGGACTCTTTTAGTTATAGCTATAAGTTCCTATGGGAGTTCTGTAATTTTGAAAACCATCTTAGTGTGCGAATATTTTGCAACATTTAAAGTGTTTTATTTTAATATCAACTTTAAAGGAAGTTTTTAGGTTATTTGATAGATGATGTCATATGCAGGCTCATTGAGAGCAAGAGTATGTAATTACTGAGGCATCCATTTGCCATGTGCTTATTGAGTGTCTTCTACATGCTAAGAATTGGTCTAGGCCTTCGGTAAACTTCAGTGAACAGACAGACAAAGGTCATTGCAAGTGTGGATCTCACATTCCAAAACAAGGAGGCAGACAATACATAGAACACAATAAATAGGTAGATTGTACTCTCTGGTAGACAATGATGAGAGCTATGGAATCAACAGAGCATGGGGAGTGGTATCTGGAGGCTTGGAGACAGCAAGTTTCAAGTTTTGCTTCAAAGAAGGTCAAAGAAATAAGACCATAGCTGAGAGAGGAAGTGGGGGTCAAGAGAATATGTTCTTAAAATGGCAGAAATATATGTATCCTAAGAGAACTCATTTGATCCAGAAGGAGAATATGATGATTCTTCAGAGGAAGGGAGAAGAGCTGACCGTGCCCTTGAGTAGGCAGGAGGAGATGGGATCCAGTACACGGCAGGAAGGGCTGACTTGAGCTAGGAGTAAGACACTTCATCTAAGCTGACAGGTAAAAGGCGGAGAATAGCTTCCCTATGGATAAGTGTCTATCAAAAATATTCTCGACTGAATCAAGGCATTGTACAAGGCACTGGGAAAAATGATGAACAATTCATACATAATTCCTTTCTTTGTCAAGCTTGTGGTCTAGTGTACAAAAGTCTTCTTTTTCTTTTTCGAGCAATTAAAGTAGTAGAAAAAAGATACAGAATCTTTAGATTATGTTACTATACTTCCCTAATCATGATATATTTTGATATCCTAGTTTTGTCACTTAACATTAGCACATGAATATATTCTCAACTCCCTTGGTATTCTTAGAAAAAATGATTTCCACACCTTCCCACAATGCCTTTTCCAGCTGGACTCCCCGAGCTCAATGGGTGGCTACTGTTTGTTAGTGCAGGAGCCCTCGCCTTGTAAAGCTGCTCACGCAGTGTGCTAAATAGTTGTGAAATAGCTACATGGTTGGCTAGGAGATTCTTGCTTTAACTGATTTATGTGTAGTTGTATTCACTATATGGCCAGAGACCAAAGGAATTTGGCCACTAAGCTCTTAGGTAAGACTGCCACTCTCCTTTGTAATTTTTTTTTTTTTTTTGTGGAAAAGATATGTTTTCTTTATATAATCTTGACTTAGAGTCCTTTTTTTAGTAAGTATAACTCACCATGATGGCTAATACAATCGACTTCTGTGGGAGGGAGTAGATAGTGGAAACCTGCAGGTATCAGTGCAATGTATTGGCCCTTGCTCTTCAAACTTTTCTGCATTTACCTATTGTCTTTCTATTTATTTTGTTTCCATCAAACCTCTGCTCATTGGCCAAATGAGTCTGCCTACTTCATGTGACCATTAGGGTGTTGCTGTCCATGGTGCCAGATAGGAGAATGAAAACAAAAACTTGTTACATTTGTTGGAGAACCTGTTCATCTACTAATCTTTTTATTCCATCAGTAAGAATAACTCTTTCTGGCCTATCCAAATCAAAAACTTTAGTTGAAACTGAACAAAAATTTGACCCAGTCAAGCTGTAGATGTTCCAGGCATCCCTGTTTGTGCCATTTCCTATGGAGCCTGTTCCCAATTTAAGAAATCACTCCTATAGGAATCTATAGGAGTGTTATTTCTCTGAAGGTTTCCTTTTATCTATCCTACTCTGTTATCCACTTTTAATTGTATCTTGCCTTATAATATTAATTAACCGTGCCATCTGGGAAGGGTTTAGTATTCCATTCCTCGGCATTCATTTAAAGCAATTCCATCTATTTTCCACTTCCCCTTGTGAAGTAAGCTCGTTATCTAGCGTGAATGCTCCTCTCTGAATGATCCCCAGGTTGACTGTATGGTTCTGGTAATGGGATGCAGAGAATTAGGCATATTTCTCATCCCAGCCCAGGGAGACTGCCTGAAACAGTTTTGAACATCTGCATAAATGAGCTGCAGTTGATTATCAGATTTGCATCAGTTTTATTGGTTCCATCGATGGTGATTCTCTCTCATAAGTCACTTTGTAATTGCCATTGTTGACTTTGCCATGTGGGTAGCAATCTGAATGAAGGAGATGTGTTAGGAGGAATCTCTTATGGTGACTGACTGAATCCTGGAGCCAGACATGTTTTTAAGTGCTTTTTTTTTTTTTTCTGCAATTTCATACTAGAGCTACATATTAGAGTGTCCATGAACACACTCAGTGCCCATTAAGTGATAGACAAAGTGAAAAATTATAGTTGAGGTTCTCAGTAGCCATCATCTGGAGGCATTTTAAAAATAAAGTTTCCTGGGTCCTACTCTAGACTTCTGAATCAGACACATTTGACTTGTGTCTCTAAAAAGACATCCTATGATGTTAACAACTTGGATGCAAACATGAGATACAGTAAATACGATGGTTTCCTTAATTGCACATCTACTTGAATATGTTCCCAAACCTGATTAATTATAAAAATCTTCTGAGAAGCTTTAAATATTTCCAAATTACCAACCCCCATTAAACTGGCTTAGGCAAATGCAGTGATAAAGTATTTTTATTATTAAGACTTTCTTCAAGTAGAGCTTTGGCATTTATAAAGTGTTTTGTACACTGTCTACTTGATTCTGATAGCAATCTATAATTATAATTCTGCTTTACATATGACAAAACTGAGTATATGTCTTAAAAACTTTCATTTTAGCAATGAACTTGATTATTCTTTTGGCCATTGGTATTCATGTTTTTTTGTTCCCTCAGGCAGTAATTTACATATTGGCTTGATTTTTCTCATATCCATTGTTAAGTGGTTCTTATAGATCTTCATAAATTATTATTGTGCACTCTGGAGCCTTCTATTACTGCAACATTTAAGGGTATAAAAAAATTCTGAAAATCTTAGTTGTGTATTTGGAACTTAGAGATACAAATACAAAACAAGGAAGCATAAATTCTAAGTAACTTGTTTCAGGGAGGTTTTGTATATCCCTCATGAAGATATTCCTTTGCAATGTGACATGTAGCAGAACTTAGCTTCATCAAACATTTATGAAACACCTTCTGTTTGCACAGTTTATCATTTGAAAGGTATTGGGTGGAATGATAATAGTGACATCCAGCATTTACTGAACATGTGGTAAGCGCCAGGTACTCAGCAGATACTTTACATAGAGTGTCTCCCTCAACCTTCCAGATAGTGCAAGGAAGTGAGTACTCATTCTACAGATGAGGATTCAGAGGCTTAGAAAGAGGTTGAGTAACTTGCACCAGGTTGCACAGTAGATGTGGCAGAGCTCAGATTTTGATCCAGATGGTGTGATGCTCGAGCCCCGCAGACTTAACCACTGTGCAATGTGAATCACATGGAATAAACCCTATGGGGTTGTGAGCTTTGGAGAAAAACTGGTGAACAATTCGTATTTTTATTTGTGTATGAAAACTGTGTCCTGAGAGCATGGAGAATGGTGCCTTTAGTTAAAATATCCTTGTTGAAGTCCAAGGATCAAGCTTCTTGTTGGACAACCTCATCCTTCATCTTCTGGCATCGCTGTCTTTGCAGCCTGGGACACAGAGGTGGGAGAGAGCAGAGGGCAAGCAGGTGGGCTCTTGAGGCAGGTTATAGGACTTACATAATTGCACTATCTGGATTCGGATTCTGGCTTTCAATCTGTTAGATGTGTGACTTGGGGCAAGGTCTCAGCCACTATGCCTCCGTTTTCTCATTTGGAAAAATGTGCCAAACTCGTGGAGTTGTCGTGAGGATTATGAATCATCAGAGTTGTGAAACTTAGGACAGTTCCTGGAATAAAGTGACTACTCAGTGAATGTTAGACTTCGTGGTCATATTGCCATATCCAAGGGTTCCTTTGAGGACGTTGTTTAATCATGTATTGAATTGCATTTCCCCAAATTCCTATCTTAAAGTCCTAACCCCCAGTACCTCCAAATGTGATTGTGTTTGGTGATAGGGCCTTTAAGGAGATAATTAAAGTTAAATGAGGTCATGTGAGTGAGACTTAATCCAACAGGAATGGTGTCCATATAAGAAGAGGGAGAGACAACAGGGACACACACACAGACAGAAGGCCATGTGAGGACGCAGGGAGAAGGTCATCGGCAAAGCAAGGAGAGAGGCTCCAGGGAAAACCAACCCTGCCTATACTTTGATCTCGGATTTCTAGTCTCCAGAATTGTCAGGAAATGAGTCTGTTTTTTTTATGCCACCCAGTCTGTGGTATTTTATTATGGCAGCCCAGGCAAACTAATAACAGACATCATAAATGACAGTTTCAGAAGCAGTGTGAATGTTACATTGTGCCTGCAGTAATGATAGCTGGGGCACTTCCTTCGCTCACGTTAATGCATCTCTGTACCTTGATGTAGCAGTTGATTTTCTAACACCTGTACATCCTGCCCAATTGGTCATGAGAGAACATTGTAGGTAGAGTTGGCATCTATACCCGCAGAAGAGGACCCTGAACAATAAGCTACAGAAAGAGTTGTCAAGGTGGGACTCCTATAAAGTTTCCCTTGGTGTTTGGGTCAGCTCCCCACCCCACCCCTGTACCCCTTCTGCCAATATATTAAACACTGTGCTCTAGCTAGTAAAGCGAAGGTTGAAAAGATATTTAAATGATGCCCATAATGTACTGTATAAGTCAGATCTCTTCTCTTTCTCTCTCTCTCTGTCTCTCTCTCTCTCTCACACACACACACACACACACGAAAAAACTGAGTGGCTTTTCATGGGGCACAAACTCAAGACAATAAAGTATATCTTACAGTTGCATCCAGTCTGCGTACTTTGATGGTTTCATAGTTCTAAGTAGGCAGTTCTATCCGCTTGCACATGCAATGGGTTAGTTTTTCCACAAGATCTGAATGGAGACCTTTATAAACTCAAGTTAATTGGCTTAAAGTAAATAAATGGAGCAACGGTATATGTGATTATTAGCTAGCTTTCTAATTTTGTTTTGTTGAAAGGTAGAAAACATATTAGATTTTGTTTTCAGATTATAGATATTCTTGGTGTTGATGACGGGGATAGTTGGAAATTGGGCCATTAGCCTTGGATAAAATTGTGGAAACTGAGATGTTCTGCTTGATGTCCCTCTCTGTTCTGTGCACTAACCCCCATCATCCCAGGAATATGATTCAACCATTCACTCATTTCCTCTCCCTCTTTCATCTTCCCTACTAATTATATCTGTGAAGAGGAAATCCAAAAAATCAGAGAAATTGTTTTATGAAATAAGTGCTGAGTTCTTAATGACAGTTCCTATTGCTACAAAGAACTCAAAGCAAGGAAACGGAAATGTACATTTCAGACATCCTGATGATTTTACTTTTGAAAAACTTCCATCTTCCAATTTAACAGCCCTTGAACTTGTCATAGGGAGAGCGCTATTTCTTAACAAACCAAGAGCGTCTGTAGTGCTCAGTAGCTTAACGCCTTTGATCATAAGTGGATTCACATATTATGTCTTATTAGTCATCTGTTAATCAAGGTGCTGATTGTGGCCTCATTAAATCTCGTCTACTTGATAATCTAATTTTCTTCTAAGCATCAAAAATGAGAAGCAAATTTATTAACATTGCTTTCAAGATCGAGTTAACTTGTCTGAACTCTGAGAAATTGAGCCCATTTTAATTTTGATACATTATTTGAGCCATTTTCAAGAGAAAAATGTCAGCAAAGGCCAAAAATAATAATGTAACTATGGGAACTTCTGTGAGCTCATGATCACAGATGAGATGATAGGACTTACCTTTGTGAAATCTCAGCTTTGTGAAGTTCTGTCTCCTCAGATTCACTTTTCATACATCTGTTAGTGCTGCTTGCTTTTTCCACGAGTCCTTTTTAAAATGTCAACTCACAGTTAATTTCTGAGTTATAGTGGCAACTTGATGAAAACATTTTCTATAATGTATGTGGTGTTTTCATTCTCCTGTCATTCTTGCCCTTTTTATAAGAAAAGTTACCTATGAAGATAAATCAGTACTACATTTACCATATAATTATATCAATTCAACAAGCTATTACTTGTTTAATGGGTTTTAAACACCTGTTGCCTTAAAGAAATTGCCAGATCCACATAACTTTACTAATGAAATCCACTGGTTTTGGCTTTGCAAGTGCAGTCAGGGCCGGAAGGATACACAGCCCTGCCCAGGGGCGTCGTGCACAAGGTAGCATGTAGGAATGGTGCCCCTAAATTGTACAGTGGTTGCTGCTTCCCTAATTGATTCCTTCGATGTATTTTGTCCATTTAATTCAATTAAATTAATGCCTCGACCATAGCTTCTTTCTTCTGGGCAGAAGTAACTGGGTTAAAGGTAAGCTAACAAAATTATACCTCTATATTAACTCTTGAAGTCGTAGGCGTAAGTATTAAATATAATTGTTAATGCTTCAGGATTTAGTGTATCCAAACAATAATCAGTTTGACCCACTAATTTTCAAATGTCATTCATCACACCTTAATTCAGCCCTGTTTTTAAGCTCAACACCTGGAGACTGTTTGCTGTAGCTCTAGGATTTGGAGACCCTCTTCTGGCATCTAAGTCTGTGGTGGCTATTCTTATCAGAGACTTGGCTCACTATGAAAAAGTCTGTCTGTAGCTCTTCTATGCTCTTACCAGAATGTAGTAGGAAATTTTGATGCAGTAGTGCTTACAGCTGCTCCTTTGACACTACATAGATTAATTATTTAAATGTTTGAGGGCCAGGTGCAGTGGCTCATGCCTGTAATCACAGTACTTTGTGAGGCCAAGGCAGGAGGATCACTTGGGACCAAGAGTTCAAGAGTAGTCTAGGCAACATAGCCAACTCCTATATCTACAAAAAATTTAAAAATTAGCCAGGCATGGTCATGGTGGCATGTGCCTGTTATCCCAGCTACGTGGGAGGCTGAGGCAGGAGGATCTCTTGAGGCCAGGAATTTGAGATTACAGAGAGCTATGATTGCATCACTGCACTCCAGCCTGGGCCACAGAGACAGACCCTGTCTCAAAACAAACAAACAAACAAACAAAAAATCAAAATAAATAAAAAATTTAAAAACCCCTCAATAGGTGCCTGGGGGCTGTCCGTGGTGCTGAAGAGACACAAATGAGAGCTGTCCAGCTGTCCAAGAGCCCAGCCTGTCTGGGAACCCCTCCCTCCATCCCACACCCTACCCCTAGACATATATGCAAATAATTAAGGAATTGGTATTACTGAGAACCAACCTGATGTAAAACAATTTGGAAGCACATTGAATTAGGTATGGATGTGATTTTTTTGTATAGAGTAACAACAATCTTTAAAATATTCCTTGCCGATGTGCCTGCTGCACTGTTTCTCTAACTACTTAATTAGATTTTTAACTTCATTTTAATCCTTAGGGGCAGATAGGAGGAGTAGTGCCCACAGAATTAAGAGAAGGAATCAACAGCTTCGAGGTACCATTCAGCAAGGGAATGAAAGGATGTTTTTAGTAGAGGCAGTCATTCTCAGGCCTTTGTAAGGTTTTGTAACCATGTGTACTTTTTGCGTGGCTGTTAATTTTTGATATATCCATGATGAGACCCAAAATGACTTTGGCTTGTTTTTCAGGACAGCTGGGAAACAGGGAACTGGAGAGACTGCATTCGTCTCCCCAGCCCCGTGAGAGTGTGAGACCCTGCGGGAAAGTGAGGGGAACAGCGTTAATGAGGAAGGGAAAGCAAGCCACTCCCCTAGCCTGTGTTGGAAGAACGTGAGGCGTAGGGCGCTGGCTGGGCTTGAGAAGTGGCAGCTCCTGACGCTAATAAATGATTCAGCTGAAAAAATAAAGAACCTTTGACCAACACCAAAGCTGTATTATTGTGCTATATGCTAAGGCAAGAAATTATGTAGGTGGTGGATGCTGCTTAGATCTTGTCCAAAGAGGAGTATTACTAGGCAGGTAATTTAATTATAATAGACTCCCTTGCCCTCCTGTTGCCATAGGCCCTGAAGACAGTGTGATCAGGTGATAGAATAATAATTTTGTGTTATCTTGTAGAGAGTGATATAAAGAAACGGAAGAGAAAATACAGGCGTGTAGTCCCAAGGGTGTAGAAATTTGAATCTGTTTTTGTGTGCGCACACACACACACACACACACACACACACACAAAATACACAGTTCACAGCTGAAATACTGAAATGATCATTTTCAGAGGAATTTGGAAAGAACTTCAAATTCAGTGAAATCTGAGCAATGCTGTAAGAATGTGTTGACTTGAAACATCTGTGATTTATGCAGAATAATGATGTTAAGGAAATGTTGTTATGCAGTAGGTTTTGTGCAGAAGAAACCACTCGATGGCATGTTGCAGGTGAAGAATTTCTCTCCAGGGTCTTTTACTTTTTTGATTCAGGCAGAATTTTAGATGAAACTCAATATGGTTACTACTGAATGATTTATGAAAACTTAATAGTCATGGGGAAAATTAAGAATTTTAATCATTGGAAAAGAACAAAGTCATATAAATTAGCTTCCAGTTTATCTGCTTAAGTTGGACTCGTTTAGGTAAGTCATTATCGTACAATTTGAAACTTTCTTCCTTTCTCTTATCAAAAATCTCTTCTGGGTTTCTTATTTCATTTTTTAAAAACCTTCGATGTTTGCCTTTGGCAAGATGAATCCAGTGTATGGGCTGGAGCCTGAATTATTTCGTTCTTCTTTCTGATTCTGAAAGAAAAAGCAATGACTTAATTGTTGGTTTAATTTGACATCTTTACACCTTAAATATTTGGGAAAAGAATGCTCTTCTCTGCGACTTTTTTGCTATTTCCAGATATTCTGAACAGTCCTGTGGCTCAGACTGTCAGTTTTCATGGCTGGCTTTGTACGATTTTCTGAGAGAAAGCATCCCTCTGGGTGAGACGTGAGCCTGGCCTTAGCTCGGTGCCTCTCACGCTTTGCCATGGAAGGACCACGGACAATAAAGCAGAGTCCTAAAGCAGAGAACTGAGAGCAGGAGGCATCTGTGAATTTCTGTGTTTCATTTCTCTGCAGTTTTTCATTCTACTTTATAACAGGTGGATTAATGGTTGTAAAATGGTTTCTCTTCCATTTGCTCCCCTCCACCTCAATAAATTGATGTTCCAGAGAGTTTTAGGTTTATTTTTTGGTCATGAGCCCGAGACAAACCATAAAATGCCTCCAGGTTCTACACTTACCCAGTTTGAGAAATGTGGCCTTAGTGGGTTCAGTCCCTCCTCATTGTACCTTTTAGGGCTTTAGGCTTTAGATTCGGTTTGGGTCCAGGTCTGTCCAGGTAAATCACATGCCTGATTTCAGATATTGTTCTGTCTATATGATCTGCTGTCTGCTGGGACAAATGATTCTGGAGCCTCACTCCTGTCTCTCAGTACCGTTCTATCTCTTCCCATCACTTGGCCACCACTTGAACTTCCATTTGCTGACCATCCACTTGGTCCTCAGTCTTTCAATTTGATTTCCTTTCTGAAATGTTTCTGTAACTGATTTCAGTGCTTGTCTATTCCCTAACTCCAGTGGGATTTTTGTGGTTATAAGATTTCAGCCTCCTCTGCATCCCCGCATTTCATAATTGATGGTGAATCGTTGTATCAGGCGGTTCAGGCAAGGCTATGCTGTGGTAGCAACATCTCAGCAGCTTTCAACAACTGAGGTTTGTTTCTCACTCACGAAAATATGAATGGAGCCTGTGCTTCGTGGTCCATTCACACCTGGATCCAGGTTGTTGAAGAAGCCAGCCCTGTCTGGAACATTACAGGGCTCCTGGCTGGGGCAAAAGAAATGGCAGGACTCAGATGGCTCTTCTAACTTCAGCTCGGAAGCGACACATGTCACTTCCACTCACATTTCATTGGCCAAGTCAAGGCCCACAGCCAAGCCTGATGTTGCTGAGGCAGAAAGAATGATCCTCCCTCCAGAACAGATCTGGCAGGGAGGTGTAGATTGACCAGAACAAAATCTCCCAAAGCCATATCTTTTCAGCTTTTTATTTACTCAGAACGTGACATATGCTTATCATATAATAGATATTCAGTAGGGGAGAGACTCACGTCTTTTGTTCCAAAGTATTTTCTTGGTTCTATAGAGGACATCATCCTGACTTCTCTGGATCTTTCATCCTCTGCTTTTACTCAAGTGTTTATCATCAGTGTTTTCTCTTCATTTCCCCCGTCCTCTCCCTGGAAATAGTTTTCTGATGTTCTCCGCTGTTTTGGAACTTCACTAATGATTTGTTTTTTCATCTTTAGCTCACAGCAGTTTTCTATCACATTATATTTCTGACCAGCTCAGCAAGACAAGGGCAACCTAGAGTTTGGATTTAAAATCGTGTAGAGACACTAGAAACGGAGTCAATTGTTTAGAAATTCGATGATTTCTGTTTTGCCATTTTGAGTGGACCCATGCTGGTTGATGTTCATATGAGCCAGCAAATGAATTAACCCTATGCTTTTATCTAATCGGACAGAGCTGCAAAAATAACTTGGGCTTAACTCAGATACAAAAACGCTCACCTGAGCGTTGCATAGATTTCATAGCAATAATGTCACTGTACCTGAGTGATGTAAGTGCTATGTGCAAAATATCCTCATCCAGAATCCCTTTTGGAGTCCAGCATAGTCTTAAAATAAGCATTTCTTTTCAGAGTTTCTTTATATTAATCACTATCCATCTTTAAATGTGATGGGCATTTTGTCTGTACTTTGTACTTCAAAATACTTTTTGAATGACTGTTGCAATGCTAAATGTAATCTGCCTTGCAGTGCAAATTTTTTGCTTAGTTATTTTAGTTCTCCTACTAGGCAGTAATATACTGAGGAAAGAGGTTCCCCCACCACCACTTTTTGGGAAAATACAAATACTTACTGAATTGAATATGACTATCGTAGTTGCTGTCTTATTATTGAACTCAGGGTGGAGTCCTGTATGCGAGCTCTCTGCAATTTTGTTAAATTATGATGCAGTTAAAATGCACGTATTTTTTTTTTCTAGTTGTAGTGTTACAGCAGATACTGTAGGTGCCCCATGGTGTGCCCCTGTACCTGCCTCTTTTGAGGCCACTAGACTTACTTGCAATTGCCAACGTTGGCAACTCTTTGCCTGAGGGCTTTCTCTGGTTTATGGAGCTCTCTCTGTCCCTGTGTGAACATACTAGGGAATTAATGTCCCTCAGGAGCAGCCCTAGACCAATGATTGACAGGAGATAAATACCCCACCTTCCGTGCCCCTTTGTTAGGGCATCTATAAGGTGTTTGATTGACACTGTCTCCCAGAGTCCCCCAGAGGGACTGAAGCCCATTTTCCTGCAGTGGTAACCTGATGGTAAAGCCCCCTGTATTGGTTTTATTCCCTTCCCTGGCTCTTCTCCACTCCTTGGCATTTCCTAGATTAACTCCAAATTAAACCCCTTGCAATCTAATCCTAGTTTCAGAGTCTCTGAGTTTCTAAGGGGACCTCAAACCCAAACAAGCATTCATATGTAAAAATTTACAGTTTAACAATTTCTCTATTTCAGTGCAGTCCAATAAAAATATAATGCAAACTACATATGTAATTTAAAATTTTCTAGTGGCCACATTAAAAAAAGGTGAAAAGAAATAGGTGAGATTAATTTTAACAATGTAGTTTATTTAACTCAATATATCTAAAATGTTATCATTTTAACATGTAATGTATATACAATATATTAATGAGTTTTTTTTACTAAGTCTCTAGAATCTGTTATATAAAATACATTTACACCATAAATGTAAAATATGCTTACAGTACATCTCAATTTGGATCAGCCACATTGCAAGTGCTCTACAGCCACATGTGGCTACCATATTAGGCAGTGGTGATCAGTTCCCTACTATTGTAACCCATGTGTCAAAATCTAGATACTTGATAGTTATTGAATATACAGGAGGCTGCATCATGGATTGTATTTTCTACTTAGCAAAATCTTGCCTTCTCTTTTTACTTTTTAAAGCTGAGTAAAATCTCTGCAAATACCTAGACAGATGGGCACTATTACCTTGTTTATTCTGTATCCACGTATTTATGTTTTTTTAAGAATGAGCTTCTGGCAATAGTAACTTTGAGACTTCTTGCTTCTTACATGTTTGCATGCAAAATAAAGACTAAATGTTTAGCATCTCTGTGCTTGTGTGTCTTTCAGGCGGAGGGTACCAGACTTCAGCGAGAACTCCGAGGATATTTAGCAGCAATCAAAGGTAATGTGTATGAATTGTTTATTGCATGTTACCAAGCACAGGTTGTTCTTGGAATTCATGAATGACAGGCTCGAGTGTTAATTTACGAAGCCATTTGGCTTCCTGGCAAGATGGGTACTTGAACACAGGTGTTCCATTCCACCCACCCCTAAATTCCCATTGAGATGATAATCAGAATCTACAAGGAAAAAATGTCTGCCTTCATGGAAACTAAGAATAAATGCCACCTACATGCTAGAGATTTCTAGGAAGATTGTTAGATAGAGTGAGCTTGAGACCTTGTTTAAAAGAGGCTGCAGCCAGCTCACATCTTGCGGGAGAGCATGTCCCAAGAGTAGAACTCATGGACTCACACTGAAGCCCTCTCACTGGAAGGGGCGAGGGGTGGTGGCGGAGGCAGGGGGAGGGTTATCAAAAAATGGGCCCTGGACTGCCTGTGACTTGTGTGGGGCAGCAGCACTTGTAGCCATTCCAATGTGCAACGCATGGCAATGGGAGGCCGTGGGGCTGATGTCTGGGCTCAGCTGTGCAAGGCAAAGAAATGACCCAGTGCAGGGGGCGGGAGAGAGCAGTAGGGCAGTGTGTGCAGCCTGTGCCTGCTCTCCATCACCACGCTCCTTGCCCCAGGTCCGAGCCAAGGGGACCCATGGATATATCATAAGGCAGATTTTGGGATTAGTGGAGAGGGAATGGATCGTCTGACAAGGGGTATTGGAAAAACCGGCCAGATACGTAGAAAACAATTCTCAACCTCACACTTGAGTCCCTCCTTCCCAATTCCAGATTTAGTAAAGATTTAAATATGTATACAAAGACATGTGCTAAAGTCCTGAAATAAAACACAGTAGACTTGGTCTCCAGTCTTGTGTAGACAAGGTCTTTATAATAATTACCCCAAAGGCAGAAACCATAGAGACTGAAATATTTGACCTCATAAATACATAAAACTTCTATGTTTAAAAAAACACCATTTTTACAGCATATTTAGTGAAAGTGAACCAAGACACAAAGAGTTCAATAATTAAACTAGATGAAAATCAGTTGGTTAAATAAAAAATCGGTAGAACATATGAAGAGAAAATTAGCCAAAGAGGAACTATAGATGGGTAATAAATGTGAAAAATGCTTATCCTCACGAATAATCAAAGAATAGTAAGTAAAATCAAAAGGGAGGTGCTGTCATTTTTCCTCCAAATGTTCAAAGACATTAAGAAAAAAGACCATAATACCTAGCACTGGCAAAGCTGGGGGGAGTGGACCCCTTTCATGCATTGTTGGTAGGGCAACTTTTCTGGAGAGCAATTTGGCAAAAGCCTTTCAATGAGTATTCTTTTTTTTTTTTATGGCATGTCTTTTGACCTGGCAGTTCCATTTCTAAGAATTTATTCTCACAGTTTCAATATGGATGTGTAACATTGATTATAAAGATGTTAATACATGATGAAACAATGAAAATCTTAATAATAATGAAAAATTAGTCATAATAATAAAAATCAGTGAAATTGATTTTTAAGCTAAAATGTATTTATGCCTTTTATATGCCAGGTGTGTAATTTTAATTCTCATGACAACTCTCTAAGGCAGGTACTTTATTAGATAGGCGAGGTTAAATATAATACCTTGCCCAAGGTCATATGCCTAGTAAACAACAGGGCAGGATACGTACTCTGTTCTGTGTTTCTACTGAGCCCTGACTTTTGTCCACTGTCTTTTATTGCCTTTGAACTACATGACCAGTGGTAGAGCGTTGGTTTCACTAATTAGAGTTCATGTATTCAATGGAATAATGGCAACTAACTACTATCACTTCTTAATGACGAAGGCTCTGTGCTAAGCATTTTAGGCATATTACCTCTTTGTAACCTCCAACACAGATATGATCAATGTCAGTAACTCCATTAACTCTGTTTTACATTTTCAAAGAAGTAAGGCTCAGAGAATTTAACTTCTGAAGACTCATAGAGCTCATAATTAACTGCTCCAGTATTAACCTTAAGTATTTTTAACAGTTCAGTCAGAAAATAGAGCCACTCAGGTGTTTCTTTTATTATTGGTTTAGGATTTGAACACAAGAAGTTACATACTATTTCAATAATGATAATAGCTATTGACCACTTATGTGTCAGGGCTTTCTCTATGTTAGCTGATTTTTTTAAATGCATATAAATTTGTTGAATAAATGAGTGAGCTCTGCCTCTTACCCAAGACTGTATGATTTGGCCTATGTTGCCTCCTTCGTATGGAAAATGCTGCTTATAAAGACTGGCTTAATTCTTTTCCTTAATGTGGTCTAGACAGCGGTCCTCAACCTTTTTGGCACCAGGGACAGGTTTCATGGAAGACAATTTTTCCATGGACTGGGTCGGGGGGTGGTGGCAGGCAGCGGAGCTCTGTGGACCTGTCCCTAACAGGCCAAGGACCCACACCAGTCTGCAGCCCGGGAGCTGGGGACCGCAGTTCTAGAAGGAGAATTCACTGAGTGAAACATTAGCTCCAGACAGAAGTTGGGTGGCCCATCAAAGCCTGCATTCCACTTCTGATGGTCACATGTCCATATGAAGGAGAAAGGACTTATATCAGCTTCTCCCCATCCTAGGTTTTGTTGATTGACTGATGTTGTAACAAGTAATACTCCCCCCCAAAAAAAGATCTCTGTTTAAATTATTTTTCCCAAGGCTATATGGAATGAATTTTTAAACAGGTTACTACTGATCTTCTGAGAACGCTTAATACGGAAGTCAATTCTAGAAGGCCTGTGGGGTAGGCAGGATATCCCTGAGTTATTTGATTGTAGAGTCCTCCTCGAAGTCTCAGGAAGAATTATTAGTCTTCCTTAGAACACATTTTGAGTTTTGGGAGCACACTTGATGACAAGGGATATGCATTAAGTAGATAATAACTTTCATTTTCAAAGTGCTTTCATGGCCATTTGTTTTTGGTTTTCACAAAAAAGAACTCTCGCTGACTAATCATACTGTAACACAGGCAGCATAGTAGCAACGTCAGAGCAGAGTGAGATCTGGTCCTGGAGAGTCACACTTCCTGGGGCAACTGTGGGAAAACCATTGAGCCTCTCAGTTGCCTTAGCTTCCTCATCTATAAAGTGGTCCAGTTCTCTCAGAAGCCCGCAAAAGCTCTAAAACTGGGATTCTTTGAAATTGGGTTAAATGAATTCTACTCTTCTTCTCATTATCACTGATCTCTGGGTAGCATTCCCCTCTGAAGGAAGGTCTTATGATTTCTGCTTACACTTTACAAAGCACATCTTATGCTCTCATTCATTTTAGCAGAAAACATCTCTTGAGCACCATTTGTGTGCCTGACACAGTTCTAGGAGATGAAGATGCAGAGATGAACAAGGCACAGTGCCCGCTCTCAAGGAGCTTGCAGCAGAGATGGGGAGACAGTTAACAAAAAGGCCAATAGGGTAGTAATACGAATTTTAATAGATATATGTATTGAGTGCCATCAGAGAGGATAGGCCCCCGCCTTAGCAGGGACAGGAGACTGGATCAGGAATGGTCCTCCCGGGGAACTTATGACTTTCAGGAATCCATGAAGGGAATTTAGGTTGTCATCAAGGGATTAGGTGTGCTAGAGAAAGAGGTTGATTTGGAGGGACATTCCAGGTGGGACAAGCAATCAGACCAGGATACAGGAGAAAGCATGGGCTGTTTGGGGAACAAATAGAGCAGTGAGGTGCAAGCTGAAAACTGAGCTGGGCAAGACATGGAAAGGTAGGTAGTGCTGGTATAAAGAAGGGCTTTATGTCATATCACATTGGGGTTTTATTCTACCATTTATTATAAGAAAGAGAATAAGTCACATGATCAGATTAGTATTTCAGAAAAATAGCTACTGGGATTGTGTGGAATTTGGGTAGAAGAAATGAAGTGGCAAAGGATTTATTAGAAGTCTAATCCAATAATTTAACAATAATGATAATAGCTAATATTTATTGACCACTTATGTGCCAGGCACTGACATACACTTTTAAATGCATTGTTTCATATAAATCTCACTACAGCCTTATAGCAGGTATTATTATTTATTGATATTTTATACTTTGGAAACTGAGGTTTCAGATTTTGCCAAGAATCACACTGATTGTATGTAATAGAACCAAGATTTTAACAAAGGCTGATTGATCGCAAATAATAGTCTTAGTTATCATGCCATATTGGCTCCAAAAATATTTTTCATAATGATGGCTGACATTTGCATGTTTTTTGTGTGCCAGGTACCTTGCTAAACTGTTTTATATGGATTATTTTGTCTAATCTAAATCGTGGGTGATGAGTACCCAGTCCAGGGCATGGTAGGGAAGGAAGGGGTTGGATTTGAGAATCAGGCAGAATTGGTGACACATTCAGTTCAGGAGGGTGAATCTGGGATGACTTCGAGTTTTCTAAGTGGGACAACTAGGTGGCATTCATGAAAAGGAGTAGGATCAGGTTTGGACAGGAAAGTTAGGAGTTTGTTTTGGACGTGATTTGAGGTATTAGTAAGATACCAAGTGGAGATGTCCAGTGAGCATTTGGAATTAGGAGTCACAGACATGGGGGTGCAGTAGAGACCAGACACAGGGACGCTGGACACACAAGATGTTTCTCCAAATTTAGCAGCGTAGCCCGGGTAGTGTCATTAATAGTTGCTAGCTCACGTGATGTGTTATACGTGGACATAACCCTAAACGGGGGTGGGGTTAAGTGTTCTCGAGCTACCTCACCATCTGCTTATTGTTTTCCAACTCTACTCCTCCTTGAGACTCTTAAGAATTCCCTTCCTGCTTTCCTCTGAGGCATCTGAATCTTCTTAGACAGCTCTCTTCAAACAGTGGGGCACAGCTGCTAGATACTTGCAGTATTTTAGATACTCTTTTAATGCTTTACCACTGCTGCCGGTTATTGTCATAATATATTTTAATTGGTGTTATTTTTAACTAAAGCATATACCCTCAGGCTATTCAAGCAAGGAGTACTCACGAAGTAGTGCAATCTATGCAACAGGTATTAGAGGATGAATATAGGAGCTCATAGATCTGGCTGCAAATGGAAACAGAGGATGTTACATTAAATGCCTTGGAGAAGGTCCAAAATCTTGGAGAGAGGAAAGCGGTTCCCATCCAATAGTAAAACAATAATTCTTCTATATATAATGCTGGACAATTGTCTTACAGTTTGGAAATCACTAATTTTTACATAAAATATTGGATATTAGATATCAAATGCAAGAGGTAGCATTGAGCATCTATTCTGATTTAATGTTGCCACATTACTCTGAAGAGAACTTGGATTTTAGCTTTTTTTTCCCTTATCGTACTTTGTCAGCAGAGTGAGCTGTAAATCACTAAAATCTCTGCTAATCCTTACATTCCTTGAGAGCAAGGCGTGCAGCTTACTCACCTGTGTATCCGTCAAAGTGTTTCCTATGGCGTAGATGCTCTGGAAACAATTTCTATGTCAAAATGGCTTCTTTCCAAACGATCCATCACTACTTATCCACATCATAATTAGTAGTTATTTTTGGCTGCTAATAGACATATTTATTGCAACATTGTGCTTTTAGCCTCAGTGATTAAGTTCTTATATAGTTTTATTTTAAGCTTACATTTATGGGTTTTTTTTCACCATGATGCTTATTTGCCCTACAATGCCAACATTTCTTCTTTTTTCCTCTAAGACACTGTTTATAATTTCCATAAAACTTAAAAACAAAGATTTAAAGAAAAATTTGGAAGCCGTTTGGCACCTGAATTATACAAGGGGATCAACTAGTGACTAACTTTTGGTATGAATTTGTGGGGCATCCTTCTTGGTAGAGATTTGCTTGTGCCTGGGTGGGTGCACATGGACACTTGGAATAATGTGGTTGCTGCCTCCACGGTGACCCCATCATAAGAGAAAGCATCCTCCTTTGCTGGGGTCCGGAGTGCTAGGGGTCAGATGCAGGTTATTGTATCATTTTTTGGCCATCTCTACACCTATGTGACTCTGTCTCATCAGAGTCCCCAGAGTTTTGAGTCATCCCTGTTTTTTCCTACCCTAGACTCTGCCAGGGCTGGCTGCATCTTGTGATAGACAAGTCACTTCAACTGGTGTGGGCCCTGCATCTCATTGTCAAGGGCATCCTTGAACATGCTCAACGATGTACTGAGAGAAGGAAGGTAGTCTATGCCTAGAGAGTGAAAAAGTATCTTGAAATACCAAGTTACATGTTGACTTTATACTTACTCTTCAAGGGTATACTTCTGTCATTTCAGACATCTTTCATTTTGTCCTTTTCTGTTATAGTTGAACCCAGAATTAGCTACCCTTGATCCAGCAAGCATGTGGCTGAGTGTTCAGTTTAACAAATGGTTTCTGTCTTTGATTCACTGGCCTTAAGTTTATGAGATGTGTTTTCTTTTTTCTCATGATAGTGCTCTGATTTCTTCTCCTCTCCCTTTATCCGGCCCCTTTTCATACCCTCTAGTGACAAAGGCCCAGACACCAGCGTGGCCAGGCCCCACTTTCCAGCTGTTAGGGAGAGTCTGGTGCCAGGCGCGTCTCTGGGTCCCCAGCCCTTCCTGGCCGCTTGTATGTTCTCAGCCGTGATCTGTCTCCGTGGCTACCCAGCATGTACACTTTCACCTCTGTGCAGGGGCTGTGGGCGGGGGCGGCTGGAAAGGATGGGGTGATACTTTATACCACCATGTTCTACTCAAAACTTACATTTTTCCTATTAATAATAACCATAAGTTTACAACGTATCAAATGGACTCCTAGTTAAAATTTGGACCCATAGACTTAAAAACCTTAAGGTTTCTGAGACTTCTGATTTAAAAGTGTATTCATAGTTTTTAATGATGCAGCAGGTCCTTGAATAATGTTTCATTCAACATCATTTTGTTAAAATGTTGATGAGAAGAAAAAAAGAATTGTTTTCTGGCTCGAGCCACCCTCTGTGTGGGGTTGGCATGTTCTCCCCATGTCTGTGTGAGTTTTCTCCGGTACTCCGGTTTCCTCTCGCGTCCCAAAGCTGTGCAGTCTGGGTTCACTGGTGTGTTTACATGGTCCCCATCTGAGTGACGTGCGTGCATGTGAGCCTGCCGTGTGATGGGATGGCGTCCTGCCCAGGGTGGTTCCCCCCTTGGCCCTGAGCTGCTTGGAGAGGCTCCCACCACCCACAACCCTGAACTGGACGAAATGGGTAAATAATTACCTTTCTTGTTTTTATTTATCTTTCTTTCTTTATTTTCTTAACACATGGACTGCTACACTGGAAAAAAATTTTTTTCCTTGGGGCCACGGTGTTTCATTACAAAAATAGAATAAAAACTTCGAAAACAAAATGATACTTTCTAATTTAATGAAAAATCTGTTATTTTTTATTGTTTTCTGTTCCTGAATTATATGCAATGTGAAAAATAGTTTACACGGCTCCCAGGGTGAAGAGACACATGAGTTACATATGCTTCACAAAGCCCCGGGCTCAAAATTAGCGTGAGTTAAATAC
>NW_012150864.1:573559-626682 GCF_000956105.1 Propithecus coquereli
TTTCTAATTTAATGAAAAAAAATTTATTTTTTATCTTTTTCTGTGCGTGAGTTATACACAACTTGAAAAATAGTTCATGCGGCTCCCAAGGCGAAGAGACGTGTGAATTACATATGCTTCATGAGGCCCCGGCCTGAAAACTAGCGTGAGTTAAATACAACTCACCTGGCAGTTAATGTGTTAAACTCAGTGGTAAGAATGTTAAACATTATTAAATACAGGTATTGCTCAAATTTATTTCATTGTTTAATATTAGAAGTGTTTTGGTCTTTATTTAGAAGTTTTGTGATGTTTTTGTGACCAGAAATATGGTGCATGAACTTAACTCTTGTTTATGTGAATTAGCCTATGGCAAAATTGGTTTTGTTGTATGTCATTTCCCTTAAATTCACACTTTCCAAGAACCTATCCACGACTTTAAGTAAGGACTTATTGTATTGGAAAAGGACAACCTGTTTTATCACTGTTCTTTGTAAAATTTTTGGGCCACTTAAACCTTAACCATTTTTACCATTTTCAATCATTCAACCTCCTTCAACTGTTATGCTCTACAATCCTATTGATTTTACTTCTACCTGTTTCTAAAAATGCTTTGTTTCCTATATTTAGACTTGTTTAGGACTCATTTTATTTTTGGAAATCTGCAGTTTTAAGGACCAGTATTCTTAGCGTCCTATCCACTTATTGCCTGATGCCACTTAGCAAGTGATAGCACACATAGTAGGACACATTGTTATTGTTGTAATATTCGGAATAATATACTCGTTGGTTTTTTCCAAGACCCCGTATATATCACGATCATGTAAGTAATGACAAATACACAATGTGGTAAGTCTTAGAGACCCACAAGGAGAGATGTGACTACAAATACAAGCAGCAGCTGTTCCAATTGTTCCTTAAATATTTAGGAAGTACCAAAGATTTTTCTCTCACTTTAAAAAGTATGGAATGGGGGAAGAGACTCTCCACCAATTTCTGTGTAACAGGAATTGTTTTTCTCCAACACCAGGCATGCAGGAGGCCTCAATGAAGCTCACCGAGTCACTGCATGAAGTCTATGAGCCGGATTGGTATGGGCGGGAAGATGTGAAAATGGTTGGCGAGGTAAGAGCCAGGTGGCTTCCGCGAAGCTGCCACCGACTCCTACTCATTCCACCTGTCCCAAGAACCGCCTTCACACCTCGCGGTCTTAATCGTGAGGGGAGACATTGCGCCCAGAAGGCACTGTGCACCTCTGCTACCTGATCATCCTAAACTTATTGTGAGAGGTGAAGATGATTGTTGCAATCATGTGGGTAGAAAGCTGTGTATTAAAGCATATTTTTCTTTAAAATAACTATCATTTTTCTGTCCTCACTGCAGGTCTAAAAGCACATTTCTAGCAGAAGTGGGTCATAGTGTGATTTTGTGTCCAGACTTCACCTCTTTGATTTTAATCCTGCTACTGAATCCTCCCCACAGCACACAGGGACAGGAGCTCAGAAGAGCATCCATCCCACTTTAATACCAACTGGTCTGTCCCCTGATCTGTAGAGCCTGGGGACAAGCACAGTGTCAGCCATCAGAGGATTTTGACTTCAGGAAGGCTTTGGCCCTAGACACGCCTTAACACCTGAAGTCAGACTTCCAGCTAGGGGCTGTCTGGCTGACAGGAAGTGAGCAAGTGGGTATTGCTGCTTTGTGGAAAGCAGACTGGGACAGAGACAAAGAGTAGCTCTGTGTGTTTGACCAGTTCTTTAATCATCTTGGGCTTTAGTATCCTCACCTACAAAAAGAGAATAATAACTGTACCTACTCATAACACATTTAAAGCCTTTGCATGCATGTCATCTACCTAGTCCGTGCTTGGTGCATGTTATTAATATTATTACTGATGTGAGAAAGCTGCCAGGCGGGATTCTCTCTGGTCCAAGTTCTTTGTTAAAACAAAGAGCAATTGTTTGTCATGTCCTCTACTTCAGGTGAGTTACTGCAGCTCATTTAGGCACAGAAGACCTAAACTAGATGTGGCAGTCAGAGCTCAGGGGAGGGTCTGATATGTGAAGAACTGAACATCTATGCAGCCTCGTCGGAAAGATGGATTAACAGTAGAGTCCATGGAATTGCTCCTTGACAATTATGACATCCTGACATTGATCTTCATAATCTCATTATAACTGACCTAAAAATGGAGCTATATTTATGAGGAAAGCTCCTGTTGACACTATTACATCTTTCAAAAAGTTTTAAGATGTGGATTTGGCAAAATCAGCCACTACACATCATTTTCAAATGCAATTATTAAGTAATTGCATCTTCTCACATTTCTTCAATATAAAAACATTATTTCAACATCGCATTGCTAAATACTTTGTAAATTTCTGATAAATCATGTATAACTAAAAATTCATCATAGAAAAAGAATTTTAAGGCAATAATAGAAACTTTGTTAATAACTTTTCAGAATATGGCATTATATTTATTTACTTATTTTAATTATCCTGCAACATTCAGTACAGGAGTGATGTTTATTTTTTAAGGAAATGGCTGTTATCGAACTTTGGTCCTTGTGGATGCCAGGATTTTTGATATCCTTAGTTGCAGATGCAAATGTGGGCGCTACTGATGATGAAGAAACTGAACACTGCAAGTTCACAGGCCCACTCACATCAGAAGATGAGCCTTTTTAAACAGTGAATTTAAATTTTTTGTTAGCATAAAATTCTTGAATTGAGATTTGTAACAATTAGGATTAGTTTTTGAAATGTGGAAAATGAAACAAAAGCAAATACACCAAAAAAGTGTTTGTTTTTTTTAACAAGATAGAAATTTATCTCTTACATAAAAGAATTTGAAGATTGGCAGCCCAGGTATGGCATGGTGGACCCACAAGTGTCAGACGCTCATATTTTCCATCCCTAGCCTGCCTCCTTCAGGTTCAAGATCACTCTCTGAGCACTGGCCATCAGCTCTCCTTTCTGCATTCCAGTCAGCAAGACAGAGCGAGTCTGGAAGATGGGCCCATCTCTCCCTGAAAATACATCCCATTGGCCAGAACATAGTCACATGGCTACACCTGGCTGCAAAGGAGTCTGGGAAATAGAGTCCTTATCTTTGGTGGCCAAGTGCCCAGCTAAAATTTGAAGTTCCATTACTAAGAAGAAAGAAAGGGTAGAGAGTGGGGACCAAACAGCAGGAGTCTGTCAAACAGACCCCAAACAGACCCCAAACATTTGGGGTCTGTCAGGAGACCCCAAATGTAGTAGTGAGAGAAATGTGGAGATGATATTCTTGAGCACTTGCTATGTGCCTGGAATTCTTTGAAGCACTTTATGTTATCAGCTCATTTAGTTGGAGAAATTGTACTTCAGGGAGGTTCAGTTTCTCAAAATCACACAGCTCCGATATGAATCCTACTCTAGTGAGGCAGCCTGTTGGAATAGTCAGACTATGGGCTTTGAATTCAAGGAAACAGAACTGAGTTGAAATCTGTGTCTGTTATTAATCAATTGCATGGCCTTGGCCATGTCATGTGATATCTCTGGAATTTAGTATCCTCTACTATGTAGTGACAATAATAAGTCTTTTCTGATAAAATCGTTGTAAGAATTAAATGACCGTGCACATGCATAGACACGCACATGCGCGCACACACACGCGATCACAGAAAGTGTTTAATCCAGTGCTTTGACATAGTTACAGTAGTAATAGTAGATGTAATAATAGTAATCCCTAATATTCGCTGTGTATTTACCACAGTTGATACTCCGTAAGTGGTAAGGCCCTTGCTAAGATGACTAAATTTTCTGCTTTCCCTGTGGAGGTGTGCACAACAGTTTGTTGTTTGTTTCAGTCTAGGTGATATCTTATTTCATGGATTGCTTTAGAAGCAAGTCGTCTCAGTGGAATTCTCAGTTTCTTAGCCCCAAAGTCCACCTCTAGGGATATGGAGACCTTTTGAAGCTTCTACATTCTTTAGTAATTTAGAATCAGAAATAGATTTTTATTAAGCTCTTAGGTAGCCTATATTATTAATTAGAACTGGTGGCCAAATTGCTTTAAAATTTTATTGTATTATTTAATAATGTACGTTTTTTCTAGCATCTAATATCTGGGAAAGAATTACTTGTCTGATTTTACAGTTTCAGATTTTGGAAGTTTGATGAGAGGTATACCCAATTAAAATAATTCAACAGTCGTCTCTTTATTTCACTTTTTCTTTTAGAAATGTGATGTACTGTGGGAAGACTTCCATCAAAAACTAGTAGATGGGTCCTTGCTGACACTGGATACCTACCTGGGCCAATTTCCTGACATAAAGGTATTTTATTCTGTGTCTATAAAGGTAATAATTGAATGGTCTCATATAGTTATTGAAACATCAGTAAGAGAGGGAGAATTAAAAGTCCTCGAGGTGACATCAAAGACAGCTGGTAACTTTTCATTTATATAAGCATGGGATTTTTATACTGTTCCAATCAGTTTGAAATGAAATGTAGTTACAGAAGTCACATTTACACTTTAATGAACTGCTTCAGCTTTTATTTCTCTGCAGAAGTCTTTTTAAACCTATAAATATAAAACCATAAATCAGAGCTACCAAAAACTTTATAGTCAAACTTTTTATTATATAGCATTTGACAAGGATTTCTATTATAATAACCAGTGGTCACAAGGAAGGGAGAAACTTAGTTGTAAATATGAGAGCAAATCTGACCTTTCCTTGTTTACTGTTTATTTTGCATGTGTTTATAGTGCACCTGGGTATTTTTTCTCTCATTTAAATTTCCAGGTTCAAAATGAAATATTAAGATGTAAGTGTTGCAAATTCATTTGCACCTGAACCTAAAAATATCTCGTCTGGAATATTTATTTGATACTTGAATCTACTGTAAAGGTAAATGCAAAAGTGAAGTACTGAATATAGATTTGGAATTGACTCTGGAGGCAAACGTGGCTTTTAAACCACCTGTGTTGTATGTAGTAAATAAGCAGCGTTACACGTCTGCCCCCAGCCACCCCAGTTGTTTTTCTGCTCAAGGTGGAGTTCTAGTTAAGACAGCCATGTGCTGTCCTTCCCATAGGGTGAGGAGGCTGGAAACCAGCACCATTGGACATCTACAGTAAGTATCTTATTAGGCATCTTCTGATGCATAATTCCACTTTACCTGGCCTTCTTTGTAGCCATGACCAAATACCAAGGAACAATCTGCAATAACGGGAACTGGCCTTGGCCATGAAACGTAGTGAAGCTTCTTGGCTAAAACTATACTCATAGTAAAGACTTTACTTTCCTTGGTCCCACACAGAATGCCTGATGGTCGTCGGCCAGTATACAAAGTGTGTTTTGGAGAATCAGGGGCACTGGACAAAAACCCAAGTGGATCACACTAGATATATTAGCCTTGTTTCCGAAGTGCCATAGGGAGCAAATCCAAATAGTGAATTTTCAATGATGTTATCATATTAGGCAGCAAAGTGCTTTATTGAGTCATTGGGTAGATGGAACCAAATGAAAAAGTATAAATCAGATTTATAAAAATATTCTGAGAAATTAACAAATTCAAATTTAAAAAATTCTGTAAGACTGTATACACTAGCCTATAGGAAATATGTTTTGGGACATCTTCAGATTATTTTGATAGACACTTAAATTTTGCCTAGGAGTTTGTAGCATTTGTGGAGCAAATGGTCTCAGAATAATTACCACACTTCAGAGAATTGTTTTTTGCATGGTAATTTATTGTAATTTTTTAAAATTTTATTTTATTTATATTTTTTCTTTTATTATGGTATGAACATTTAACATGAGATCTACCATCTTAACAGGTTTTTAAGTGCACGATGCAGTAGTGGTATCTACAGGCACAGCAGATCTCTGGAACCTATTTGTCTTACATGACCAAAATTTTTTTTATTTCAGCGTATTATGGGGGTACAAATGTTTAGGTTACATATATTGCCTTTGCCCCACGCGAGTTCAGTTTTTTCGCTGATTCCTTTCCATCTGGACCAGCTGTTGCTTCTTACCTTTGGATTTTCGTTTAGATAATGGCACACCCAGTTTAGTCTCTGAGCCAGTAGGTGGTACTTGTGGGTGAGATTCAACTGTACCCTGCGTGATGAGTCAGTGAAGGCCAGAAAGAACATGCAAATTGACTTCCGTGTCAGTAGGTGGTGCTTGCTTTCAGGGGCAAGCTGCAGTGTTGTTTATGGGTTGTGTAACCAGCTCTTGTTCCTCTGGAGAGGCACTCTAGCGCCTCAGGTTGTGAGTGGGGCCCTGGGACTTCCAGGTGTGTCCTTCTTCTCAACCTCAGAAGTGGCGGGGCGGGGAGTGAGGCTGGGTGGGGCAGAGTTGGGTGATCCTGCACTTGAGCTGCACAGATGTTTTTAGCAGGGTCAAAGGTCTGTTCCACGCCTCTGGGCAAAGCTGCCATGGAGGGGCTGATGTGGCCCCACTCAACCAGAAAGTCTATGTGTGGGGGTGGGCTGTCTGAGACCTGCAGTCTGGAGCAGGCCTCGCTCCTTTACCTCTCTCCCTTATTTCGTGGTTTCTCCTGGGCCTCTGCCAACAGGCAGGACCTCTGGCCAGGGGAGCTCCTCCTCAACCGTAATGCAGGGTGGGAGGTTCCCTGTCCAGGATCATGTCTGGTGCTGGGAGCTCGGCCCTCCCATGGGAGTAGGGGTGCCCCTCGAGCATGCTGTAGCAAGGACCCACTCTGATCTGGCCCTGAAGGCACACACCTCAGTCGTCTAATTCACAAATATCCCCTCTGTGCCCCTGGGCAGTATGTTGGAGACCTGGGTGTATGAGATTTGGCCTGCAGGGCTTTCCCTTGGGCCCCTGAAATTAATCCCTCACCATGCCAGGGAGAAGAATGCTGGTCTGAAGTCACCCAGGGAGTGCCCAAGCTGGATCAATGTCTTTCTGCCTTGGGGTTTTCCCCATTCTGCTGGAGTCACTGGGGAAGCTGTACCAGGAACTGCTGGAGGGTAGGGAGCTCACAGTCCGAGCGCCCCTCAGTCCCCTGCAGGGCTCCAAAAGGAAAGGTCTCGTGCCCTATGGGTGCCTCTGGGTGGTGGCTAAATTGTCTCTCTTGGCAGCCTCGGGTAGGGGAATGGAAGGGGAGAATGAAGCAATATGGCGCCTGCCGATCAGCTGGGGTCTGTGGGGCGGAAGGTGCCCTGAGGGAGCTGGGAGCCCAGTGCCCTGTCTGCAAGAGGCTCTCCTCTCAGTGGCAGCAGTATCTCTGTGCTGGTGTCAGCAGGTCTTTCCAGCAGCTTGGGAGCCCACCAGCAGTCCAAGATGCAAGGGAGGGGAAATTTAACTGCTCCACCTACCCTCCTTGCTGGTGACCAAGCCTCTTGGGGCTTAACCCCTGCTGATTCCTTTCTCCTTCCAGTTCTGCTCTGCAACCTCTTTCTGTGGAGTCTCCTGTAGGTTCAGGCATCCTTCCTTCTTACCTTCATCCCATCTATATTTGTCTGTTTTTATCTCTTTCATCTAAAATTTTTCCCTTCTTGCAGAGACGCTCTGGCTGGAGGCGTTTCTCGTCCATCATCTTCCCTGCCTCCCTGTAACTGAAATTTGTACTTGTTGGTTAGCAACTCCCCCTTTCCAACTTCCCCTGGCCTTGGCAACCACCATTCTATGTATTCTTTGCTTCTCTGAATTTGATTATATTTGTGTATCTTTGAGGAAGATATACAAATTCAAGCCCTTTGCCAATTTTTTAATCTGATTATTAGTATTTTTGCTACCATGCTCTAGGAGTTCCTTATATATTTCAGAAATTAATCCCTTGTCAGATTAAAGAATGCCTTATCAGAGAAAAAACTGCAAATGTTTCTCCCTTTCCATAGCTTGCGTGTTACTCTATTGATTCTTTTCTTTGCAATGCAGAAGCTTTTTACTTTGATGTAGTCCCTTTTGTCTATTTTTGCATTTGTTGTCTGTGTTTTTGGTGTTTAATCCAGAAATCATTGCCAAGACCAATGTCTATTCCAAAATTTTTCATTTAGAATATCAAGCTTTTCCCCTGTGATTTCTTCTCAGAATTTAACAGTTTCAGATCTTACATTTAAGTCCTTAATTCATTTTGAGTTGATTTTTTGGGTATGGTATAAGGGTCCAATTTCATTCTTATGAATGTGGATATCCTGTTTTCCAGCACGATTTATTGAGTATACTGTACTTTCCCCATTGTGTATTCATTTCACCCTTGCTGAAGATTATTTGAGTGTATATGTGTGGATTTATTTCTGGACTCTATATTCTGTTCCATCGCTCTATATATCTGTCTTTATCCCAAGACCATACGGTTTTAATTACTGTAGCTTTGAAATATATTTTGAAATTAGAAAGTGTAATGCCTCCAATTTTGTTGTAATTTTTCCAGATTGTTTTGGCTATTTGGGGTCTTTTGTAGTTTCATGTGAATTTTAGAATTGTTTTCTATTTCTGTTAAAAATGCCATTTAGATTTTTATAGGGATTGCACTGAATCTGTAGATTGCTTTGGGTAGTATGAGCATTTAACAATATTAAATCTTCCAATCTGTGAATATGGGATGTCTTTCCATGTATTTGGGTTTTTTAAAAATTTCTTTTATCAATGTGTTATACTTTTCAGTGTACAAGTCTTTCGCTTCCATAGTTTATTCTTAAGTATTTTATTCTTTTTGATGCTATTGTAATTGGGATTGTTGTCCTTATTTCTTTTCAAATAGTTTGTTACCAGTGTATAGAAGTGCAACCAATCATTTTATGTTGGTTTTGTATCCTGTAGGTTTACTAGATTTATTAGTTCTAGCAGATTCTTTGTGGAGTCTTTAGCGTTTTCCATATGTAAGATCATGGCATCTGCCAACAGTTACAATTTTACTTCTTCCTTTCCAATGTGAATGTCTTTTATTTCTCTTTCTTGTCTAATTTCTCAGGCTAGGACTTTCAATACTATATTGAATGGAAGTGCTGAGAGTGGGCATCTTTGTCTTGCTTCTGGTCTTAGTGGAAAATCTTTCTATTTTCTACCAGTGAATATGATGTTAGCTGTGATATGGCTTCTGTTCTGTGGAGGTAATTTCCCTCTCTTCCTAGTCTGTTGAGCATTTTTATCATGAAAGGGTGATGAATTTTATCAAACACTTTTTCTACATTTATTGAGATGATTGTGTGATTCTTATCATTCATTCTGTTAATGTGGTGTAGTACATTTTCATATGTTGAACTGTCCTGCATCCCAGGGATGGATCCTACTCAGTTTGCTAATATTGTGTTGGGTTTTTTGCATCTAAATTCATCAGGAAGGTGTTCTCTTCTTTTGGTGCCTTTGTCTGGCTTTGGTATCAGGACCTTAGAAAATGAATTTAGAAGTATTCTGTCCTCTACAATATTTTGGAAGAGTTTGAGAAGGAGTGGCATTAATTCTCCTTTAAATGTTAGAGTTTGCCAATGAAGCCATCTGGTCCTGGGCTGCTTTGTGAGAGTGGGAACGAGGTTTTTGATTGCCTGTTCAAACTTCTTACTAGTTACACGTGTGTTCAGACTTTTTATTTCTTCATTATTTAATCTTAAATGGTTGTGTGTTTTTAGTAATTTATCTGTTTCTTCTGTATTATGCAGTTTGCTGGCATATAACTGTTCATATTAGTCTGTTATGACCCTTTTTATTTTTGTGACACCAGTTGTAAGGTCTCCTCTTTCATTTCTGATTTTATTTATTTGAGTATTTTTTCCCTATTTGGTTTAGCTAAAAGTTTGTTAATTTTATCTGCTCAAAAAACCAACTCATAGTTTTGTTGATTTTTTTTTCTGCTGTTTTCCTTCCTCTATTTCACTGATTTCTGTTCTAATCTTTATCATTCCCTTCCTTCTGACAGTTTTGGATTTAATCTGTTTTTCTTTTTCTCATTCCTTGAGATGTAATGTTAGGTTGTTTGAGATTTTTCTTTTTAATATAGGCTTTTCTCACTGTAATTTCCCTTATTAGTACTGCTTTTGCTGCGTCCCATAAGTTGTGGTATGTTTTTCTTAATTTGCATTAAGACACTTTTTAATTTAGCTTTCTATATCTTCTTTGAACCATTGTTCTTCAGAGTGTGTTGTTTAATATCTGCATATTTGTGAATTTTCCAGTTTTCCTTCTGCTATTGATTTTTAGTTTCTTTCTATTCTGGTTGGAAAAGATACTTGGTATGATTTCATTCTTCTTCTGTTAAGTCTTGTCTTTTGACCCAACATGTGATCTATCCTGAGAATGTTATATGTGCCCTTGAGAAGTATGTATATTCTGCTGTTGCTGGGTTGAGTGCTCTGTATGTATCTGTTAGGACCATTTGTTCTGTAGCAGCAGTCCCCAACCTTTTTGACACCAGACTCTGGTTTCATGGAAGATAATTTTCCACAGACGTGGGGTGGAGAGGAAGCAGAGCTCAGGCGATAATGGGGAGTGGCTGTGCCCAGGCTACATAGCAAGAGGTGAGGGGCCAGCTATCAAGCAAAGCTTCATTTTTTTCCGCTAGTTTCCTGCTGTGCAACCCAGTTCCTAAGTTTCATGTAAGACAATTTTTCCCGGGGAGGGGTGGGGAAGCTCTGGCAGTGATGCGAGCCACGGGGAGCTGGTGAGGTACAGTTCCTAACAGGGCATGGATGGTACTGGTCTGCCGCCGAGACGTTGGGGACTGCAGGTCTATAGTGCTGTTCAGGTCTATTGTTTCTTTGTTGATTTTCTGTCTGGTTGTTCCATCCATTATTCAAAGTGAGTTATTAAAGATTTGTGCTATTATTGTATTGCCATCCATTTCTTCCTTTGTCAATGTTTGCTTTACACATATAGATGCTCTTATGTTAGGTGCAAATATATGTATAGTTGCTATATCTTCATGATTGACTTTTATCATTACATGTTATTATTTTTCTCTTGTGACAGATTTTGACTTAAAGTCTATTTTGTCTGATAAGGATAGCTACCCTTTCTCTCTTCTGGTTACCATTTGCATAGCATATCATTTTCCATCTCTTTACTTTAACCCTGTGTCCTGCAATTAAAAGTGTGCCTATTGTCCACAACATAGTTGGCTCTTTTTTTTTTTTTTTAAATACATTCAGCCATTCTGTCATATGTCTTTTAATTTGGAGTGTAACCCATTTACATTTAAAGTAATTATTTTTAGGGAAGGATTTACTATTGCCATTTTGTTAATTTTATTTGGAGTTTGTTCCTCTTATCTTGTTAACCTTTTGTGTTTTATTGTTTCTTTATATTAATGTGCTTTTATTCCTCTCTATTTATCTTTTGTGTACATTCTATAAGTATTTTTTGTGGTTATGATGGGGCTTACATAAAATATTTTATAATTAAAGAGTCTGTTTTAATTTGATAAGAGGAGCTTAATTAACTTCAATCAAATGCAAAAACTCTACAATTTATTTTTTCCTTCACACATACTTAATATCATTGATGTCAAAATTTATACCTATTTATATTGTGGATCCATAAGCATATTTTTTAGTTATAGTTATGTTTAGTACTTTTGTCTTTTATATTGGAATTAAAAGTGATGTATCCACCACTGTTCCAGTAATACAATATTCTGTATTTGTCTATATATTTTCCTTTATCAATAATTTTTATACTTTCTTATGCTATTCTTTACTGTTTAGTGCCCTTTCATTTCATATTAAAGAACTCTGTTTAGTATTTTTTGTAAGGTAGGTCTAGTGGTGATCAAACCCTTCAGTTTTGGTTTATCTGCAAAAGCTTTTATCTCTTTTTCATTTTTGAAGAACTGTTTTGCTGGATATAGTATTCTTGGTTGACAGGGCTTTAATTTTCTTTTAGCACTTTCTGTATATCCTTCCACTTCCTTGTTGCCTGCTTCTGCTAAAAATTCCACTGACAGTATTGTGGAAGTTCCCTTATATGCACCAAGTCACTTTTCTCTTGCTGCTTTCAAATTATGTCTTTGTCTTTGATGTTGACAATTTGATTATAATGTAGATCTCAGTGTAGATTTTTGGGAGTTCATTTTATTTGGTATTTTGTGGGCTTCCTAGGTTTAGGTGTTCACTTTCTTCCCAGGATATGGGAAGCTTTCAGCTATTATTTCTTTGCATATGTTCTGTGGTTCTTTCTATCTTCTTCTGGGACTTCCATAATGCATTAGTTGGTCCACTTGATGTATTCCATAAGCCCTTTAAGCTTTCTTTACTCTTTTTCATTTGTTTTTCTTTTTGATCCTCTGATCAAATAATTTTCTGTGGCCTGTTTTTGAGTTCACTAATCCTTTTTTCTGCTTGATCTAATCTGCTCTTCAACCCTTCTAGTGAATTTTTCAGTTCAGTTATTGTATATTTTAGCTGCATGATTTCTGTTTGTTATTTCTGTTTAATATTTTGATCTCTTTGTTGAAATTCTCACTTTCTTTATACATTCTTCTCCTGATCTCAGTGACAGTTTGAATTCTCTTTCAGGTAAATAATATATCTCCATTTCATTAGAATCTGTTTCTGGAGATTTATCTTATTCCTTCATTCAAAATGTATTTTCCTGTTTCTCCATTTCAACACCTTGACTCTCTGTGTTGGTGTCTGTGCATTAGAAAAATTAGCCACTTCTCTCAGTCTTCACAGACTGGCTCCATACAGGAGAAGACCCTCATCAGTCATCTCATGCATAGATTATGAAAGCCTCTAAAAATTTTGTGCTATTCCAACTGCTTTTTTTTTGTTCTTAGCAATCCCCAGGCATCTAGAGAATGCTGGGTGTCAATGCTCTGAGACAAGCGTGACTAAAGTCATTTTCTTGGGTAACCCCCAAAATTTTGGACTGTTGGATGTTTTTCCAGCTCCTTCCCTCACTAGGCAGAAGGTGGGATCTAGGGTTTGTTTCCTATCTGCTCTGACTTCAGAGGAGGGGCTATGTCAGCTAGTTATATGGTAAATGATACTCCCTAGGAGGGTGTTTTGTTTCTGCTTGAGTGCTCGGCACTGAGCCTGGGGGAAGAGCTGTGGCAAATGCCTTCATGCATGTTCAAAATCCTGTTTGTTTTCTGTAGATCCCAGGGAACTACTTTATGCTGGGTCTGTCAGTTCTCTGAGGCAGGCAAGAAAGAAGATACTACTTTGGGTGGGAGCCAGAAAAGTTGGGATGCCAGATGTGCAGTCCAACTCCTTCATTTTTCAGTGAGGAGCTGGGAGCTTGGTGTTCCTTCCCTATTGTGTAGCATTGAGCTGGGAGCAGAGGATATGGTGAGAAGGTATTTCCCCTTTTCCTACCGGTTTTAATGTGGTTAGCTTTGCACTTGCCTAATGTTCAGGGTCTCTTCAACTCATTTCTGGGGTTCTCACAAAGGAAATTGATCTATGTGTTGGTGTTAAATCTTTGTGTCACTTGTGGTAAGGAGAGTCCGTGGCTTCTTATTCCTCCATCTTGTTGACATCACCTCTATTGCATGGTAATTTAATCTCCTGGAAAAACAACACTTAATAAATCAGAAGAGGATAAGGGAAAACTGTGTCCTCCTACCTGAAAATTCCAAAGCACCTTGCAACTTGTCCACATTGTTCATGTGATATATATTCATAGTATGACTTAGTTAAGCAAATGAAGGATGTATGTGATTGACTGGAGAAACAGACATTTGAATATTGAGTTTCAGGGACAAAAATTTAGTATCATCATCAATATGTAAAGATCCTAGCTATTACTGTAATGCCCAGAGATAATTATTTAGAAATTGACCATACTCTCTAGGAACTTATAATTTCAGAAGATGCACACACATACACACACAAACAGAAGCACCTGTGTTGAAACACAGAGATTAAAATAAAATCATGACATATTATATTGGCTAGTGTTTTTAGTTTATTTCACATCAGAAATATAAAGAACTTAGTAGAACATTTACTTATGCAATTCTTTTTTTGAGATCCATGGTTTAGGTCACAAAGATTATCCTCTAGTTACTGAACCATTTAGAGATTTCAGAGTAATATCATATTGGTCTTTTGCTGGATACCCTGAAGAGAATATGTAAAGGTATTATGTGCATCATGGAAAGAGGATGTAATAATCTTTCTCCCTCTCTATCTCTTTCTCTCAATCCACATTTAGAAAATTGGAGCACACACAGAGGCTATCAACCAAGATAGAGAATTGTTGAAACCATATAACATGACAAACATTTGAGGAAATGGCAATGTTTAACTTGGAAAGGAGACAATTTGGACTGGGAGAGAGCTGGAGTGGGCAGAGAGCTATATTTAATATTTGTAAGAATTTCTTCTGTGAAAATGGACTTAAGTTATTCTGTGTACCTTTACTCAGTAAATGGAAGTTAGAAGTAGGTATAGACATTGTCACTTTATAAAATCAGTTCTGAGTGATTATGTAATGTTATTGATAGAAATGAGGATTATAATTAAAAAACTGAGTGGAGAATTTTCAAAGCA
This sequence comes from Propithecus coquereli, assembly GCF_000956105.1. Classification (NCBI taxonomy): domain Eukaryota; kingdom Metazoa; phylum Chordata; class Mammalia; order Primates; family Indriidae; genus Propithecus; species Propithecus coquereli. The sequence continues at coordinate 587,996 of NW_012150864.1, forward strand.
TGGAACACAATTTACTTCCTTGATTCCCATTAAAATCAACAGGCCATGTGCAATTAAATCCTCAGGCAAATTCCCAAATATTTACCGCAGTCCATCAGTGAGGGCTATGAAGTCCCATTCATGCTGCCCTTTCCAGCTGTGATTGGCAGGGCACCATGTGTTGCAGTTCCTGTTATGCGGCATTGACATCTAAAATCAATGTTATAATAAAAGCCTGCTTGTCACCAACCCAGGCCAGCTTACAGCTGTGAGCAGTTGTTGTAAAATGTAGTTTAGATTATATCTTGGCAGCTATGCATGAACAACTAAGCATATATTTACTGCAATGTGTTAAAAAAAATAAAAATAAAAAAAAAATAAAATGAATTCCAAATTGGGGTTGTTGTTGAATTTTTTAAAAAATGTATAATAAATTATTTTTTAACTGTAGAAGTTCAGTGCACAGTGAAACTCTCAAGAAAAATTTTTTATTTCTTTTTTCAAGAAATGTTAATTAAATTTATAATTTATTTAATTAAATGTATTATTGGATGTTTAAACAAGAATTATTTCATTTTCTATTAAAAAGCTAATGTGTGTTAAATTTACCCTTACTTAGAACATTTGAGCTTTTTCTCCCACAAGTTTCCAAAATATCAGAAAGGTAAAGAAATAAGATAGATTTGTTTTTCCAACACAAAAATGTATGCAGCAAAATGCGTGGTGTTCTTCATATAGTCATTTCTGCCATGGTAAGCTATATGCTCTGTGATTGACTTGTCAGTCACAAAAGAAAATGAGTCACACAATTTACTTCACTTCTTGTTTTGGAACAAAATTAACATTTCCCAGTGCACTCTTCCACCTTATTCCGAGACATAAATGACTTGGATCTGTACTTGAATTTTGGCTTTTTTCAAAAATCGAATTCATCTTCAAAGAATCAAAATTTGCTACTTGGAGGATATTATAGGGGTATCCAGGCCAGAAGGAAGAACTTCGTAAGAGTTTGCATGCAATTACTCAGGCCACTGCTTCAAGGCACAGGGCTCCTTTTAAGGTAACAGTTAGATGTTTGATAAAAATAATGAGCTTTGTCACCTTAAAGGCACATAGTGTTCACCATGGCTTATTGAAGGACTTCATTCCACCCTGCCTGGGCTAACTCATCACATATCTTTAAGTGACCGTGGGTGTGTCACCATGCCTGCAACACTGGTGCTATAGATTGCTATGCGGATCCATTGGCTGTGACTGTGCTTTGTAAGCCATAAACAGTTATATTATCATTGTGTTTTTTTTCTTCTCCCTACCATTAAAAAACATAGCAGTTTTTAAAGCATCTCCTCCTGCAGTAGTTCTCATTATTAGACTAGCTTGGCATAACTGGACTACTGGGGAGATTTTTTAAAAGTACAGATGTCTAAGCCTTGCCCCAGAGTAATTAAATCAGAATTTCTTAGTTTGGGGTGCAAGAATCAGTATATTTTGCAGAATTTGCTTATTAGTTATACTATCTTATTTCACCTTTTTTTAGTGGTTGCCCTACAATTTATAATACACATCTTTAACTTACATGTATAACTTCAAATAATTTATACCACTTTATTTAAGAACCTTAAAACTGCACTTTCAGTTCTTCCTTTCTTTCCTTTGTAGTATTATTGTGGTACATTTTGCCTTTCCTATGTTATAAATCCCAGAATACATTGTTGCTCTTTTTTTGCTCTGAATAATCAGTTACCTTTTCAGGAAATTGAAAGTAAGGAAACAAAATCTTATATATTTACTTTAATTTTTATAATTTATGGTACTCATTTCTCTGTGTAGCTCCGCTTGGTATTAAAATTCTTATGCTGGCAATGAATTCTCTCAGCTTTTGTTTGTCTGAAATAAACCTTTTATTTCACCTTCACTCTTGGAAGATATTTTCACTAAGTATAAAATTCTGAGTTTGTAGATGTCTATTAATGTTTATTTTTCAGTACTTTAAAGATATCATTCCAACGTATTCTGGCTTGCATAGTTTCTGAAGGTTAGCCTGCTATAATTCTTTCCTTTTTACTTTATTTTTTTTTTCTTTATTCGTGACTTTAAGTCATTTGACTATAATGTATCTAGATGTGTATTGTTTGGTATTTTTCCTTTTTGGGATTCTCTGAGTTTCTTAGATCTGTACTTTGATGTCTTCATTATTTTGTAAAATTCTCAGCCATAATCTCTTCAAATATTTCTCATAACTCTCCCTTTCATCTTTTTTTGAGACTTCAGTTACATTATGTTAGACCATTTGATATTGCATTATAGGTTTTTTATGCTCAATTCTCTGTGAATTTTTTCCAGCTCTTTTCTCTTTGTGTTGTAAGGGAATGATTTATTTTGACTAATCTTTAAGTGCACTATTTATTTCATCAGCTTTTTGGGGTTTACTGATTGGTCCATTGACAAAGTTCTTCCCCTTTGATATAATTTTTTAAATTTCCAGTATTTCTATTAGACTACTTTAGTATTGACTATTAATGTAGTCAGTATTTCTGCTGAAATTCACTGACTGTTTATATATGCTGTCGAATTCTTCAAACTTGACACTTTAACATTAGTTATAGTTATTTTTAAATTCTTGTTTGTTACTTCCAACAACTGGGTCATATCTGAGTCTGGTTCTGTTGATTGTTTTATCTTTTTTTATGGGTCATTTTTCTTTTGTTTTTGTGTATTTCCTGGTTTTTGAATGAATGCCAGATATCATACATAGGATAGTTAGTGAAGAATGCAGTAATAGTTATGCCTGGAAATCGCATGCCTTTATGTCTGGCCATTAGTGTGGGAGCTGGAGACAATCTAGTCAGGACCTGAGCTGGATTTGGGTTTTTTTGTTGCTATTTTATTGTTACTTGCAGGGCACTACAGCTTTCAAATTCCTCAATAATTTGGCTGCTAATACCTTGTGTTTATATTCTAAGATCTGCAATATTTTCAGACTCCTGGGTTTGAGTCTGGTTTTAGCTGCTTCTTTGACCCAAATATGGTGGGCCCTTGGGTACCAGAGGGTTTTTCTCATGTTCCTGCTCCCATTAGATTTTATTTGTCCTTGCATGCCCATGTTGCAGAGGGAGTGTCTCTCCATGCACTGCCCTTGCTCCAGTGATAGGTAGGTATTACATGTTTTTAGTGTTAGGCTTGTAGTGGAGTCAGGGCTGTTCTCTTTTATCCTTTCCTAGCCTCGTCTTAGGCAAAATCTGCCTCATATGTGTGTCTGGTCTTAAGCAGGAATTTCCTTCCCCTACTCAAGTGAGAGCAGACCTCTGCTTGTTATAGGAGTCCGCTCTGGGGCCCAAGAAGATTTTATGTCCCTTGCCTGTGGGTTGAGGTTTTTCTCTTTCTACCCGTTTGCCTGTAGCAGTTTTCTTTACCTATATCCTAGAGGCCAGAGCCAGATTGGGTTTGCGTTGACTCATCCCCCAGAAGAGTGAGTCTTTGCCTGGCCCTGTGGGCAGAAGGGTTTGACTCCCTCAAGCAACTTAAAGCTTTTGCTTTGTACGAGCAAATGGTCATGGAAATGAGCAAGGCTTCAAGCCCATTCCCTGGTAGCCGTAGATCACCTGACTCTCACCTATACTGCAAGGGAGTGTCTTGTTCCCAGACTTTCTCATGGCGTCCACTAGAGGCCCATGAGAAAGAGCTTTCCCAATAGGACAATCTCCCCTGTGTCTTGAACACCAGCTATTCCAAAATGATATATCATCCCAAGTGCTTTTAATGAACAGAGGATTGCGAAACACTTGTAGGAAAAGAGATTTCCTAGGAAGTAAATCTGTTTTATAGAACTCGTGTTAATGTGAGTGTTACTATGTTATGGCAAGTGTCAGTGACTGGTCCCAGGGGAATAACCGAGCGGCACGCAGAGAGTTGGAGAGTCAGAAAGTTTTATTTGCCAGCAGGCCCAGAGGAGACTTGTCTCCAAATTCTGAGCACCTCTTCCGGGTTTTTGTCAGGTTTTATACTCTTTTTGGGGGGTTACTCTTAACAAATCACACACAAGTATAAATGATTAACCAATTAGCAAAAAGACTTAAAATTTATCCAATAAACAATAATTCTTAAAAGTAGTAGAATTATGATAGGCTTATAACAAACATTAAAATCATGATAGGCTTATAACAAATATTATAATCATGGCAGGCTTGTAGCTTTGTTCAGCTTTGCTCAACTGCTCTGTGGTTTTAGCTTGCAAGGCTGACAGGTGTCAGCGTCCATTTTAGCTGCTTTGTGGTTTTAAGCAGAATCAGCACAGAAATTCCCCTAGCATGCATGGAAATTTCCCTAACAACTAGAATTACAAAACCAAATCTCATATAATTTTTCACTGTCTTCAACATTGAACATTTAAAGATTTAGAGAAGAGACTAATAGAGAGTATAGGTTTACCGCAACCAATTCTGGAATTTTTCGGGTCTTTGCAAACTCTGTCTTTAGTGCCTCATAGTTGGCCTACGTGTTATCAGAAGGGAAGATAGTTACCTAATGATCTCCTCACAAGGACTGGAGGCAGTAGTCTGATTTTCAGGGGTCATTTAGAAATTCCATCTTACCGTGCTATCCAGTGAAGATTCTCAGCCGAGATCTCTTTGGCATTTTGCAGCTAACGGGAGATTCTATTACCTCGTCTCTTTCTTAGTGCATGCATTTCTCTGTTGGCAGAACCGCATCGCCAAGCGCAGTAGGAAGCTGGTGGACTATGACAGCGCCCGCCACCATCTGGAAGCGCTGCAGAGCTCCAAGAGAAAGGATGAGGGTCGGATCTCTAAGGTAGGGTTTGAGCCCAGGGTGGATACCAATCTCCATGTTTTACGACTTGTAACAGTTCAGCTTTTTAAAATTGTACGTTTCATTTTTAACAGAAATTGGAATCAAGACAAAATTTAAACTGAAACATGGTGCTTGTGGGCTGCCTTCTATTATTTTTAATTAAAATAAGGTTTTTAATGTTATTGTAGAGTTCGCGAGGGTGACACTGACTCACACATTTTGCTCAGAATAAACTTTTGCCTACAGTGTTGTAGGATCAAAGAAAGTACTGTGTGTCTGCACTTCACTATGTGGTTGTGGTCCACACGTGATGCTGAAATGCAGATTCAGATGGAAAACCAAGCTGAAATTCTCAGATAAAACTTTGGATTGAGAGTATAGACACATGCTAGATTTGCATAACTTTAGTTTTCTTTTAGAAAACCCATTTTCAGTAGCTTTTACCATATATGTCAGCAACTTACAGATGCCAACTAACTGAAGTCACCTACTATCTACACCCTTTTCTTCCAGTCTGGCCGTTTCCTGTGCCTGCACACAGCTGCCTGAATGGTCTTTCTGTATCACATATCTAGACATGTTTCTCTGCTGCTTAAATCTTTTAATGGCTCCTTTTGCCTGTAGAAAGCATTCTAAACTTTTTAGCATGTCATATGAGACCTTCGACATTTGTCTGTAACTCACCTGTGCCTGCGTATGAACTTTCAAACCTCCCGTTCCCCCCGCTCCTTCTTCCATATACACTGTGAGAAAGAGCCTCCACAGCCTCCACATCAGTTCCTGAGCAGCCACAGTAAGAGCTGTCCTTCGTGAGGGGCCTCCTGCCAGGCACCGTGTTCAACATCACGTCTACATTACCTTTCCTTACACTCACAACAGCCTGTGAGGTGCACAGAGCTAAAGCAATCTGACAAGTTCACACAGCCAGTAAGCTAGAATTCCATCCCATGGAACTTGACCTTTATGTATTGTGATGTCTTCCTCGACCCCTTTAGCAATCATGATTCTTTAAGAATTCAGTTAAAATATCACCTTTTCTCTGTGGAACCTTCTGTCTTCACTGTACACCGTCTTGCCTATAGCATGCTCCATAACAGACTGTAAGTCCCTTTAGTAAATATACCTTGTAATGTAATTATTTAGCCTTTCTCCTAGACTGGGTATTTCATGGGGAGTCTGGCATCCAGTGCAGTATCCAGTGCAGAGTTATCTACATGGCTGGCAGTCAACATATTTTTAGAGTAAATGAATGAGCCAGAAACTGCAAAAGCAACTGTTACCGACTGAAAGCTCATCATTTGTCCTTGAGGCCACATCAGAACAATGAAAACAAGTGGTTTGAGGAGAAGGAAAGAGAAATTTATGATTTTGCTGGCAAAGAAGGAAAAATGGTAGACCTTCTCATCTCAAAAATCCAAATTTCCTGAACATAAGCAGAAATAAAGAGCTTTTGAAGGGAGTGCCCCTCAGTTCTGTGCTATTGTGGTTAGCTATTCTAATCCTCCCATCTCTGCCAAAGACTGTGATCTGTGCAGCACCCACCTGGGAGGCTGGCTCCAGCACCTGGGATGGCTGATCCCCAGGCCCCACTGACCACCTGCCTGGGGCTGGGATGCAGGCTGCAGTTCTCAAAAAGACTGGGTGATGTTTTAAGGAGATGGAAGACATCTTTTTGCCATTTTTTTTTCAGGACAATCCTCTGTTACACAACCATTGTAATCAATCCAGTTTCCAGTTTTAGTGTATTAATATTTCATGTTTAATTGAAAAAAATCATGTGGATTTTAACCAAATATCTCTCCTTCCCAAAATGTTTTGAGGATGTCATGAGGCTGTTGCTATTTTATATTAAATGATGCTTCTGTGAAATGACTTTATTTTTAGTGTAAACACGTTATGTATCATTTCTAGGCAGAAGAGGAATTTCAGAAAGCACAGAAAGTATTTGAAGAGTTTAACGTTGACTTACAGGAAGAGTTACCATCATTATGGTCAAGGTAAAAATGTTTCTGTGCAGTTTGTACATATCCCTTTTAGAAGTTTAAGAACAGTGAATACCCCTCATTTCTCTTTATTGTCTGGGATGCTTCAACGCTGTCCAATGGAAGTTTTCTCTACACTTTCCAATATGGTAGCTGCTTGTCACATGTGGCTATTGAACACTTGGAATATGGTGAGTATAATTGAAGACTGAATTTTAAATTAATTTATTTTGTTTTAACTCATGCAAATTTAAAATATCACATGTGGTCAGCAACAACCATATTGGGTGGCGCAGTTATAGGTACTGATGTATTTCTCAAGTGGAGACCCAAATCTCAGTGAGAGGCATTAGGAGAGCTGCCCTGAGTCTTGAAATTTACAACATAGCCTTTCAGCTCTTGGTGGAACCTCTGTTATTCCAAGAACTTGTCTAGTCTTCTGGCTTCAATACTCTGCATTTCTCATGGAATTAAGTGCATTTCTATAGTTTGTTCCATTTTTCCCACTCAGTGGTAGAATGTAGAAGTTGTTGGGTGAAGTGGGGCCTTGTGTTCCTCAATTTCCATCAGCACCACATGCTCCCACCACAAATACACAGAATCATGTTTGTCCTGCCACATCATTTTCAGTCAGATCCTCTAGTCCTAACTTGCAACCAGATGTTTCCCCTAACACCTTCCTCTGTATAAAATCTAGAGCTTCTACTTTTCACTAAAATTGTAAGCAATTTGAGAGTTTATCCTTTTCTGTGTTCATCCCTAGTTTTTCTCTCTCTCTCTCTCTTTTTTTTTTTTTTTTTTTGCAAATAATAGGCACTCTGTTTATTTTTGAACTACTGAAATATCTGGATGAAATTTTGGCTAGTTCACTGTAAACTAGCCTATACATGTCACACCTCAATGATAAGCCATTACCCAAAGTTCTGAAATTATCTCATTGTTTATCAAATTTATTCATTCTCTCAACATCTGCATTTGGTTTTTTGGTACCATTGTTGCTGAGTTCCTAAGACTCAAAGCTTTGGAGTCATTAACTGCAGGAAACCAAAGGTCCATTAAGGAAATGGTCCACTGTTTTTTGGTGTAATATTTCAGGTTGATCTCCCCTTCTTGTTTCTCACTGTCACTGCCCTAACCTCATCATCCTCTGGTTCAGTGTGATGGTGGTCTTGCCCTTACATTCCTGTCTTTGCCCTCATCCTGTATACCTCTTCTTTCGGGAGCTCCACCTTGACAGCTCTGTGGCCTGCTCAGGACCTTACTGTTTGTGCCTAAAGAAGACCCCTCCTCTCCCCCACTGAGAATTTATACAGCCTGAGTAATAAGTCTTTTAGCAAAATAGATGAATCAGCTACCTATTTATAATTTGAACTTATTTAGTTATTCGTATCTATTTAAAAATCATAAATTATATGAAATGATCTGAGTTTTTTATAAATACAGATATTACTTTGTTGCACTCACATTTCATGGAATGCTTGTATCTAACATCTTTACAAACATCCTTGGTATCAGTGAGTTTATCCTCACTGAAAACACTGATCAAGTCAGCCAGTAGTTCCGTAGAGCTCATCATTGTCCTCAATAGATATCCCATTTCAAACACAAGCTGTCATTTGTACACAATTAAAACAGTTATTCTCTTCCTTTCCCATATAGAGGAATTTTTGTGATCTCCAATGTAATTACTTACTTCATCGCTTTTTGAAATGATCTTCAAAAGACTTGGGTACCACAACGTTCCATACTTCCAGTTATGAGATAATACCCATGGGAAGTTTCCAATTGACAACTATGAAGTAATACCCTTGGGAAAATTGCCAGAATTTCTAAGAGGCAAATACTTATTATTTGCCTTAATATGCACTGGGCGTATAACTAATTTTTTTTCTAGTGATCTCTACAATCATCTAAGGGTAGCATTGACAGATGTTATTTCAGGCTTTTTATGTGCCCCCCAAATAGCATTTAGTTATTCAAAGTAAACTAATTATCAGAGTGTCTTGTAACATGAAAGACTTTGTAGAGACTACAAAACAAAGGGAATATCTGAGGGATAATTTTGGTAAAAAACTTTCCTCCTTTTCGGGTCATACACAGTATAAATGTTTCAATGCTTTCTAGATCAATCGAACTCCTCATTCTGGCACTTAGGAAATAACATCAGTCAATCCTAGTTTTTCAATCCAGATCCTGCCCTTTGATCAAAACCTGACTTAGGCCTTCTTTCTGTATAGTTTGTTTCTTGACTAAATCCAGATTATTATTATTATTCAACCATGATAGTTATGTGCAGTGTGTGTGTGTGTGTGTGTGTGTGTGTGTGTGTGTTTGTGTGTGGTGTGAAAGAGCAAGAGAGAGATCATTTTTTTGAATACTTTCTATTTGCCAGGTATCATTTTATGTAATTTGCATAACTACCCTCTGTCGCAATTACGTATCTCTCCACTTTACAGATGAGGAAGCTAAGGATCATATTGGTTAAACACTTTCCTAAGATTATAAAGCTGATGAATCCTAAATGTGACATTTAAGAACACTTCTGTGATTTTTTTTTCTTCTGTAAATCCTGCTACCTTTATCTGGGCCCTCTCTATCTAAAATGATATTGCATGCCGTCATTATCTTTCAAGTTATTTCATGAATGCATATGTTCTTTTCCTAGACATATTGTTCAGCATTGGAATTGAAGTTAGTACTTTTTTATCTTCTGTGCTTCCTATGGTGAAATGTATAATACTGGGCATGCAGTAATGAACATATTAAATATCAGGGATTAATGCATGAAATCCTGCATCACACTATTCAAAATCATTCCAAATGCTGGGTGGAATGTTCTCTATGTCTGTTAGGTTCAGTTGGACTATAATGTTGTTCAAATCCTCTATTTTCTTAGTGATCTTCTGCTGTTTGTTCTATTCATCACTGAAAGTGAGATATTGAAGTCCCCAACTATTATTGGGTCTGCTTCTATCTTCATTTCCATTAGCTTTGGCTTCATGTATTTTTGGACTGTGCTGTTAGGCATGTATTTGTTTATAATTGGTGTGTCTTCTTGATGGATTGGCTCTTTTATCTTTGCATAATGTTCTTCTTTGTCTCTGATCATAAATTTTGTTTGTTTTGTCTGATACTGCTGTAGCCACTTCAGCTCTCTTTTGCATGGCGTATCTTTTTCCATTCTTTTATTTCCCACCTGTTTGTGTCTTTGAATCTTAAGTGTGTCTCTTGTAGACAGTATTTACTTGGATCATTTGTGTATGTGTGTGTGTATGTGTTATCCATTCTATGAAGCTCTTCCTTTTGATTTGTGTGCCTAGTCCATTTACCTTTAATGTGATTACCAATAAAGTAGGATTTCTGCCTACCATTTTGCTAATTGCTTTCAGCGTATCTTATGTCTTTTTTGTTTCTCTATTCTTCCATTACTGCCACATGTAGAAAACTTTTAAAATTTTGGATGTATAAAGGAAAAGACAAATGAACCACTACCTAGAAGGGATGCAAGTTCAATTTTAAAAGAGGAAGTACTGGGGTATGTTTGTATGATTTGAAGGAGCTTGTAATTCATATGAGATGATAGAGAGATATTGCAAAGAAGGAAGGACTCCAAAAGGAATGCTTGAGCTAAATGTTTTAAAATGAATAAAGTCACCATTTAGTGAAAAGGATATTCTAAGCTGATGTAGAGCACAAATAAAGGCATGGGAACTGAAGCAGGTATGTGGATTTGTGGACCTGTAATTAGTCTAATGTTGTTTAAGGTCAGAGTGATAGTGTCCAGGAGGGGCTGGTCATGATAAAGCAGGAGGGAGGCAGAGGTCAGATTCATTTATCATTCATTCAACACATATTTACTGACTTTCACTGTGTACTAAGCACGCTTCTAGGTGCACACAATCCCGTACTGAAAGTTTTTGTTTTCTTGCAGCTTACATTGGAGAATAGAGAAAGGTAGTTACCTAAAAAGCAAATAAAGAATAAGACGTCAGACAAAAAGTTTAATTCAGAAAATAAAACAGCATAATTTAACAGAGAGTAACATGGGAACTATAATTTGGGTGGTTAGGAAGGTTTCTCTCAAAGAGACCATATATGAAGAAAAGGAAGTTTTGGGGAAATACTGAGTTCCATTTTCTGTATGGTGAGTTTCAGTATCATAACAAAGTTTAAAGGATTTGTGTAGTCTGGAGCTCAAAGGGAAGGTGGGAATCGTCACCATATGGGTAATAATGACACCATGGGAGTTGATGAGGTAGGAAGTCAGATAGATCACGTGGCAAGATGAGGGCCAATGACAGAATCTTCGAGAGCACCAATATTTAAAGAATGTGGAAAAGAAGAAATAATTAGAGATGTGGAAGGAGCTCTGAAAAGGTGATATCTCAAAAATCCAAGAATGGAGAAAACTTTGCAAATGAGGGAGTGCCCGGAATATCATTAGTAACAGAGGGATGAGGCAGATACGGACTGGAGATGCTTCGCCTTTGGTGAACTTCCTGGGAGGTCTCCGTAGATGGTGGGAGCAGAAGTTCCACTACAGGCCTTGGAGCCTCCATGGGAGGTGAGGAAGCAACAGCAGTGGGTGTCGTCTGTTATTCTGAGGACCCCGACTCTGATGGGTGTGAGGAATAGTGGCAGAAGGAGAAGATAGGGCAAGGGAAGCCTTTAAAATAGTGTTTGTCATTTTGAGAAGATGGCAGTGGCCATCGCAAAGATGAGATAATTTGGGACTGAGGATATGAGGCAAGTGGGGGTGAGGACAAGCAGGAAGCCAGCGATGGGACTGGCCAGAGGCTGTTGAGGGTTGCGCCACGGGGCCTGAGCTAGATAAAGCAGGGGGTTCAGCCTGAGCTGGGTGATAGCCTAGAAGAAAAGGGGCACTGATCCCACAGAGGTTAAAAGAATGTCAGCAGGTGGAACGGAAATGAGTGAATGGGGGCTCTTGTGGCTGAGGAAATTAGGTTATTGGGGGGCCACTGATTGCCCAATTTTGGGGGTGGAACAGATGTGAGTGGTGGCAAGACCCAGGAAGTGCAGTGGCCACTGCAGAGTGTATAAATAGGATGCTGGGTCATGAGTGAGGGGGCTCGTTTCTTGGTTGGATAGTCCTGTGGATGTCAGGATTTGCTGTGTGAGTGTTAGCATTTGGTGAAGGAGAGGAAGAGAAACCTGGAGACATGCCATTGTGGGCAGTGGATGGGGCAGGGGGTGACCTGGGAGTTTGTTAGATGAGCTGGGAGGAGGTTGGATATGCTGCTGTCAGTCTCAGAGGAGGATGGAAAGGAGCTCAGAGAATTGGAAAAGAGCTAGAATATAGCTCTTCTTCCTCCCTCCCCATCTCCATGGTGGGGGAGGGGTGGAAGAGGTTGCCTCCTCCACTGCAGGGGGCTCTGGGGAAAGCAGTGATGCCCCCTTAAGGCAGGTTTCCTTTAGGGCTTACAGAGGGGAGAGAGCCTGCAAACTGTGGCTGAGATAAGCTCAGCTCTTAATTCTTTCCACTGTTTCCAGGAACAAAGTAATGTCTTAATAAAGAAATAAAGTTGATCTTGACAGCTAATCAGAAGAGGCCTGAAGATGCCACATTTGGGGAAACAGTGATGTCTCAGAATCCCTTGTTTATGAAGAACTTGCGAAATGAAACTTCCAAGCAGATATCAGATTCCAGGGCCCAGTACTCTTTGTGTTTGTATATTTCACTGCTGGTGACGCTAGTCTTTTACAAGGCAAGGTCACATAAGAATATGCTATTCCAGTGGAGTGAGTGCCAGATTCTTCATTCATTGGCTTGTTTACTTGTTCATTCATACATTCATTCATTCACTCGTGGTCTAGTTACTGCATGTCTGCTGCGTACGCGGTGCTGTATTAGGCTGGGGCTCTAATAGTGAAGTAGCCAAAGGCAGTCCCCACTCCACAGTCTCTGATTTCATAAATTGGAGAAAATCACTCTACGATAAGTTGCATTAAAGTGTTGGACACTTTTTTCTAAATAAATATATACTAGTTCATTTAATTTCTAAATCTTAAAAAGAAGCAATAAAAATATTAAGAAAGTATAGACGTTTGTTTAGTTATTCCAAATAAGGTATTTCTTCCTGGTACTATACCAATTATTTCTCAAAGTTGATGTAACAACTTAAAATATGCTGTATATGACAAAACAAAATTTAAACGTAGAAGGAGGAGGATTCTTTTATTGCTAAATGAATCCAAGTTTCAGTATGTTTAATGGAAATGCCCTTATGAATTGTTAAGAAAAAAACAAACACGAAGAAATAAGCAAATGTTAATATAATGAGTAGATGATTCAGAAAAGAAGAAATACAAATGGGCAATAAATAGATGAAAAAAGTGTTAACTTTAATAAAAGGAATATAAATTTAAAGGTCAGTGAGATGCTAACTTTCAGGTATCAAATTTACAAAGGTTGTGTATAAGATAATGTTCAAAGTTGAACAAATTGCCTGACGGGAGCAGTTTGGCAGTGAACATCAAAGGTTCTATTGTTCATGCCTTTCGCTGTCATGTACGATCAAAAAGCCTATTCAAAAGAAATTATTAAGCTGTGCACAAAGTTTTAATCATAGACATTCGTTAAGGTTTTGGTATAACAATACCCGCCAGTCAAGTTTAACTACAGGCCCCTCCCATCTCGCCTCCCCTCCCATCTTTACCCAGACTGGTCTGCTGCAGCCCAAGGTTTCCTCCCAAGCAGATGTTAGCACTGGCACAGGGCCCGGTACTACTCTCTCCTGTTAGTTCCTGTAGCTGTTTCTGCCCATACATGCTTTTTTTTTTTTAAACAGACAAGGTCTCATCTTGTCGCTCAGGCTGGAGTGCAGTGACACAATCACAGCTCACTGTAACCTCAACCTCAAACTCCTGGGCTCAAGCGATCCTTTCACCTCAATCTCCTGAGTACCTGGGACTATAGATGCTTGCCACTATGACTGGCTAATATGTTTTATTGTTTGTAGAGACAGGGTCTCGCTGTGTTGCCTAGGCTGGTCTTGAACTCCTGGCCTCAAGTGATCCTCCAGACTTGGCCTCCCAAAGTGCTGGGATTATAAGCATAGCCACCACGTCTAGCTGTCCACTCATTTTTGATATTTGCAGTGGTCCTCAGCCTATGTGGCACCAGGGGATGGTTTCATGGAAGACGATTTTTCCATGGACTGGGGCTGGGGCCCTGGGGTGTGGAGCTGAGGCAGTGATACGGGGCCCATTTCTTAACTGGCCACGGACCGGTAACGGGCTATGGCCTGGGGCTGGGGACCGCAGATATGGCCTTTTGTGGCCTTTTGTGTGTAACTTTATGTTCACACACTGTTTTATAATCTCTGGTTCTTTCTCTTACCAATACATTTCCATTTTAAGTATGAATAGAGCATTTGTTCATTAATCAGCCCCTCTGGGTGCTCCTCTAACTGGATAGTAAATTCCTGGAGCTACCTTAGTTCCCCACTGTGCATGTACCCATAGTCATTTGCTGAGCAATTGAAGGAGGAAAGATGTTAAGAATTACCGGCTTGTTTGACTGGGGTCCTAGAGAAGGGGTCACAGGTTGCCGCTCACAGTTCCCCAGGAAGATTTCTCTGCTCAGTGAAAGTGTGCTCTCACTTTTGCTGAACAATTGGAATCAATTTTCCCTCTATCAAACAAATTTTGGAGTCCAAAAGTGGATCATTTATATTTTATAAAAATTAATAATAAAGTCCTCAAATCTTGGAACGTCTACAAGATACGTATGTAAAATACAAACAAATTCTTAGGGCAGTGGTTCTATAAGTGTTGTCTCTGAACCAGCAGCGTCAGGATCACCTAGAAACTTGAGAATGCGAATTCTCAGTCTCCCTGCCCCGACCTACTGAATCTGAAACAAGCCTTCCAGGTGATTCTAATGCCCACTAAAGTTTGAGAACCACTGTCTTGGGGTAGTAACTGAATTTTAGGAGATGTTGTGGTCTATGCCAAAAGATTTTTTTTTTTTTTTTGTATATGAACAGATGAGGAAAGTTTGGGCCTACTCTGGGTTAAGTATTTTATTTAATCCAGTGTTATTGAAAATTGTGTAAAGAAAATCTGGTTTGAATACGTTTGATTGCCATTAAAAATCCATTTTTGCTGACTGGTCTTTCCCTCTCTGTTCTTTCCTCTTTGTATTTCCACATGTTAGACGAGTTGGATTTTATGTCAATACTTTCAAAAATGTTTCCAGCCTTGAAGCCAAGTTTCATAAGGAAATTGCGGTGGTGAGTCGTGATGATTATTTTTACATATGGAATATAAAGTAAAGGAAGATTTATTTTGGAAACAAATGAACTGGCATAGCATTATCCAAAGAATTCACTCTTTTGTATGTTTCTTTTAGTAGTGTGTCATTACTCTCAGGAGTGTGTACAGTTTTGTAGTGACCACATAGTTCTCTATATGTTTGGAAGATTTTGTCACAGTTTCACAGCCTTCTTTCTTTTTTTTAGTCAGTTTATAAAGTTGGAATTTCAAGTGGTGTTTTAGGCTAATGAAAAATTGATCTCACAATGTTTAGATAATCGGCAACTTTGTTGTTGACTGATGTTTTCTTAGTTGAACGGGGTGGTTGCGTGGCTATTTCTAATGGAGTTAATATAAACAGTAAACTTTTGTTTTCTGCTCTGTTTTCTGGTTAATAAATATATTTTGATTTTTTGTTTTTTAGTTTATTTGTACTTATTTTAGTTTTGACATGGATTTTAAATTTGGATGACGTACAGAATTTCAGTTATCCTGAGGCCATCCAAACTATCATAAGATTCTTAGTTTCTCAATAAACAATTTTTTTCTTGGGGAGAACAGCCTGAATTGGCACCAGGATGACTTGCAGCTAATAGACAAGTGGCCTCTGTCCCCTTAGCTTTGCCACAAACTGTATGAAGTGATGATGAAACTGGGTGACCAGCATGCCGACAAGGCCTTCACCATTCAAGGAGCTCCCAGGTAGGCCGCTGTTGATCAGAGCACCTGGAATATTCTGCTTGTTGAAATGTCTGCAGTCTGTGGCCCAGCCTGTCCTATTTTATCCGTCTCGTAGAAGCCTCAAAGGGGCCCTTCCACCTGGGGGCTGACACTAACCTTAGTTCTGTGCTTTTGCGTTTACTTCTGGTCTCAGCGAGGGTTCTTATCCAATAGAATTGACTCTCTGCCTCTCTCTGCTTTCCACGGGACCTGATAGCCGTCGTGTGAAATTTTAATATATAATTTCTAGTTGCACACGTTACTTTCTCTGGAGAAGAAAGGAATTCCCAAAACCTATGACAGTCCTGATTCTTATCGTGGGTGCTGACGTCCCATTTTGGGAAAGGAAAGAGGAAGTGAGACCCCCTCATCATCTTAGTTCCTAACTCTCGATCTGGCAAACGCGGAGTTGTTTCTGTTCTGCGGCACGTTGCTGTCACGAGCACGCCAGTCAGATACACTGAAGGCCCAGTGATCCGCGTAGGTGAATTGTCTGCCTTGCCAGAGTTCAGCTTCACGCCGCTTTCTCCTGTGATTTTGGAACCCCTCTCATTCCATCCTTCTCAGGCATTATGCACTCAGAGAACGCAGGCTAGTGAGCCTTGGGCTGGACGTCAGAAGACCCAGCTTTCAGTTTTGTGACCCTGCAGTTAACCTGCTTTCCTTAAGTAAGTCCAATAACCTCTCTGGTTTAAGGTCTCATTTTTTTTTTACTTAATAGAAAAAAAATAAGATACTATTGAACTAAATGGCTTCTAAGGTAACATAGAGTCCTGATGATCTGTATTTGCAATTTTAACATCAATCAATGCCCAAACCCATGCAGTAATGACGACATGCATGTCATACACCTGCATATGGTCGTGTTTGGATCCCTCTGGAGACGGCTAGTTTTCTTATTCCCTGCTCTTGGATTGGACATCCTTGCAGTCTCTGCTATGGCTGCTGTACTAAGTGAGCAGTAGATGTATCTTCTTTTTCCCAGGGTAAGAACATTGCCTGAAAGGAGACATCAAAGGGGAAGAATTACCACTTCCAATGCAGTTATTTCAGTACTGGGCTAGGCAAAAAGGAAAAATTAGAACAGGAATATCAAAGTGACATTTGGGTGTTTTAAAAATGGTTGCTCCCTTACCTGGAAACGAAAGGCACAAATGCACATGACAATTTCAATGGTGCTGGATCAGATAAAGTGAAGAGAAAGTGGAGCCAGAACCGCTTAACAAATGTTCCTTTCATTTTTTCCAACATTCCTCTGCAGAACGAGGTGGTGAGTGAGCTCAGTGGAATCCCTACTAAGCGTAGATGGGGGCTGTATTTCCCGTCAGAGGACGTGATTGCTGGCACATGGCCCCAGTCATGCGCTGTGTCTGTGTTCTCTACAGCACCCCGTTCCCTCGGCCCCTGAATGTGTAGACCATGCTGCTGTGTATGTGTTGTCTTATTTGGGGGTGTAGGCTCTGTTCTTTCGAGCTGTAGACTTTAGAAATTCTTAGAGAGTAGGATGTGTCCCGAGTGCTTCTTAGTCATCAGATTCGGGCTGTTCCCAAGCATCTGGCCCGGTGCCGGGAACATGGTGGGTTCTCAGTAAACATTACTGAATCTCACCCATCATATGATTTGTTTGTACAGTTCAAGGTGTCTGCACTGAGTCATTGTTTTAAAAGGTGTAGAAAGGGAAATTAATTAGTGGATTTATTTCCAAATTTCATCAGAAAGTACTTGTACAAAACTTTTATTACACTATCCTAAGGCTGCCTTTTAAACGTAAAATTTACAATTTTCAGAGTAGGTTTTTCTATAGGTTGGGACATGGAAAGACTCTCTTGTGAATAAAAAGTGAAACCAGTTAAATTAATTCAGCCTATGTTTGGAAGATTCTTGCAGAGCTCGTTTGAAAGAACAGGGAGTTTGCGTTACTAAGTCCTGAATTCAGATCCAGTAAATTGTTGGGTGACTTTAGGGTTGTTTTAACCTCTCTATGCTCCACTTTCCTCACCTGTGAAATGGGGATGATAAGACATGGCTGCAGTGAAGATAAGAGATAATACATGAATGGGGTCTGGCACACAGTGGGCAATAAATGGTGCCAGTTATCACCATCACTGTTACTGTTAGCCAGAATTAACCTGGAAGGGGGAACAGGGTAACAGTATGTGTTATGCTTCAGGATTTCTCTGGGGTGGAGAACCCCTGATCGGATGAGTACTGCTCCTTAGAAGGCCCCTTGCTTAATCCCCTGTGTTCGTCTAGTGATTCGGGTCCTCTCCGCATTGCAAAGACACCGTCACCGCCCGAGGAGCCCTCACCCCTCCCGAGCCCGACAGCTAGTCCGAATCACACACTGGCACCTGCGTCTCCTGCACCCGCACGGCCTAGGTCACCTTCGCAGGTAGGAAGATTAAATATTTTGGTGCATAGAAAAACTCATGGTGAGGTGGCCCATCAGAGATAATACCATGGAGAAGTTTTCAGTTGGGGAGACTGAGATGCGAGGCTCTAGGTATTGCGATGGTCACTAAGGAATCTACCTGGTTTTCATATTTGACTGTTTGTATTTGCTCACACGCCTTACGTTTGAGTCTGTTGGGACTTCCAGCACCTTCTCAGCTTGCTCAGGCTAGCACGCTCTCCTCTTCTGCCATCTTTTGCTCTCAGGATTCTTTCTTTCAAGGCTCCATTTAATCCTTCTCTATGAAACCTGCCCTCTCCTAGGGGTTTGGGTTACATTCAGGACAAGTACTGCCAAGAAAAGCAGTTATGTTTATATGCCACTTCACATTTTCTTGTATCTGTTGTACTAGACTGCATTAGAGCAGCCACTTAATAAAACGGTATGGAACACGAGATTAGAAAGGAACCGTAAGGGCTGGGCAAAAGTAACTATAGAGAAAATTTGCCACCTTTATTTTCCCTACTTTGGGTAAAAAGAAGATTCCTGTAGGAAAACTCTAAGTCCCCAGTCCAGTTCACGCTTTCATATACAGACGCTTCTTGACTTACCGTGGGTTTATGTCCTGATAAACCCTTTGTAAGTTGAAAATATTCTGAGCGAAAAATGCATTTAGTACACCTAACCTACTGGACACCACAGCTTAGCCTAGGCTGTCTTAAATGTGCTCAGAACACTCACATCGGCCTGCAGGTGGGCAGAGTCGCCTGCCAGCACAGAGCACTGCAGAGTGCTGGTTGTTCCCCCGCATGCCCCTGTGCGGACTCGGAGCTGCGGCTCGCTGCCCCTGCCCAGCACCATGAGAGAGAGGGTCTCAGCTTCCTATCGAATGTATATCATCTTGCACTGTCCTTAAGTCAAAAAAATTCTAGATCGAACCATCTTAAGGAAGGAACCATCTGTGTACGGTTGAACTAAGGAAAGTCTTAAGAGGTTATACATAATGGATAGACCTCTAAAGTTCTTACTTTTCAAAATCCTGGAGAGTAAAGTGAAATGTAAGCTGCTGTCATTGATCTCATTGATTCAAATGAAAAGCTTGCTTGATTTTAGTTTTGAAATTCTAATTTATTGCTGAAGTGAGAAATCATTTTCAGTTGAATTCAGGGAGAGTATTGCCTTCGTTTAACCTTGAAGGTACAGGTACCCGCACCTGCAGCCCTGAGTATAGTTCTTGTGTTGAGATGAATGGGCTCCCATAGCCTGAGTTCTTTCCACTGGACCCTGGCTTGTCGGTGTTCAGAAAGCCACCCACGTAGACAGCATTCTTCCCCTAAATCAGGTAGGCTAATTTCTATACACAGATCTGAGTTTCAATCAGAGATCAATCTGTCCTCCTAGGTCTGTTCACATGACATTTCTTCATGTCTGATGCATCATCTTTAGCTGAATTAATGTTTATATTTAATGCTTCCTAGACAAGGAAAGGCCCTCCCGTTCCACCTCTGCCTAAAGTCACCCCAACAAAGGAACTGCAGCAGGAGAACATCATCAGTTTCTTTGAGGATAACTTTGTTCCAGAAATCAGCGTGACTACACCTTCCCAGGTGAGTGCTGGTTCAGAGCTGGGAAGCCCACGAAGGTGCCGTGGCAGAGGGACTGCCAGGGGCAGCTCTAAGGGAAATGGCAAACTCTAGAGCCAATAATGTAAATTTAATTGTCATTCACCTTTGTTTTAATTATTTGATATGTCTGAAGCATTCCTAAATGGGAGATGTAAATTATTTGAAAATATTCTTACAGTTTTAGGAGTAGGATATACATGTGATAGAAAATTGGGAAAATACCAAAAAGTGTAAAATGAAAAATTTTAATAATCACTTAAATCATACCACTCTCACATAACCACTGATGTCTTTTGGTCTATTTTCTTTTAGTCTTTTTTCCCCTAGAGTATATATCAGTTTTGCACCATAAAATTCAGATTATCTTGTTAGCTATTTGTGAATTTTCTACTTAATTATATTGAGCATTTTTCATGGTATAATATTGTGTGTGTAAAAACATGTTTAGCCACAGTGTTCTATCAGATGGATGTACCAACCCCTGCGTGTTGGCCACAGGTTGCTTCTGATTTATTTTTCTGTTGCTTCACCAGCACTTCAGGGAATATCTGCATATGTATTAATTCGTGTCTTATGCCTTCTGTTATTTCTTTTGTATTGATTCCTAGTGGAGAATAGGAAAATGAAATTAAAAGAGGTGAATAAGTTTGTCTTTTGCCCTTCACCTGGGTGGTATCATTTACATGATTTGACAAATGGAGAGGTCAGTGTTCCTACTGCTTTTGAAGATACCTGGTGGCACAAGTCCCACCAGCAGCTGCCTGCAGGCCTGTCCCTGCTAGCAGCTGGGTTGTCTCACTGACTGAGGAATAGTTGTGACTTCCAGAGCTGCTTCCAATGCCACTGAAACCATATCTTTGTTTTCCAAGTAAAAGTCTCCAGAGAAGTTAGGCCAACACCATTTCCTCTCAGTGTTCTCTGAAATAATATTTACATTTTGTGAGAGGTGCTAATGCAGTATTACAATTACTGAGGAAATCAATGACCACATGTCCCAATTACAGTAATATCCTTATTACAATCACATCTTGATAATAGCAGAGATAACCAGGACCTTAGAAAATAAAAACTCAGAAGCAATGCAGTGGCAAATCATGATTTCTCATCCCTTTCGAGGACACTTATCAACAGGCACAGTGCTTTGAACTATTGTTTTCCTACTTCTGCTTGTATGAGTTGCTGAGTTTGGTAAACTAACTAGGGCTTGAAATGTAATGTGGCAGCTCCTTTGAGGAGGGGGAACTGCGTGTTTATCCGTGCTTGGGCAAATTGCATGTCTGTGAATACAGAGATGCCACGAGGAACAGCTGTCTTGTAGCCAAAGGATCTTGCCCAGCATCTGCCAGTTGCCCTGGCACCAAACTTGAGTAGTTTTAATTTCCAATTTGTGCAGTCCCTTTGTATTTTCTTCTTCCCAGCTTCATTGTCTTCTTTGCTATGTGAATTTTAAAACTGAAAGTGTTTTAGGGTGATGACACTCTTACTTGTTGTTTTTTCCTGGACCCTCCAAGAGCATCCTCTCAATTCATCACAAATAGAGACTCTAGTCACCTAGAAGCCTTGTGTACTTAGCTGAGGACATCCTCTTTAGTAGATGAAGCAGCTGAAGTAGAGACAGCCTGACACACAGACTTGTGAAATAAAGGTGTAGCTCAGAAGTGTTCTTTCTTTCAATTTTTTTCTTTTATTTGCAATTTACTGGCTCATAGATAAGGACTCTTCATGGTGGGGGGAGAAAAAGAATCAAGGCGCTCTTGAAAATTACAAATGCCCGGAGAGGCCCCTGAGAGCCTTAACGTTCCTGGTATTGTTGAGTGAAACTGATGCGAAAAGGGAAGAGTTGGGGGCGAGAGAGAGGAAGCTTTCTCCAGCTGGGGCTCCTGCAAGGACAGGTCACTGGTGGAGCCGCCTGCCTGGGCTTTGCTAGTGCTTTGTGCACGAGCCCAGGGCTGTGGGGAGGGAGGGAAAAGCACCTCCCCACCTACACCTTTTATAACTGCCACGCAATTTTGAAAGAACTACCCACCAGAGGCATGATAGGGGTACACTTTGGGTGGGGGGCAGGTACGGTCTCACTTATATATTTTTTTTAAATCTAGGGAGGGGGCAGAAAGGGTTTCTCTCATTTTCCTGCATCTGAGAAGGAGCATGGCTCCAGCAGCTGGACCACACTGTGGGAGCCACTGTTTCGAGCCATCAGGATTCCACGTGGCACCAATCTGTGCTGATTAGCAAAGTACCACAGTGAGCTCACAGCTTTCTTCCAGGGACACATCCAGCTGAGTCAAATGCATGTTATGATTGGCCATTTATAACTGCTGCATCTAAAAATAGCGTGACTGAAAGAGTTCCATATTTAGGGCTTGTGGACACATACATGTATATGAGTGTGCTTGTAATATCAGATGTGTTGATCAGATTGTATGTCAGGCTATATCTTACAAGCGAACGGGTCACAGCATCTGGATGGCAATGTGTTTGACAGTGCGCAGATAAGTGGATAAAAGGGAACAAATAACAGTGCTTGGAAACAATGAGATGCCAACTGCAAGAAAATAGAGTCTTGAAAACTAGAGGGCTGAGATGTATCTGAAAAGGTTTTTCCTGATGCATGTAATAATGTAATGATATATTTACGTTTTATTTTAATATTAATTTTTTCCTTAATGAATCATCCACATTTAGAAGGTAGGTTTATGTAGCCAGTTTGCTAATTTTATCATGTGCTTAATGGGAAGAAAAAAAAGCATTTGGGTTAATCCTGCCCAGAAGCTCAAAATGTCATGACTGAAGTGTACCCAGTCTCTGGCGGATTTGTGCGTCTCCTACACTAAGCAGCACCACAGCAATGACTCTCTCCTGTCCTGAGATTGAAAACAGAAATCCATCAGGCCTGCAGAGCCTCTAATGACCCAAATGTTCAACACAGCATAGAATTTTCTCTGCAAAAGGTCCTTATTGGCTCACAGGGAGATGTCTCACGGTCAAGACCCAAGGACTTACCTTGTTTTTCTGGTTCTGCGTTTACCTTCCTAAGGACGAGTCATGGTTCTCTATTTTTCCTTCCCAAGAACTTAGAAAGAAATCCTGTGTGTTTTTGTCTGTGTGTGTGTGTATGTCCCCATGTTATTTTTTTAAAGCAGCACTTTTCAAAGTGTGGTTTTGAGGAAAACTAGTCTCAGTGATGCAGGGAAAAGGGGGTCTTTGGTCATATGGGATTGGGGGCTACATCGCCTTTTGCTTTTGCACAGTTCATGTCGGCATGTTCAAGGCTCTGAGAAGTTCTGTAACAAACCCCGTTAGAGTGTGTTTAAGCTGGAATGCCTCAAACAGTCTCCCCTTCACCCCCAAAATACCCTGTTCCAGGGAACTGGGTGTTTGGGGAAACATTTTAAGAAGTGAAGATTTAAAAGATATTATGTTCCTGGAAACTAAATATATGGCATACAAATAAGATTTTAACAGGATGTCAAGACAAAAAGTAAAGCAATCACATATGTATATGCATACATAAGTATATATGCAAGGTTGTTTCTCTGTCTCTTTCCTTTTTCTTCAAAAGATGTTTTATACTGTTTTTTATTCTAACTTGATGACGTGGCTTTAAATCCAACATTAACCCTCCCCTTTCTTCAGGGCCTTCTTTGGGATTATGGCCCTGAGCAAATATCATTTTCTGGGGGCCTACAACTATATAAATAATTAGAGTCACTTTAAATGAGCATATCAGCACCATTCTAGTGGCCAGTCTCTGGGGATTCCGTAAATGTCATGCTGGTGAAAGGGAGCAAGCTGCTCACTACCGCCCTCCTGGAACCAGGCCTGACCACCGTGCCCTGGCACAAGTTTGTGGATATGAGCCCCAGAGTTCCTGGTCCCCATAGATATAGGCAGTAGGGTTGGAACATGCTCCAAAGTGGAGAAGTGGGGACCAGGCCCATGCAGGTCCTGGTGCAGGCTGGGGGTGCCCTGAGCAGATGGCACTGCCGGGCACATCTGGTCTCTACTACCGGAGGAGGACTTAGAACATTTCGAGAAAAGTGCTGAAAAGCATGGGGCCTCCCTGAAGTTCAGGGCCAGGCGCATGGTCCCTCTTTTCCCAGGACTATTATCTTCCCGTTCAGTGGCAGAGAGGAAGAAAAAGATTGCCTGTCTCAGGATTTTTTTCATAGCTGATATCCCTAACTGTTTTTCCTAAATCTTTTCCCACCAATGGTATTGCATATTTTCTCTCTATGATATGGTTTCCCCTTCACAAATTCAGAGGGATTATCCTTCGAATATCCAAAGGCTTATTCCTCCAAGCCCTGCTCATCACCCTGTTGGGGTGCCCGCCGTGCTAGCAGGCAGACATGAGCGCAGCCTTCCAACCCTGTGAGTGTTGGGACTGGTTTAGCACCATTACCTTTTCTACTCTTATATCTCTGTTTTCCAGCCTAATACTGCATCTTACTTTTTAAGTTCATGAAATCATCCTATTTTTGCTAGCCAATCGAGCAGAAATAGATCTTCAAGTTGCAAAATCAGTTCATGAAACGGCCCTTTTCATCCCTGCAGTGCTGATGAGGCCAGCCTGCAATTATAGACAGAAGCGTCAGTCACTTGCTGGGCTTAAAAACTGGTAACCTGGTTTTAAATACTGCACTGACTTTTCTTTTTAATGAAGCATATTTCTGGACCAGCTGCCTCCTCTTTTACTTGTTATTTTTTCAAAGCAAATGTGTTAACATTATTTTAAGACAGAAAGAATTATTAAGATGAAAATTGGAAAGAAAAAATATTAACTGGAGCATTTCAAGCCCAAAGTTAGTCAGTTTATTACCCCAGTGGATTATAGACATCATTGCTCTGTTCCTTGAGTAGGAATAAGCAAGCAGTGTAGTTTATGTATCATCTGGTATTCTGAAAATATTTTTTAATCATTGTGTTATTTGGCCTCACCATCTTCCAAGATTCTCAGACTTCGAAGCCTCTAACAATGCCTAGACTTTTCCCGTCTACAGAGCACGGACAGCTGCTGAATGTCCATATTCCCTAAATGTGTCATATGCAAGGTCTCATTCAGGTTAATCTTGACACCAATCCCGTGATTTACATACCATTGTCCTTACTTTATACAAGAATTAACCTGTCATCTTTCTGCTATCTGCCCATCCACAAGTCACAACAGAACCGCATTATAAGCACAGACCCTGTCCCTCTACCTTGCTGACTCTGTTCTCATGACTGTCAACATTTACACTTAGTCCTAATGTACTTAAGAGCAGTGAACAAAATCCACATAGTACTCTTAAGAATGACTGTGCCACCTACCTAATTTTTCCAGTAAATGCAAAAACTAAACAAAACAAAACAAACTAGGGAAACACTTCCCTATAAAGTTTAGTTTATTGTGTGTCGACTCATTAGGGCACTGCAGGATTGTGTAAATGTAGGTAGGGACACAAAGCAAATGTGGCAACAGGAGATCAACTGGTAAGTCTTGATTGTGTGTAAAAGGATCTGCACTGTACTAGTCTGCTCACTGTAGGGTGGTCGGTAGTCCCCCCTTATCCGTGGTTTCACTTTTGACAGTTTCTGTTACCCAAGGTCAACTGCAGTCTCAAAATGTTACGTACGATAAGATATTTTGAGAGGGAGAGAAACCACATTCACGACCTTGATTATGTTACATTTTTATAATTTTATTGTATTTTAATTGTAAATCTCTTACTGTGCCTAATTTACAAATTAAAGTTTATAATAGGTGTGTGTATATATATAATATATATTATATATATATGAAAAAACAATGTATATAGAGTTCAGGGCTATCAGGGGTTTCAGGCATCTACTGGGGGCCTTGGAATGTATCCTTGAGGATAAGGCGGGACTACTGTGCTGTAATAAATATTGTGGAGAAAATACTTAACAACATAATTTTAAATGATTGAAAGATGTTCCATTCTAAGATTGCAAATATGGAGTGCTTGAACGCTGTCAAGGTACTATAGTTAATTCCATTACTCACATTAACTGTGACATGCCCATCTGTAGCAGTCTGTTATGAGCTTCCAAGCAAGAAGTTAAATTTCCCTAGGCCACTGTTTCATCATAATTATTGATGAAATGCTAAAATTTTACTCACTGTTAGAAGTTGTAAATTATTCTGTGACCCTTAAATGAAAGGTATTTATATTACATGAAAAATAATTCCTGATTGGCCTTGTTGCTAAAAGCTCTATTTAACCTTTCTGAATTAAGCTTCCTATTTGACCTCGTCTGACTCACTGGGAAGTTATAAGTGTACAGCACAATAGATGGGATTTACTAAAGGTTCTTAAAATCTATTTAATGAAAGAATAAAAAATGAAAAATCTCTGGAAGAAGTAGTGCCTTTGGCCTCACTGCAATCTGGGTTAGATCATGTTATGATTTAAGAAATAATTTTGTGTCTGCATGTGTCTGCATGCAGCTATGGTGGGTGGTTTGGAGACTATGTTTTCTTCTAAATGTTTTGTGGCTATAGCTATGAGTTGAAATCTTTAGTAAAAATTAGAAAATATAATTCTGTTTCCCATTTTTACCCAAGTTTACTGACTTTTACTGATTTTATTTATAAAACACCATAAGCTTTCTCTCTAAATAGTGGCTGAAATGTATATTTTTGGAAATTTGATTATTCTTTCTTTAAATTTTTTTTTTTATTGTTTGAGAAGTGGGGTCTTGCTCTGTTTCCCAGGCTGGTTTCAAACTCCTGAGCTCAAGGGATCCTCCTATCTTGGCCACCCAAAGTGCTGGGATTATGGGTGTGAGCTACCAGGCTCTGCTGGGAAATTTGATCATTCTATATCAGTTTTGCAACTTGTGATTTTTTTACTATAACTACAACAACATATTCCCATGTCAATTTAGTAAATATCATTTTAAACAGCAGCAGATCACTGCGTCATGAGGACACGCCATGGTAGGTTTAACGCATCTTGTATTGTTAGGTTCTTTTCTTTTTTTCCTTTTGTTAATCAGCTTTATTGATGTCTGATTGATCTACAATAAACTACACATATTTAAAGTGTACAATTTGCTAAGTTTAACACATGTCTAGACCATGAAGTCATCCCCAAAATTTCCTGAGTCGCTTTGTGATCCCTCCTGCTCCTCTCCATGGGATGCAGCATCTCCAGGCAAACACTGATCTTCCCGCTGCCGTCCTGCCTCTGTTGGGGGCCTGGGCAATAGACAAGTCTGTTCAGCTGATTCTCCTCCTTCCCCTAGATGGGGAAATAATGCCGTCTCCTCCTTGATTTTTTGTAAGGATTATATTTGACGATGAAGGTACAGTGCAGTTTGGAGAACATGGTGAAGTATCTGCTTTAAAGGCAATAAAGTGCAGTCAACCTTGGACTGTACCGAATGTTAACGTGAAGTTAAGGTTCGTATGTGCGAAGTTCCTAGAACATTGCCTGGCGTATTCTAAGTGTAATGTAAGTGTTTACTAAATTTTAAAAATATAATCGTACCAATATAAAAGTTGATGAAACACAGAACTAATGCAGATTTTGAATAGGAGACAGGGGAATCCCTTGATAGTTTTGTGACTGTACTTATTAAAGAAAGTAAGGATCTAAGATCATTATCCTTGTGAAATTTTTAAAAAGTGTATATGAGGAGTAATCATGCTGCAAAATATAATAGAAAACTCAAGGCTAATTTCATGTTATATAAGCCACTTTCCTTCTACAATGAATGTGGATATAGCAATAAAAAGTATTATCAGTTATACACCCCAGCTTTTCATAGATTTCTAAGTTTTTAATATTTTATGAGTGTGGTTAATATTAATTAAAATAACTCCTGCTCTCTAAGAATCTTTCTCCAAAAATCTCTATTTTTGTCTAATACTTTACCATTGGTGTGACCTTTCAATTTCTAGACAACAAAACATTTAAAAGTGAAGCTTTTATGGAATGCTAAGCGCATGTAACTTGCATTGTGTGAAAACTGACTGCAGTTCTTTTTACTGTGGTATAGTTTATGGGGACTTTGTCTCAGCTCTGCCCTACTGTGTAATTTGAACTTGGGTTAGGCCACCTTCAAGCCCACGTTGTTTTCCTATGTCATGATACCATATGTAAATGAACAGATGTTTAGTATTACAGATTTTTTGTTATTATCCTAGCAGGGCTTTCATTCTGTGTCTTATTTAGCTTATCTTCTTTCTAACCCGAGAAGGTTGTTAGTGAGCACTCATTTTGCAGCAGATGTTGGGAGAGGCTCTCTCTCCTCTCTCCCTCTCCCCTCCCTCACTCACGCACTTACACACAGTCGGCACAAACAATATTATGGACGACGGATGGATCCTGTGATAACTAAATCAAGGGACAGGGTACCAGTGAGGGGATGAGGTCACCCTCACAGAGGAACATCACAGCAGAGGGCTACTATAATGGGTCCAGATCTTGGCCTGTTTTATCCATCTGATCATCTGTAATTTCTTGAGCTAATAGAAACAGATACCTTTTATCTTGGTGGTATTAGGATACATCTTTGGACATGTTTTTTGTTGACTGGACTTGAAGCTGGAGAAAGGACAGGAACTGGAGCCTGAACACGTTCCAGGGCAACTTGGGTTGTACTTGGCCAGAGTTAGTTATTTCCCCTCTTACCACATTGAGCTGAATGCCTCTGGGTACATGTGGATGAGCCACCTAGTGGCCCACTCTCAAAGCCTCAAAGCGTGCCTTGGGGATATGGAGTAACAGCACTAGAGGGATTATAAATGGACTGTATCATGAAGTCATATCAGATTCAAGCAAATGCTTATTTTCCTTTGTTTTGGTTTTTTGTTTGTTTTACCAGAATGAAGTCCCTGAGGTGAAGAAAGAGGAGACTTTGCTGGATCTGGACTTTGACCCTTTCAAGCCTGAGGTAGCATCTGTGGGTTCTGCCGGAGTGACCCACTCGCCCATGTCTCAGGTATCAGGTGCTTTTGGGATGTTTGTGGCTGATAAGGCTTCGTAAACCTCAATAAGCTCAGTAAGGTAACAGATGACCCCTGTCCCTTTCAAATGACTGTTATCCACTTTTGTTTTGGTTGGCAAATATTTACCAATAGGAGGGAGGGGTAGAGAGAGGATCTATCTCATCAATATCAATTATTCTAAACCTCCCATACCATTAGCTTCCTCTACCCACAGACCAGGCATAACCATACACTCCTGTTTGACCAGGAATCATCTCTCCCAGAGTGATTGTCAACAGTGCCCGCACGTGGATGATATATTTTACGGCTTCCCTAAATAAAGCTCTTTCTTTTTGCTTTGGGTTTACTCTTCTTACTATTTTCTCTACTTTCCTTCCTCATACTTTGCAAGTTAAGGCTTTTTTGGAAATAACTGTGAGATTAGGCCCCAACAGAAACATCTCTCAGTCCTGACAGTTGTCTATCCAAGCCTCTCCCTGCTCACCACGTCCTCACTCTTGGCCTCCTACCCATTGCAGCAGTCACTGAGATAGCACCTCTGGAAGATGGATTCCTGGGGTTGGGTTATAATATCCTATGGGTGACTCCCCTGGAACACAGTTAGTTTACAATTGTCTGTGCTAATGGAAAGAAGTTTACTCAAAATTTGTCAAAACAGAAGTTGTTTATGTCAATACTTTGGATGCAGTCGGGGTCTCACATTTCAGTTTAGGCAAATCCAAAGATGCTAGGTTGTACTTCAAATTAGTTGGTGAAAGAATATCATAAAGCTCAAATTAGAAATTGAGACTCGGCTCAATTTCCTGGTCTTGAAACCTTTTTCATACAATATAGTAAAGCACTGGGGGAAAAAACAGCTCAATAGGAACCTCAATAAATAAGGATTCTCTCTAATCCATGCTTTGTTCTAGAATGTGATTGGGTTAATAAAGGTCTTTCTGTTGTACAATAGGAATAATAAAAGTCTAAAATGTCAATAAACTAGAAAATTAGGTAGATTAGGTAGTAGCCTTAAGATGCTTTCCCAAAATGGGTCCTTAGGTGAATGTTTCAGGAAGCTGTCTCAGTTAACTCTGTTCTAGGAGATTCATGATGTGCAGGACTTCTCAAGGCGCTGGGAAGTCCTGCAGTTAAAACAACACTAGGGTGATCACATGGCAGAAATACTCTCTAGGGATTAGGGGGATGCAAATCTACAACTAAAGGACACGGGGAGCACTAAAGGGAGGGAAGGGCATGCGTTTAACCCGCACTTGGGTGAGGCAAAGACATAAAGTGTAACTATAATGTTTGTACCCTCACAATACCCTGGAATAAAAAAAAAAAAATTCTGTGCATTGCTAAAGGAAACATAACTTCTTTGTTATAGGAAGATTCATACAATACTAAAATTGCACATGAAAATCATGTAGAGAACTACTTTTTCACAGTCCTATAGTTTCATTTATTTGTGGATTCAAATGGATCTGATAAACTTTAATGTAAAAATAAGCATAACAAAAAAAAAAAGTTTAGATTTGTTTAACTTAGAGTTTCCCAAATTTGTTTGGGTGCAGAAATCTATTTCAATGAAACTTTTCTTAACATTCATTGAAATGTTCTTTAAAACATACTTTGGGAAATACTAAAGTAGTAATTGTCAACAAGTTTGAGGGTTCCACCTTGGTGGTCAAGAAAAGTAGAAAATGAAGGTACATATAATTCACTGTGCTTTCTTCTCAGAGCTCGCTCATTACTGCAGATAGCTGCAGAGTTCATGGGATTTCTCCTGCCTTACTTTCCATGCTTCATTTCTTTGTGGCAGAAGCAAAGTTTCCATGGTAGATGCTCTAATGATTAGTGAGTGAGATTTCACTGCAGTTTTATCTTCAAGTTTGAATTATGAGAGAAAACTCTTCTATATTATTATATGGGTATATTAACCCATGATTAAATCAATCCATAAATCATGGAACTTTGTGTGGATTTAAGACTAAGGGATTTTTTTCAAGTTTTTAAAAAAAAATGACCTTATTTGCATCTTCTAAAGTCTTAGTTCTGAAGGAAACACGTTACTGTGGTTAGGGCGAGTGGTGTGTGTCCCTGTGCTTGTCCCTCAGGGCAGGTAATAAACTCTTCTGGCCTCCCGGTGGCCCGAGTCACCTCACAGCATAGTCATCCTGTAACCCAGCTCTAATCACATCTCTCTTTTTGGTTAAGAAGGAAAGTCTTAGGCTGAGTGAAGAAAAGCACAGTACTGTTAGATTCTGTGTGCCTCCTTTCCCCTCCACTCAGAATGATGTCCCGTCACCTGACCCCGTGTTTCAACTGATGTTCTTGCTGCTAGCAGGACACCTCATTTTGTGATCTCCACAGTGTCCATACGAGCCAACTCATCCTTTCATGATCCTGAGGACTGATACACACGATGTTTTGCATTTGCTGCCTTCCTTTTAAAGAGAATACTGTTGCTGTCTCCATTATGTGGAGATGGGTACTTGCTTTTATCATCTGTGATTCTTTAGGGGCTGTGAAGCAAGAAAACAGAAACCATCTGGATAATCAGAAAATGCAGAACAAGTCCATATACGAAAACACTGTGGCTTTCATGAGAGCTGTTCTACTCTCCTGTCTTAGTCATTCTACAAGAAGATGCTAGAATGGGCCCCCACCAAGTGGGTGGATATTGTCAGAACCACAGGGCCTGCTTTCTGTAGTGCAGGAATCCAAATGAGACATCTGTAATCTCATCTGGGAACTGCAATGCTTTTAAGATGGGAGTGCCAGGCTCTCTAGTTTGCTGTTCACATTTAGTGATTGAAAACAAGAGCATAAACATGGATCCATCCTAGTAACAAGGATTTGGGCATAAAAGGTTGTAGCTTTACCCTCAATTTTCAATCACAAAGGAAGTAAGAAAGAGAGTTCTCCTCCACTGTCCCCACCCACAGTGGAAGTCATTTCCAACATCTGGATTCATTCCCCAGGATCAGTAAGCTTTGTAATTAAAATACCAGTGGTAACTGATTCTTCCACACGTCCTAAGGAGCACTCTGCTAATTGACATCATTACCAATTAATTGAGCTGTGTGTTATCATCTAATTAAATATATTGAAGAACTACTTTTCTAGGGTTCATTTACCATCAGACTGGTCAGAATATATCCTCTTGAATGCGATGAGAAGTGATATCATTAGCAATGGTTAGGATCTGAATTTCCTCAAAGCTGTGATAAGTTCTAATATCTGGATACCTTGTTTACTTCATTTTAATGAGGGGTGTGTATGTGCGTTTGTGTGTGTGTTAAAGTGTGTGTGTGTATGTATGTGTGTTAAAGTATAATAACTGTGTTACAATAACTGTGTTACAGATATAGTTTTCCACTCACACCGTGAAAGGTAGCTTGATTGGGCCTGTGCTAGCCCATATGGTAACCACTAGCCACGTGGACCATTTAAACTTGGATTAAGTTACGTAAAATTAAAAATTTGTTTCTGTTACACCAACACATTTCAAGTGCTCAGGAGCCACATGTGACTGATGGCTCCCATATAGGATGACACAGATGTGGTTCATTTCCATCACCAAAGACAGTTCCATTGAACATTATTGTACTAAATGCTTAAAAAAATTTATGATTTTAAGAACTTTTATCACTTCAGCAGTTTTTCCATGTTTCGGATTTGTATACTAACAATATTTCCATTTTTTTGCTTTCAGACATTGCCCTGGGATCTATGGACGGTAAGACTACTAAGAACTCTGTATGTGCTTGTATCTTAATCCCTAGAAATTTGGAAAGCTTGTTATATTTTATTTCATTTGTGATGGAAAGAAGACTCATGCATTTAATGATAATGTGGTCCCCTAGAGCACTCATTAGCCCCCTGAAGGTTCTGGGCATTGCCAGGACCTAGAGATAATGGTGAAGAAGAAAGTGCCAGTGGACCAGACTCCTGGGTGACTAGAGGTCAAGATTTTGGCCTCGTGCCACTTTGCTGCTTCTTGTGCTGGTTGGTGGCCAGAGGAGCTGTTGTGGTGAAGGGCATGCACATATGTGGTTGCTTTTAAGTAGAACATAAGGAGAGTGTGGATGAGAAAATGAGAGAGATGGGCTACTCTGCACACGGAACCATTTTTTCATCATTGTATCAATGAAGCTTGGTTAATAAGAACTTGAGCTTTAGAGCTAGGCGGCCTGGATTTGAGTCCAGACTCTACTACTTATGACCTGGAGACTTTGAACGATTTCTAAAACTCACTAAGCCTCAGTTTTTCTCATCTGTAATATAAGGGTAATGACACTTACGTCAGAGTGAGGATTATTAAGGTATTGATAGAGTATTTAGCCCAATTTCTGCTATGTATCCTTAAAGAGTAGATATTATTACTGATGTTATTTATTCAGCTAATGTGCATGGATGAGAACTTTAGAATTTAATGGTGGGAAAGAGCCACAAAGAAAGCTTTGTGGTGGTCTCATTGGTGCTATGAAATTAGAAGCTTGGTCGCACCCCTGCAGAGCCTCACATCCCTTGGGGTGGGGCCTTTGTCTTAGAAAAGCCCCAGGTCCTGTGGTCTTAAGAACCCAACTTAAGTTTCATGTTTTCTACTTTTCTAGTGAGGCAGCAACAGGAACGTTTGATAGATCTAGCTATTCATGATCTTCTGAAGTGACATTGCTACTTTATTCCCTCAAAACAAAAGCATGACCATCCCCTTACCTTCTGTGATCATAGGTTTATACGGCGCTCTTTAGAATCCTTGGAGTATCAGGGAAGGCTCTCAAGCGCTAAACAGTGTTGCTTGAAGCCGCCATGACTAAGCTGTCTATATCTTTTATAGTTAGTAGGTTCTACTTATATGTTCACAAAAAGGGATGCATGGATTGACATTCAGTGCACACAAATTAACTCTGTTAATTTTCTTGGTGATTAAGGGAATAATACCAATTTTTTATTATTCCAATATTTCATATCTTTAGTTGAAGCTGTGACACAATTTTTTTTTTTCCCAGCTGGGAAGGATATGGTGAGGGTGAAGGCGTCATGTAGAAGGAGCTTTGTCTGTTTCAGAAGACAAACTTCTTAGGAATTGTATTAATAACAGTAGAATGCAAAATGATGGCTTTCTGGACATAATTGCTCATGGTTCTCAACTCTCTACTTCCCAGGATTTTTTGCTAATGTGCAGAAAATGGATTCCAGGTTGAGGGAAGAACATGAGGAGAATCCTCCAGACAGTCAGAGTAGTTAATATCAGATCATTCTCCATCCTAACACCCACCTCAAAGGGAGAACCAAGTGTAGGATGAGTTTGGGGAAGATTTTACTCTGACACTATGTCAGAGCATGTGACACTGTAATTTCTTGACCTCTAGTGCTTGATCTAACTCTGGTGTTCTCAGACTTGCTTATTTATTTGAAATCTTGCATATCAGAGTCTATTAAAGCAGGACTCATGTAAAGCCTTAAAAAGTCCTTGTTGATGCTAGAAAATAACAGACACTATATGTTTCAATTGTGCCTTTTCCATAGAAGTCGTAGATGTATTGGAACAGAAATCTTTCCTATCACAAAACAAGTTATAAAATGTAATCTGAAACCAATAAAAGCCACAGCCTTCAGCAGTTAAATATGGAAAGCATGGCATTTTAATGTGCTAGTGAATTTTCTTTTCTTGCCTCATTATTGTTATTATTATTTTTTACCCATACAGACAAGCACTGATTTAGTACAACCGGTAGGTAAATTCTGGATTTTTTTGAATTTAATGTGCATTATATACATGGTATATTATCTAGAATGAACTTTTTTCCCATGGCTTTGATAGTTATAGATTCAACCTTTAGCCGATTAATTTAAACACTTTCTAGTTTTGTGTAACTGCTGCTACCCTATGAAAGAGCTTTGTGTTTCTCATCAAATCTTACCACGATCTATTTCATCTTATGTTTTTTTTCCTTTGCTTTTCTGCATACTTTAAAGACTGACTCTTCAAAAAGTCTTTCCTTGTGTAACCTGATCATGGAGGAAACTCCAGACAGTGGGTTGGCCGAAGAAATTCAAAGATCTCAGATTGATATAGGTGCATTTACTTGGGGTCCTGATGCTAGTACAGACAGTGTCAGCCAGGAAATTCCCTCAGGTGGGTCTGGAGAAGACTCTGCATGCCCCTCTGAAGCAGAACAAGACGTGAGATTACCCACCGGAGTGCTTCTTTCTGCGGACTGGCCCGCTGAACAGGGTGAGCGAGACCTGGGGCCAGCCCCTTCGGAGAGAAGTGACCAACTGTCCCCAAAGCCCACGCCCAAGGCTGGAGTTGGCATTGCTGTTTGTATGGAGATGGGGCAGCCATATGACTTACTTGACTCAGAGATGCCAGTCATGGAAACAGCTGGTCTTTTCAAAGAGCATCATGAAGATGTTAAAAAGTCAAATGAAGAGGAAGAGAAACAGAAGACAGAAGATTCTATGGGGGCAGGTGTGGAGACATATCAAAAGGTAGACGCTGGAGCTATTGATGTCAAGGCACTAGAAGGGACAGAGGAATTTGAAGAGAGAGCCCATGAAAGTACAGGAAACATGGTGATAGATCTTCATACAATAGGAAAGCAAGACCAGGATACCTTACACATTAATGAAGTAGAAACTAGGAAAGATCTTAGAGTGAGGTATAAGGAAAATGTAAAAACCGGTGAAAATTATTTTGAGAAAACTGACCTTTTAGAAAAAGCCATGGAAAGAGTAGATGTGGCAGATGAATTTAGTGAGGGAGACCAAGGTCTACAAGATGGGATTCAAGTAGTAACCAGGAATTGTGAAATTATAGAGGGCTCTGTAGCTAAACCTGCCAGTCACACAGATACCTTGACTCCACCTCTCCAGACTGACTCTGTGTCTAGTACTGAAGATGCCAACCCTGAGGGGTGGGAATTAGCTAGAAAAGATATAAAAGAAAATTTAACAGCCCCTCCCAACCATGATATAATATATCACCCAGCACGGGGCGGTGCAGACGCTGAAGAAAGTCAGTGTGAGACTGTGTTAAATGCTCCTGGAGGTGACAGGGACAAAAATCAGGCTGCTGTTTTATCTATAAAACTTGAAGTAACAGTTCAGTCTAGGATTGACTTTAATTATTCTCTGGGAACTGGTGTAAACAGAAGGGATTTGTGTTCATGTAAGGTGGAAGATGCATTAATAGAGAGGTCTGAAAGTACGGTGACTGGGGACAGTAGTCATACTACTACCTTGCCAAGAATTGCAAAGACAGACTCTTGGGGAACAAATCCAGGTCAAGCCTGGCAGCCAAGTTTGGATTCAGCAGTGAATAATGTGGATATAGCAGGATTCTCTGGTATACCAGATGGCCAAGCAAGTGGATTTGCCAATTGCCTGGATTTTATTAACCACTGGCCTATCAGAGATATGGGAGGCTTAGGTAATCGCCTGGAGCATTTAGATATAGTTGAGAGCAAGAAAGGCCTGGAGGTGGACTTACTAGCTGGTGTAGGCGGGGAACAGGCCAGTGCCAGCTGCTGGGAACACAGCCAGGAGAGAGCTAGACCATTGGTTCTGGGAACCTCCAGGAACACTAGCACTGAGAGTTCTGCTAGTTCCCGAGACAATGACATCAACAACTCAGATTTATCTGAAGATGAAATTGCTAACCAGAGATATGGATTGTTGTACCAAGAAATAGAGGCTGACAAAGACGAGGTACTTACCCCATTCTGTAGCATAGACTAGCCAAAGACTTCTCTAGGTTCCGTTTTTCCTAATGTCTCTCACCTACTTCATTATCCATCATCATCTTCTCAGAGTGCTGACTGATCTCCTTGACAAATTGTCATGTACCTCTTGAAATCTGTGCAAACCAGACACAAATAGGTTGACAAAAAAACCCAAAAAACACAAAAAGCAGAATGATTGTGTCAGGAATTAATAAGAGTCTATTTTACCATCCCATTTTCTGAGTTTATTCTTCCTACTTTCGTTTTTACAGTTTGGGCACTAAAAATGTTCTAAACTAAAAGAAGCACAGACTATTTTACTGTTCCTAAATGGGTCCACTCCAATAAGAGCACATGAAATGTTTCTGCCCAGGCCCACTGAAATTGTAGAATCTCATAATTACTGTTCATAAAAATGATAGATTACAGAAACACTGAAAAAAGCTTCTTTCAGGTTCTATCAGTGGCCCAAAAAAAGAGCTGTTTAACCCCTAATGGCCCTTCTCTGGAATTGTCTTGTCATTATTGAGAAAGTGGGTTTTAGTTAGCACTGAGCTATGCATCAGCAATAATCTTTCTTTAAAATTAATCTTTTAAAGATTATAAAATTAATCTTTTTTTTGTCAGCCTATTTAAAATAATACAGCATGGCCTTTTGCATTTCCTAAGCCCTTTCACAAACGGTACCCTTTTGTATTATTTTTAAATTCGTGGTAGTCTTTACTTTCCAACTTGTCTAATGGATACTTCCTACTCCTACAAAAGTGGTGATGAAATAAATAACATACTCTGATTTCCATTTCTGTTTAGGCTTCTGGTGATTCATTTAATGGATTCACCCAGGTAAGGAATCTCTTTTCTAGCAAGATCCATCTGCTGAGAGTGATGCACATTTTCTCAATGTGGGTCTCTGTACCCCTGATACAGTGGAATGGTTAAGAGCGTGCACAAATTTGATCCCACTACTTACAAATGGAGCAATTGAGACAGAATAGTAGCAACATTATAGGATGCCTGTGAAGATTAAAGGAGATATGCATACAGAGCGCGTAGCCCAGCAGCCTAGTGCTTACTAAGTGCTCAATGACTTTCGTTTAGCTTTTATTAATATTATTAGCTATACCATGGATTTCTACCTTCTATTGATTCCTCTACTTGAAATTAGAAGTTCTTCTGAGAGAGCCACCAGATTTAGCTGTTGGAAAAGAAGGGAATAGGATTATAGAATTGTTTTGAACTCGTGAGATGGATGTTTAGAAATATGAGAGGTTTTCAGGGGCCTCCTTCTAAAGATCCCTATAGGAGCCACACTGCTCAGAGCCTTGTCTCCCTCCTCATGGTCCTCCTGAAAGGAGCCGTTGGAGGTCAGAAAGCATATGTTGGCTCTGTCCAGTGTGAAAGAGGAGCCACAAGATGGACTGTCCCATTCGCTGAATACATCCCAACAAGGAGGCAGGTACAAGGCAGGCCACGAAGATACAGAGATCCTGGATTCAGTTCTGATACCTCTTCAAGGGAGACCTGACTTTGCCTCAAAATGTCAACCACGCACAGTTTCTGATACTTTGAGCATTTAGAATTCTCTATATAAAGAGATATTCATACATAGAATACTGTATTTAAAAATTTCATTATTGTCCCCCATGTTATCTATAAAAAGATAAAACCCATTTACACACCTACACCCAAATACAGATACACACAAACACGAAGGGAAATGATAATACATCTCTTCCGTCTTTGGAAAACTCTTTTGAAATGTTATCATCGGCATTGCTATCCATTTCTCATTTTTTTCATGTTGTTATTTCTATCAGAATGATTAATGCACATAATTTAAACAGTAACAAATTTGTATATGGGTTTTTATTAAAACACTTTAGACTGTCAGATGTCTCCTTCATTTCCTGTTTCTTAGAAGTCAGTATTTTCACCTCCTTTAACAAATTCTCTGGTTTTAACCCATATGTGTGCATAGGTTTTTTATAATGCTACTTCCTTTTTTGTTTATTTGAGCATATTATGAGGGTACAGATGTTTAGGTTACATATGTTGCCCTTCTCCCCCCTGCCCCCTGAAGTCCAAGCTTCAAGAGTGTCCATGCGCACTCTTTGTGTATGCATGTACCCATCCCCTCCTCCCACCTCCCCCCTGCCCGACATCCAGTAAATGTAATTCTTATATATGCACTTATGTGTTGATCAGTGAATACCAATTTGATGGTGA
>NW_012150864.1:628329-629622 GCF_000956105.1 Propithecus coquereli
CATGGGGTTTTCTAGATATAATATCATGTCATCAGCAAATAGTGAGAGTTTGATCTCTTCTGTTCCCATCCGTATGCCTTTAATTCCACTCTCTTGCCTGACTGCTGTGGCCAGGACTTCCAGCACTCTGTTGAATAGAATAGTGGGCAACCTTGTCAGGTTCCAGTTCTAAGTGAGAATGCTTTCAATTTTTCCCCATTCAGTATGATGTTGGCTGTCGGTTTGTCATAAATGGCTTGTATCATTGTTAGGTAAGCCCCATCTATGCCTATTTTATTAAGCGTTCTTATCATAAAAGGGTATTGAATTTTGTCAAATGCTTTTTCTGCATCTATTGAGAGAATCATATGGTTTTTGTTTTTGCTTCTGTTTATGTGGTGAATTACGTTTATAGATTTGCGTATGTTGAACCGTCCCTGCATCTCTGGAATGAAGCCCACTTGATCATGATGGATTATTTTCTTAATAAGCACCTGGATGCGGTTAGCTAAAATTTTGTTGAGAACTTTTGCATCTATATTCATAAGGGATATTGGTCTGTAGTTTTCCTTTTTTGTTGCATCCTTTCCTGGTTTTGGTATCAGAGTTATGTTGGCTTCTTAAAATGTGTTGGGGAGGAGTCCATCCTTCTCAATGTTGTGGAATAATTTCTGCAGGATAGGCACCAGTTCTTCTTTGTAGGTATGGTAAAATTCGGGTGTGAAACCATCTGATTCGGGACCTTTCTTTTTAGGAATGTTTTTTATTGCTGTTTCAATTTTAGTACATGATATTGGTCTGTTCAGGAATTCCATTTCTTCCTGGTTGAGTCTAGGGAGGCTGTGTGTTTCTAAAAATTTGTCCATTTCCTCCATGTTTTCCAGTTTGTGTGCATAAAGGTTTTTGTAATATTCATAAATTATATCTTGAATCTCCATGGCATCGGTTGTAACTTCTCCTTTTTTGTTCCT
This sequence comes from Propithecus coquereli, assembly GCF_000956105.1. Lineage (NCBI taxonomy): Eukaryota > Metazoa > Chordata > Mammalia > Primates > Indriidae > Propithecus > Propithecus coquereli. The sequence continues at coordinate 629,280 of NW_012150864.1, forward strand.
GATGGAGCTTATTAGAGATTTTTCTTTTCTGTTTTTTGTTAGTCTAACCAAAGGCATGTCAATTTTGTTTATTTTTTCAAAGAACCAGCTTTTTGTTTTATTAATCTTCCGTATAATTTCCGTGTTGCCAATTTCATTTAGTTCTGGTTTGATCTTATTAATTTCCCTTCTGCTGGGTTTGGGGTCAGTCTGTTCTTCTTTTTCCAGTTCTTTGACTTGAGTCATTAGGTTGTCTATTTGTGATCTTTTTGACTTTTGGATATAGGCATTTATGGAAATAAACTTTCCTCTCAGGACTGCTTTGGCTGTGTCCTACAGATTTTGATAACTCGTGTCACCTTTG
>NW_012150864.1:631022-641516 GCF_000956105.1 Propithecus coquereli
TTGTAGTTCCCTGAATAAGTCCTTCATTTCCAGGAGATCGGTTTGATTTTTCTTTAATATTTTAATTTCTTTAGTGACTTTTTCTGCCAAGTCCTGGATTTTTTTTGTGGTTTCCTTATGCTGGTTGTCCATTTTTTTCTTGCATATCATTGAGTTTTCTTACAATCCATGTTTGAAATTCTTCTTCTGTCATTTTAGTGTTCTGAGTTCTAAAGCATTATATATTGACCCATCTCTCTGGAAGGTGAGGACTTAAAGTATCTTTTACCTCCCAATTCACCCCTCTCTTCAGCTTCCTGCCTGCCTCTGACAGAGCCCATCAGAGCCACGCAGTGGCCTGTGGTAATATAGTGGCGATGAAAATGCAATGAGCAGCCTAGCTGTGAAGCTGATGTTTCATTTTATGCCAATTTTTTGTCTTCCTTTGAGGTAATAATTGTGGGTCTTGTTTGTCTCCTGTTGGGCGATTTGCTTACTTTTCTAGGTACTTATCACCAATTCAAATGCATACTCTATGGTTATATAAATCTCCTCTCATTTTGTTGAAAATATTGAATATTCAGTTTCTTCTTCTTGAAGAAATGTCCTCCTTGTCCTTTGGACTGCTGCAGTCTCAGCTGGGTCCTCTGTGACTGTGACTGGCTGCACCAGCTGTTCTCCCAGGCTCTCCAGCTATGTTGATCCTGGGAGCTGCCCTCACCTCCCTCCTGTCCGTCACCGTTTTCTGGACATAAATCATCCTCCTGTGTGGTTTAATCACTCATTTTGGTAGAGAAGCTTTCTGAGGAAAGTGTGCATGAAAGGTGTATTTTTGTGAACTTACACATCTGGAAATGTCTTCATTCCTTTCTAGATAGATATATATAATGGACTGTTAGTTTCGATATTACATTAGAAGTTGTAAATCATTTTCCCTTAGAATTTTAAAACTCTGGCTCCATTCAATTCTGCCTCTTAGTGTTGCCTTTGAGAAACTGTCATTTTGATTCTTGATATTTGTAAAAAACCTTCCTCTCACCCCTCGTCCTTCTTCTCCCCACCCCCCACCACTTTACTTTTCTCTCTGGAACTATGTGGAATCTTTTTTTCACCTCAGTGTTTCTGAGATTATATGATGATGGGCTATGGTCTGAGTCTGTTTTCATCCATTGCAGTAGGCCTTTTTAATCTGAAATTTTATGTATTTTGGTTTGGGGAATTTTTTTTCATTATTTCACTGATGATTTCTCTCTTTTGTTTTCTTTGTTCTCTGATTCTGTAACACTTGTCTTTGTCCTATGTGAGCTTCCTGAGGTTGTATTCTTTTTATTTTTTTCTTTGCTATTTCCTTTTCTCTGTCATACTTCTCTGCTTTCTCTGCTTTCCAACTCTTCTAACGGATTTTTCACTCCAAAATTTTTTTTAATTGCCAAGAGCTCTTTTTGTTTACTATGTTGTTTTTTTTTTTAATAGCATCCTCTTCTTGTGTCATGAATGCAACCCCTTCCATTATATCTCTAAGGGTATTAATAATCATTTTTGATGTTATTTTTATTGCAAAGTCTTTGTTTTTTCCACTTGCTTTTTCTTTTTTCTATTTCATTTCTCTCTTTCATATTTGAGACTTCTTAATGTTTGTTGATGTTGACTGAATAGTCATATTCAAAGTGAGATGCTAAAATGCTGACTGGAAACTCATATGAGGATAGGTAGAGCTTATCAGCCGTGGTCATTGTTGTAAGATTTTCTAGCTCATCTTTTCTGTTGGGGAGCACCTGGTGTCAGATTCTTTAGGCATTTTTTTCCTTGAGTTGGTCAGATTTTCTAGGGAAGATTCCTCTGGTCTCCTGTGGGGGGTGTGATCGGGAGAGCTGAGAACCAGCCTGATTACTAGTGTAGTGGAGATGAAAAGGGAAAAACTGAGGGCAGGGTGGGGAGAGAGGGGCACAAGTTCTCAAGATTTACTATTTAAATGGTCACCGAATCCTTCTACTTTCCTAATATGCCTGTGTGTCCTTCAGTTCAGAGGGCCTCTGTTTCAGCCTCTGTAGAATTAATCTCATGTCTTCTGCTGGGGTAGGAAGGATCATTGCTTGCTTTTCAGAGTAGGTTAGAATAGCTCAAGGTCTAAGTACTTTCTAGTAGACTTTCAACCAGTTTCCCCTGTCTTTAGCGCCACCCTGACTCCTGTTTCTTGTGGTTCTGTATGCGTCTTCCTGACCCACTGGGAGTTCTGAGGAACAAATTGGGGTTATTCTTGCCATTTCTAACATCACCCTGGGAGACAGATTTTTTGGATCCACCAAGTTACTATTTTTGTCATCCTTACAGGTTCATGACTTTGTAAAAAAATCCCCTTTATTGTTGTGTAGTTTGGATTCTGAAGGTAATAAAGGTAATTACGTGTGTTCAATCCATCATCTCTAACCACAAGTCAGTGGTCCATTTTTTCTGTTGGGGAGCCTCTGAGGTCAGTTTCTATAGATATTTTTTTCCTGAGCTGGTCGGATTTCCTAGGAAAGACTCTCAGGTCTCCTGGCTGCCAGTATAATGAGAGATGAATTTCCCTTAGAGATCACTCTTTCTTTTTATATTTCTTCCAGCTTGATTTTTTAGATCAATGAACATATTTTATAAAATTTTTAACTTATGATTCATACATAACCCCTAGAAGTAACACTTAGGTGATTTAGTAAGATTGAATTTACAACATTTTAAAAGTTTAAATTTGAAGCCCATAGCAACTGATTTCTAATTTGAAGAAAACCAGTGCACCAAAGATCCCCTGAAACCAGTGCCCTTAGTTTAAGAACTCTCAGTGTATTCTGCTAGCAAAGATACATATTTAGAATAACTACTGTTAAAACTTACTTTTGCATTTTTTGTTTTAATGTTTTAAAATAAAAAGGGACTTTCAAAAACTTAAAATGTATTTCTTGACACAAGTGATGGTAGCTAATTTAAATATCTTTTTAAAAAAAATCTTCTATTTTCTCCCCGATTTTCAGCCCCAGGACACTTCATTATTCACGATGCAGACAGATCAGACTATGATCAGCAACTTGGTAAGTCGATTTGGCTTTGTGTTTTGGGGAAGTTGTTAGTTACCTCAAATCATTCTAGGTTGTCTAGAGTTTGAATATCTAGAATGTGGTTTCTACAACTCCCACCTTTCTAGAACACAGGAGAGAAAGCATCTGTTAAATTTCAGTGTGACTTTGAGTTTGGTTACTTTTATCATAAAGGCACAGTGGTCCCAGCAAAAACTCAACTCTCCTAATTACAGACCCCAGCGGAACACAGTGAATCCATCAAGGATGTGGCTATTTCCATATGATTGTAACTTAAGCTCCAGGATTTTAAATGAAATTGCCTCAAGAATTCGTGCTTCAAAATAGATCCTTGCTTGTTTCTCGAGCCTGAAACTCCCTCACTTCTCATCTCATCCTGTCATTTTTATAAGTCACAGAAATAAGTAATGCAAAGAAAAGTTGTAATTCCTAATTCCATGGCAGATGAGAGGAGAGAAAAGCTTAGTTAGAGAATGAGTAGGAAGCAGAAAGAGTTACTCTTGGTGCTAAAGAAGATTCTTTGAAGATCAGTGTTGCAGTTACCATGGGAAACCTTTTTAGCAGCAGCTTACTAGTCAAGATGAATGAATTGACCTTAAGAGATGTCACTTGTGAGCTTGTCACTGCTACACTTCAGAGGATTTGGCATGTTTGAGGATTAGTTCACAAGGGTTATTTGTGGCATTATGGTTTTTCCATGGAAATAGTGTATAATTATCCCAGCTCCTGCTCAGAATTGAATTTTAGTAGAATGAATTTTTCTTTTTAGACTATTTCATTTTTAAGTAAGGAATTCTGTTCTGAGAAGTTTGTCTTAAAGATTAATTTGATATTTTTAAAAGGCAAGTATGTCTCTAATACCTCTAATCTCAATAGATTGTCATACTTTTGCCTTTTTGGTAAGCAGGTAAAAGGCAGAGTCTCTGTGGACTGCCAGTAAATATTTAGGCGTTTCAAATACAAAATATATTGGTGTCAGTAATGGAGCCAGAGAGACTCATTCTTCATGTTCATTGGTGATTCTCAGCCTGGGTGATGGAGCTGGAGAGTGAGATTTGTAATTATCAATTGTGAGCAGATTAAGAAAAATAAAGAAATGCAGGTTTAAAAGGAAAGGCAATTTGTCACAGTTGAAGACACATCTACTACTTTGATGCAAAAGATTTGGGCCTAGAACTGAGTGGTTTTTACGTTTCTCTGACCATTTCCCTACCATCCACAGCTGGCTGTAGGAGCTTCCATGCCTGTCTGTGGACATCTTGTTTCTCTTCTCTTGTTCTGTGAAGCAGACATCTTGCACCTTCTTTCCGTTGGGGAACTTGGCTTTGTCATGCCCAGCATTGCAAATCCTGCTACTAATGGTTCTGCCCTCTGAGGAACTAGGAAATCAGGGAACCTGTGTGTCCCATTGAGCTGTGCTTATACAGGATCTTCCCAGGAGCAGCAAAACATCCCAGCATGTGGTTCATTGACTGTTCTGAGTGAGGTGGGGGTGGGAGTTGGTAGTCAGCTGTGCATCTCCCAGCCTGCATCTTACGGCCCCACAGGACATCCCCTTGAGTACAAGTTTAAACCTTTTGAATCATCAGTCCTTGCTCAGGGCCCATATCTGCCTCCAAAGCCATTCTCACTAAATTAGCTCTTCCAGGACTAGAGAAGCAGGGCCTACAAGGCAAACACCATATCGTATGTGATAGACTCCCAACCCATCTCCTCTTCTTCTGCAGTGACCTGCCCTACATCTTAGCACAGAGGATACCAGAAAATATGCTCCACGGCTACACTACTTATTTTACTGTAAAGGAAACATTCCATTTCTGATTCTCAGAGTTAAACCATTGTGGCATCTGCTGTCCCCAATATATGTAGAGGGTACACCTCTTCTCTGAAGGTATAATAATTGCTACTCAAGCAAACAATAGAAAACCCAGCACTCCAGAATAGTTGTGTCTTAGTATCAACCCATTAGCAATTTTTGTCAAGGAAGGCATCTTGTAGGAAAACTATGGGACACCATTTCTACAGGACTGTTTTAGATCTCTCTCTGAGATGTTGCTCACAATTTATCTTTGTTTTTCTCAATATCCTGATTTACAGTTTTACACTATCTTAGAAGGAATAGAAGGTTGACTTCTATTTCTAAGTTTGCCTCATCATTTAGTGAGTTGCATTTTTGCCTCAGGAATTTAAGTTAAGAAGTAATGCCATAGTATAATATTTGGTGTGCTGTCATAATATAGTGACCTTGTAATGCAGTCAAGCAGGTTGTGACTTGTGGGGACATAACCAATCCCTACATTCTCTTCATCCCATACTATCGTTGCCCTTGTCCAATTTCAGGAAGCAAATGCAATTAGACTCATTTATGAAATCACCCTGGCTATTCATTCTTGCCTTATATAAGACTTCAGAATTTCTTCAGACTTCTAACAAACCCAGTCTCTGATGCAAGTTTCTTTTTCATTTTAAGTTACGTTTGCATTTTTGAAAATGTACATTGATATATGTATCTGTCTCATGTTTTGAAATTTCCCTTGACTCCTCATCTGGCTTCAGAGTGACTTCCTTCATAGCAGACTCAGCTTGCAGGGGAATAGCATCTGCTCATGGGTTTCCTGGGGCTTTGTCAGATCACTCTGTGACCTTTGTTGTGCAGGTCACTGATGCCATGCTCTCATAGCACATGCCCTTGACTTCCCACATGGTAAGATCATACCCCAAGCCCTTATAGTCACAGTTTGCTGCTATGAAACAACGTGTTCCATTATGAAGATAATTCTTTTTGAACAATAAAAGTGAAGTTTTACCCATAAAAGACTCCTGAGAGCATATTAGAGTGAATTTTATCTCATTCTTTCTTAAAAATTATGTCAGACCACTTCTTAAAGGTTATAAAAGCCCATAAAAATAACAACTGTCTGCACACCTGTCTACCAAAGTGTCCTTTGATTTTATTATGCCCTTTGAAAAGAATGGTGATGTGATCCTGGCATCCATTGCAATGAATAATTTGGTGGGGTGCGTAAGACAAATATTTTGTGTTTTTATCCAACACTAGGTTATTAATTATTCATTTTGTATAACCGCAGCATAATTTGCCATCACTTCTCCATGGAACTTGTCATGCACACTGACTTAGATGAACATACAGGAGAAAGAGAAGGGGGTTTTGGTTGCTTATGGTGAGAATCTGGTAGAAGTTACTGAGACTTCTTACTCCACTAGTAATACACTTTTAAACTTTTTTACAGTTTAAATGTTCTGATGGAAAAGGACCTTAATGAGCCCTCTAATGGCCATTCGCTCCATGAAATAATCAGGCTAGACAAATACGCTTATTTGTATTAATAAGGATGGAAAAAGGGAATATTTTCAGTAGACACGCATTGACTGTGGTATTTTAAATGGCCTGTTGTTATTTTATATTGCTAATTTTAAAAATTGAAAACATCTTTAGCTAAGAGATGCCAGAGTCCTGATCCAGCATATGAGCATCATTGGAATCTAAATGGTGTCTGTGTACAGAGGGGACGGTGGGACAGAAAGACCTCACCATGCCCACACAACTAAAAGGGTCTAATTGATGCCATGCAAAATACTGCCCTGTGTCTCTTTAAGCAGTTACTTTATTATATGAAACAAATTGACTGCTAAGGATTTTACAGGAGGGAGAAGGGGAACAGGGACTAAACCGGAATTGACAACATGGCAGCAAAGTATCTATGACTGTGGGAGCTAGTAGCCAGGTAGCTGGGTCTGTTCCTTCCAACCTACTAAGTAAAGCACTAGCTTCATGGTGACCCGTTAGGTCAAATGAATGCATTTTCATCTGAATATTGAGATGATCCCTTTATTTATTTATTGTTTTTTTTTGTGCAACACATATTAACAGGACTGAAAGGCCCCTGAATTTTGTGTCCTGTGATTTCTTCCTCACTCCTTCCAGCTGAGTGTGGGACCTCCTATGATCTCCTATCTCTCTGCTAAATAGCAGAAAGTACCATTTTAGGATCTCTTATAGACCTCATTGGGAAGTGAGTAGTCCAAATGTTGCAAGTTAATAAAATGAGTAGCCAGGATGGTGAGCTTTGGCCTGACTTAAAGGGAAATGACAGTTCATGGTGATGGTAAAAGCTTGAGATTCTATTCCTAGACTTCTCAGTTCTGTAAAGGCCCATGATGCCAAATGCAGGATTTTTTTCCAGCACAGATTTCATGAAACTAGTTGCCTGTGGGATAACAGAGAAAACCTTAATTGTCAGGTATTCTGTAATGTTAACTATTCACATGTTGACTCTTTTTCCTCTAACCTGCAAACCAAACACTCCAAGGTTGTATCTGAACAGGCTCCACCCACTGAGCTGAAAGCAGAGGAGCCCCCCGCCGCTACCACCCCTGCCGTTGGGCTGGACCTTGGACTGGACACTCGGGCTGAGGAGCCGGTGGAGGAGGCAGGGGTGAGCGCCACCTCCCCCCACCCTGCACCTGCCTCATTGCCACAGCCATGCTCATCTCATGGCCCCACTCATGGCTCCCATCCATGCCTCACGTGGACCAAACAAGCTCCATGTTTGTTGTGGCTTCCATGTTCAGCTAGAATTTCATTCCTGTTCCCTTTCATTTTTTAACTATTAAGATATCTGGAAAACTGATCTTATGATCTAGAAAAAACTGCCATGTAACCACAGGGATGGCTCTCTAAAAAGGATGCCTTGATTCTTTTTGAGACTCTCCTGTTCACAGTAGAACTTGCAAGTAATCAGACCTGTTGATGCTGGAGACATGCCTTTCGTTAGGGACCAACATGCCTGTGATAAACAGAAGGATAGTAACTTTGCTGGTTGTGTCTACATATTGATTACTTATAATACTAGTTTTATCAGTTGGTTAAGGCCCAATGAGGGATTGAAATCCCATATATCACAAATCCATAAGCCTATAAGGATTCCTACATGTTCAATCATTTGCTTAAAATCAAGTCTGCTGCTGGCTGTTAAGATAACAAGGACATTGAGGATGTATTTTGTGCTAGGAGGGGGAACCATCTGTCTGCTTGGAAACCTGTCCTTACCCTGATCCATGTAGTGGTAAAGAATATTGGGATTATATCACAAACTGGGATTAGCTCTAAGATGCACCAGGTAGAATTGGACAACGTGACACCCATGAAAGTATAGAGAGTTCAAAATACACAAGGAGAGTGAAAAGTAATTTATTTATGAAATCCAGTAAAATGTTTCCCAAGAATTTCAATCAGGATACCATTTACTGCAGCCTTCATGGAATCTGTAGAAATAGGGAAACCGATTTCCCTATTAGCAAAATTAAAATCTCCTAGATTAGATACCTAGACAAATGAAAGTTATGTTTCATGCTGTTGGTGCCTTAGGTCATTTTACAGGGAAAAGTGTAGGTTATCTATCAAATCAATAGTTTATTAATAGAGTAGAAATATAAATAATAGGGCTAGATAATGATGGGAAATACTTAAGAATGTCTCAAGAAAAAATATCATATTTTACATTTAAAAATACAGAGTTGGACCAAGTCCTGGTAGGGAAAATAAGAAACGTATTCAGCTAGATTTTTCTCTCCTAGAAGTGCTGCTTGCATGGACTTTAGACCAGGTAGTGCTGTGTCCAGGTTTTTCTCCCTGTTACTCTCAGATTCACTGGTGACCTCAACAACTCAGTGCAGATGGGGCATCTTCATTTGGCGTCCAGTTGTGATCTGTCTGTTGACCTTAGCTTTAAGATTGTACAAATAACAAAGGAGGGGAAAAATAGAGTTGAGTATTTGACTTCTGTTATAATTAAGAAGAGAATTGATTTCAAAAAGAATATGGATGATGCCCGGGAGTTAGAAAGACATTGATTTAGGTTTTGAGGAAAACTGCTTCAATTCTGACAGGCTCTCATCAAACTCCTAGCAGCACAGTCTTCATCTTCACCAGTGTTTTTAAACTAGAATATTGAATCCATGTCCCAGACCATTCAGTGTAAGGCTAAATGAATATTTTACATATATACATATATACTATATGTATATAATTTATAATCTTTTTAACTAAGGGTAATATTAAAAATATTCAACAAACTGTGGCACAAGCATCGACCATCACTAAAACCAGCTTCTCTAATATTGGGTGAGGAGATACTTGGAAGAATTCTTCATTCTGAAAAATACTTTATCTCCTAAAGCTTATGGGTGAACTTTAGAGAATCAAAGATTTTGATTCCTTGTGAATTATAAGGCAATTTAGCGAGTGTTAGGAAGGATCAGACACCTCCTGAGATGCATAGGTGATGTAAGAACAGTAGGTGCAGAGCTCAATGTGATCCACCCTCTCCAAACAGAAAAAATTCAAGTTCATCTCTCTGTATGGACTGAAAAATAACAGTAATAGTGTTAACTAAGAGGGAGAAGTTTACACCAATTCAATTTCCCTAATGCCCATCAATAGTGGCTGCCTTCCATGTTTCGAATAGGCATCCTTGGGTGAAACCAATTCTTCCTCTTGTTCTCCCTTTGATTTAGAGAATAGTATCATATAGGATGTATTTTTGTTTTCTCAAGTAGATTTATAGCTTCTTTCTTCTGGTCATAATAATGGAACATAATAGTAGGGTTATTTTTTCTGAAAAAAGACCTCTTCTGTGGCTACTTGTGTGATATTTAGTCATAAAAGCAAAAATCCCCGTTCTGTTTCTGGCGTTAATTAATTGGCCAGCTGTGGTTGCCATCAGTCAGGGTTCAGTTGACATGACCTTTTCAGGTAATTCTTTTTACTGCTGAAATGTTACCACACAGTCATTAGTTCAGGTTTTGACAGAATGCGTTTCATTGGAGATGAAGTTTGTGGTGGTTTTGTTAAAAAAAAAAGAAAAAGAGGCAAGAGTAATTTCAAAAACAGGAAACTTTAGCAGTGGCTCCCAAAGAAACCTGAGGCTGTCTGGAAAAGTTCGATTATTACTTATTTTTTTACATAAAAACATAGTTTTTCTTTTTATTTATATCACTTTAAAAGATAATTGACTCTTCAAATAAAATAGTTGCATAATTTATTGTCTTTAGGACACATATATAAGTAAAATGTATGATCATATTTAGCATAAATCTTTTGAAAGATTTATCCCTGTTTGATATACATAGATGTAAATGATGTAAATGATACATAATGTAAATGATGTTTTTTAAATTTCAGTTTCCCATTATTTGTTGTGATTACTAGAAATACAATGAATTTTCTTATATAGATTGTGTATCCTGCAACTTGTTAAACTCGTTTATTCATACTAGGGATGTTTTTGTAGATTCCATCTCATGTTCTACATAGATGATCGTGTTGTGCAAATAATGAAAGTTTTACTTATTCCTTGCCTATGTGGATGCCTTCTGTTTCTTCTTCCCTGAACATACTGGCTAGAATATTTACTATAATTTT
>NW_012150864.1:642551-648204 GCF_000956105.1 Propithecus coquereli
AGGTGGAAACTGAGGTCTTCATTTTGCCCCCTTTTTCCCCTCTTTTATAATAAAGACATTTCAGTGTCTGAATTTCCCTCTGGATATGGCTTTGGCTGCATCCCACAGATTTCTATTTATTATGTTTTAATTTTATTCAGCTCAAAATTTTTTCTCATTTTCTTTTTGATTTCTCTTGAAGAATTATGTATTTAGAAGTATATAATTTAATTCCCAAATATTAGAAGATTTTTCCGGATATCTTTTTGTTATTGGTTTCTAATTTAAATTCTCTTATGGCCTGGGAACATACTTTGTTTAATTTATGGACTCCAGGATGTCCATCACAGGGCCAGTATGTGGAGAGGCAAAGGGCTATATGTGAATGCTCGCTATGTTCTAGTCAGTTTTCTTAAAATCTAAAACTGACCAAAAAATGTACATGTATATGCTGAAAAATATAAAAAGAGACAGCTCTCCTTTAGCCACTTCCTCCTGAAACCACCATGTTGGTCAGATTCTCTGTTCTCTCCATCTCTGAGCTTCCTGCAGCCTGAGTCCTGGTACCTCCAGACCTTCAGACTGGCCTGGCCTGATGTTTCTCCCATTTCCCTCTAGAGTAAAGATTCTATATGGCAGATCTGCTCATGGGGACTCCAAGGGATTGACAATGGGTCCCTGATCCCATGATACATAGAGATATATGAGAGTGAGTTGCATTTTAACACAGTCCAAGGTGGTGACCTGAGGCCTCCGATGGACCTTCTAAAGATGACTTTGGAGACTGTCCCCGGGTCCACCTGGGGAGGAATGGGCTGTGCATGGCAGGGCCACATGAGGGAAGGGACCTGGGTCTCTGTGTTCCCCCAGAGCTGTGTCACCACACCCAGGACCCTGCAATAGAATAGGGACACACTGGATCCACAGAAAATCCTTGAAAGTGTAAGACCCTGCCCGTTCCAGTCCATTTTCTCCAGTTCTTACACTTGAAGTCCGGGTGTCTTGGTTGACACCTTTGGGAAGACCCTTCATTCCTATGGCCCTGTGTGCCAGCACTGACCAAACACAAGGAGAGAGGGAGCCTTACAGGGGCCAGTCCCTGGGCCCTTTGTAGGTAGGACCAGGCTTCCCTACAGCAAAAGGAAACTTGAAATCAGGGTAATGGGCCTCCCCCAGGGAAGGGGCCACCACACTGCCCTGACACGATCATGTGCAGACATGGGCCTGTGGCATGGCTCAGCTCTGACACTCTCTTTGCTGTAGGGCCAAGTGGGTCCTGGAGTGTCCCCAGCTATGGGCTGCTATGAGCTCTTCCCACAGTGATGAGTGATGATAAGTAATGTCACTTTCTGTTTGAAGAGCAAAGTGAGGGACACAGTTTCCTAGATCATGAGTGGCCTCCCCTCCCCCACCCCAATGGATACTCTGCCCTGGTTGCCAGGCACTGTTTATGTTAGTGACAGAACAATCCATAGGGCCTCCTGAGGTCACTTGTGGCCCACAGGCCACTGGCAAGTGGAAGCAGTGCTGCAGAGACCTGCAGAGCCACGGAAGGCCTACTGCCTACCCCCAGATGTCTCCACAGCTGGTCCTGGCCCAGCTGTGGGCTGTTCTGCTGGTGATGTTCAAAAGCCTGGGGTAAGTGCCAGGAGCCCTGGGGTTCTAGCAGGTCCTGGTGTGCGCTGCTCTGGTGGCCTTTATAGTGAGGAAAGGCATCTCAGGAAGACGAGGGGAAGAGCCGGCCCACAGGAGTTCAGATTGGGGTGAAGTGGACCCAAAAGCCTGAGCCAAGACTGGGCCAAAGGCTGACATTTCCCTTTCATTACTCTTGGGGGAGGCCAGTCCTCTGTGGCTCCAAACCCTCTGCTTGGCAGCTCTAACCAGGACGAGCATGTATTCCTCACAGGGCATGGCTGACTGGCTCAGAGAAAGAGAGAAAAATCTGCCTTCTGAAGTTCTGCAGGTGCTGGACACACAGCACGTCTCACTTGCTTCACAGCACAATGGAGATCTTCAGAGGAAGACTGTGGTGGGTTTGGATGATGACACTGACCTTCGGCAGCAGTGTGACGAATGGTTCCACCAAGTCCTTGCTAGACGGAAGCAAAGATGGCAGGACAAGGAGAAGAGGGAAGGGTGGAGAGCGTGAGGCAATAATGAACCAGACCACTCGTAGTCAGGTGAGGCCACAGTCATCCTTGGCCCACACCCTGCTCAGCCCCCTGCAGCTGCCCAGCCTTGTGAGTGACCACCTAGCGTCGCAACCAGAAGTCCCTCTGAACAGTTTCGTTGATGATGGTGACTTAACCGCGCGCTTGGAAAGTCCCAAAGAGAAGATAGGAGAAGTAGCCAGACACCTGTGGCAAGAAACCCTAAGGAGGGAAGAGCTGGAAGAACAAATTGAAACCCTGCAAGCCCAGGAGGCCTCTCTGCAGGAAGACAATGTGTGGCTCAACAGGGAGGTCCAGGAACTCGAGCTCAGGCTGCAACACTAGCTGCTTCGGAGCAACCTGTGGTGGGACCTGAGAGTAAATTCAGGGAGGAGGAAGTCCACTGCTTGGAGATCGAGAAGAGACTGGCCATCCTGTCAGAAAAGATAAAGTGGGCTCAGGAGATAAACATCTACCAGAATATGGCCGAGGAGCTGGCCCAGGAATTGGAGAAAGCCACTTCCTCTTATCAGAGGGGCATCCTCTTCCTTGAGCATAGAGCGCAGGACAGCTGGATGGCTGATGTGTGCACTGAGCAAGAGCTCCAGTTGGTCAGGAGTGAAAATGACCACAATGGGCAGAACCAGGCTGCCGGCAATGTCATGGTGCATCCTTTCTCGAGAAGCCCTTTTGCTCTTTGGGCTCCACAGGGGCCCAGAAGTGCCAGGGGGACCGTGAGCCATCAGCTCCCCCAGGAGGAAGGAGGGTCACTGCTGTGAGGGCTCAGGGCTCCAGGGCGATCTGCTGGTTTGACAGTGCTTTCCCTATGCATTGTCCTAAAGGCCGAAGCCTCGGCCAACACAGCCAGTGCTTCTCCCCCTGAAGAAACCACATACTATCCCACAAGGAAAGCAGCATTTGCTTGTTTTCTCTGATCAAAGCGGCAAAATGAATAATTTCCTTCCTTATGTTGTAATGGACTTTAATTTCTTATTTATTTTGCAACAGTATCTGTAAACTGTTGCCAGATTGATTGGTCCAAAATCTTCATAGAAGAAAAGTTCAATATCTATGCTGAAACAAGGTACATTTGATGCACTCTTTGGTCTGTTGTAGAGATGGCAAAACAAAAGTGCTTGGTGATGTCTAGGTACAGGTTGTCCTGGTGGTCCAGGTAGTGCAGTCCTGTGGCTTGGAGCTGTGGCTCTTCTTCCTACCCAGCAAGGTGGATGAGCAGCACTGTGAGCAGGGAGGTGCAGGGGCCCAGCTTGGCTGTTCCTCGCTCTTCCCCTTCATGGAATTGGCCTTGTCCAGTCAGGGGGCCACGACCACGGCCCTGTGTGCTCGCTCACCCACCGAGGCCCCTCCCAGCAGATGTTCGGGGCTGCGGTGCCCTTGTTTGTTGTTTTATTTCTTATATAGCTAACATTGTCTTTAGTGTTTCCCCAAAACAACAAAGTTTAACAATATATCTACAAGATGCATTTTAAAAAACAATACTCTTACTTTACCTTTTCCAGATGTTTATATGGTATGTAAATAATGAAAATACCCTTTAGGACAAAAGTGACGTAAATATTTGTTTCAGTATGTACCATCAGAGAATTACGTTAAAAAGCAGATAAAAAGTAGTGCAGAGCTAATTAATGATGTATTTTTTGGTTATAGTTTATCATATAGTTACATCATTTTTAGTTATGTCATTTCTTTTCAAAAAGACAATTTTACTGTGTTTATTCCATTTTCTTACAGAGACGGCCGTTCTAATTTCCCTAAATTTCTGTCAGCTCCTATATTTTGCTGAAATGATGTAAAGTAGACCAATGTTCTTTTTTTCCCTATTCTTTTTCAAAAAATAACGTGCTGTAATTAAATTTAGGTGTGCCATAGTTTCCAAAAACATATAAATGACAAAAAGACTGAGGTAAAGATGTTTTTAGAATTGTTGCAGAATCCTGGAAGCTGAAACATTATTGACCCATTATTTGGGGGAAGACTTTTGTCTTTGCTGTGTTTTGGTTTTTAAATATTTCACCAAACTGAAGTTGACTTGTCAAGACCAATTTAAACTGACAAGTGTGTACACGTCAGAATTGCCAAACTATGATCTATCAACTTCATCTTGCTAGGAGGATTCCTGTCTGCTTGAATAAAATCGAGGTGCTCGTTTCCTCTTTCACTCCGTAGACAGATATGTGCATCCTCTGTAGGTGTCAGGCTCTGTTCTAGGGATTTAGTGATGTGTCTCCAACCTGTTGTACAGCATCAGGTGCTGCCCCTGCTCACAGCCACGGCACTGGCATTAAGCGTATGCTGAATAGTGTAAGGTGCAAACTCTGTGGACTCATTTTAAAACACTGGGGAAGATGAAGTCTGTGCCGCCATTCAAAATAGGAGTTTCATAAGAACTTTTCAGAATGGAGGCAGTTTCCCTCAAAACCTAAATCTGTATCTTTCCAACTCCCTGGCGTCATCCACATACTTTTTAAAATCAATTCTCTTTTTAATTATAACAGTCGTAAAAAATTCAACTCCATTTTTCCCTTCATTTATTATTTAAATAATCTTAAGGCTAAGGTGAGTAGATCACAATTGGACACCAAATGGAAATGTTACTTTGGGAATGCACCTTTTCGTTATTGAGGTGAAATTCACGTAACGTAAAATTAATCATTTTAAAGTGAATAGTAACATTTAATAAATTCACAGTGTTGCTTGACCATCACCTCCATCTAGTTCCAAAGCATTTTTGTCACCCCAAATTAAAACCTCATACCTAGTAAGCAATGACTCTCCATCGTCCCCTCCCCTGGCCCTTGGTACTTGCCAATCTGCTTTCTAGTTCTATGGATTTATCTATTCTGGATAGTTCATAGAAATAGAATCATGCAAGATATAAAATTATGATGGTTTTGTATGTGCCTCAGCATATTCTTTTTGTCATATACTAAACCTAGTGCTTTAGCTGTTAATAGATGTCTTTAACATGACTTTGGCCATAATTACCTTCAGGATAAAGAACTCTTTTTCTCTCCTAAGAGAGAAATATGTTGGGCCATATTCATAAGCCCTCACTGAATCCATTCCTGGCCATCAGCACAGTTGGGTAGCATGTGTAAGACTAGACCCATTCAAATATTAAAAAGACAACTCTGTTTAGACAAGAAAGCTCCCCCACCCCACCCCAATATGAAGCCCAGTCCTACCCCATAAATTGGAATTTAGATCCGGAAGAGACTTAGAGATGTGTTGTACTGGCTCAGCTCCCTCCCTCTGCGGAGACAGTGCTGGAATTTGTGCAGTCCATGGATAACATGGAATCGAGCACCCAGATCACGTGTGCTGCGGTTCTGTGTCCGCTGTTTTTTTTTATTTCAGCATATTATGGGGGTACAAATGTTTAGGTTACGTATATTGCCCTTGCCTCCCCCCACCCCGAGTCAGAGCTTCAAGTGTGTCCATCCCCCAGACGGTGCTCATTGCACTCATTATGTATGTATATACCCATCCGCTCCTCCCCCCTC
>NW_012150864.1:650024-664183 GCF_000956105.1 Propithecus coquereli
TAAAAAGAGCAGGTTTCATAAAAGTGTATTTATCAAGTAATTTCATACTACATCTAACTAAAGCCATTAGGGTCACAACTAGGCTGACATCTCTTCGTACTGACACTAAGACTTCCCCCAACTAATGCTTGGACTTGTAGATGTTCCTGGTTTGTGGCTGAAGGGTCAAAATGAAACAGAAACTCTTGTTTCAACCTTGAGCTTCTTAGAGCCAGTGTGTCTTGACCCCCCACTTTGGCTGCAAAACGAGTATCAAACGGGGTATATTGGAGAGACACTGAATTAGGAGTGTGGAGAATTAGTGCCATGGCTAGCCAGCTAGGTGGCCTTGGGCAGATCATTGTACCCTTCTGTGTCAATTTTCTTATCTCTCCTTCAGAGAATTGTACCTAATAAGCTCTGAGTGTACTTTCTGCTCTCAAAAATATACAATTCATTACTTTTTAGAAATTAAGGATTTTCAAAGCCCTTGTGGTAACAGGAGCACCCTTTGTTTATGGCATTTTTCCAGCCTGTGTTTGCTAGACCATTGGGATGACACATCTTCATGGAACAGGTTTTATGTACCAATGCCAGGGATGATTCAGAGGCTGTGAAATCTGGGATCATCAGTCAGGTCTTCCAAGTGCAACTGTCAGCTGCCTACCCCTCCTCGAGTTTGAGGGTCCACACTACCATCTGGTCGGGTCACAGGTTGCCCAGGGAGATGTATGTGGTGCTTCGCAGAGTCAGGATTGGGAGTTTTGCCAACAGGGCATGATGACATTCAGGTGATTTGCAGATCACCATTCCTCGGTCTAGTCTCTGGGTGGGTTTGGCAGCCCACCTTTGCCTCCTGCCAACTCGAGCCTGGGCCCACTTACAAGAAGGCTGTTTGAGCAGCAGCCAACGCTTTGCATATCATTCAATGGAAATGTAGCCAGGCATGGTGAAATGTTTACTGTGCTGTAAAGGCATTTTTCCTTAAACAAGATTTTTAACAAACTATTTGCAACCCTCATTGTGGCTGCTCCAGAAACTAATACTTGCTCATCTCCCCATCTCTGAGAGAGCACAGTACACGCTATTTACCTTTGCTTCAAAAGATAAATCCACTCCTATCCACCTCTATGGTAGACTTTGCATATAAATCACTAATTAAATCTTTAAATACTGATATGTATGTATCATTATTGGAGATTCTGCCATGACCTCAAAAGGCCAAATTCACCAAAAATTCATTAACTTTGGCATCACTGCAGAAGACCTTAATTTTTAAAGAAAGTTATGGAGGTAGTTCTAACAGATGTTGCCATGGCAACACTGCTGCCACAGTTGAGTTGCACTGGGACCTGGCTGCGGAGAGTTTATGATGGGACCGCAGGCAACACTAGGAGGGGAGATGGAAAAAGATAGTTGATATGAAGGTCAGGGGTGGGAGGAACCCACTAAATTCCTTTATTAGAAAAGAAGCACATATATGTGTCCAATGAAATTTGCAATACCAGGGGCCACCTTCATAAGGAATGTCACTGGGGGCCCATGGTCCGTGAGAGAGCTCCCACCCCTGCAGTCATGCCGAAGGAAAATACAGTTAATGTGAAGAGCTATACCAGCCACCAGCCTGGATCTTAGTCCAAGAATCTTCTCTGTGGGGCCATAATGATGATCTGTAGACACTAGCTGCCTCTTGGGCTCTTCTTTAAATTAGATCCTGAAGAAAATCCTGTATTTTCATAAAGATGCCAGGATCTTCGGACAAGTCAAGAGCTCAGCTTGGATCCAGAATTAGAGATGGGCAGGAAAAGGCAACCATGGCCTGTAGCTGGAATTCCCACTGTATTTATCTCCCTTTGTTGCTGTTCCTAGTGAGTTTGCACACCAGGCACAAAGGGGCTCACTCAGCTGCACGGCTGATTAGTGGAAGGGTCAGAACTAAAATTGAATCTCCAGCTCTGTCTCCAGCACTACTTCCACTTCATTGTATTTCCTCACTTGGAAATGAGAATGCTGGGCCCTGAGGACCTTCCAGCTTTGAGATCATATTAATCTCCAACTTGTAAAAATAGCTATGAACGTCCAAGAGTCCAGTTTCTAAATGCTGTCAGTTGTAACTCTGTATTGCAGTGGAAAAATCCAGGTGAAGCTCAGTTGACTTTTTCCACCTTCCCGTGCTGTACGTATCTTTCTCAACAATGAAACCTACAGGGCCATTGGCAAAAATTATGTAGATAAAGTCTTTCAAACCAACCTCTTCTTGATATCTTTTTATAATTTGCTATGGATTAAGAGGGACTTTGTGACAATGTGTGCTTAGGTGCCCAGACAGTATATGTACATGAATAAAGAAAAAATTTATTTATAATCTATGCATCTCATTTTAAGGAGTAGCATTCCAAGAGTGTAAGTGTTTATCTGTTTATAAGATGCACTCACATTCTTGGTCAAACAGTGCTTGCTTAGGAACCAGTGCGTTTGTAGGAAGTATTTCAGGTCCCAAGGTTGCCGTGGAATCTGATTCGACAGGTGCGTTATCTTCCTGAATGTGGGTTGGTGTGAAAAAACACAGAACTTACAGTTAGACTGTTTCAATCTTGCTTTACTGACTGGGTGAGATACTTAAACTCTAAGTATTAGTTGACTTATCTAGAAAATGGGTAATATCTAATAGGGTTGTTAGAAGAATATTGTGCAATAAATGTAAACCACCTGATTTATAGTGCCTGGAAAATTGTAGATTCATAGTAAATGTCAGTTTCTCCCACAGGCTACATACAGAATATGCATATATTGAAACTGGCAAGCAGAAGCCCATCTATAAGTCAGAATTATTATTCTCTCTCTTTGGGGTACATTAGTAAGCCCAGAATTCAGTGGTCTTTTAATCAAGTGTCTCTGCAGGAGAAATGACAAGAAAAGGGCTACACTCTGACTCTGGTATAAACTGTCCTGTACCCATGAAAGGATATCATTTGGTTAAAATTTAAAATATATACATCTTATATTCTTCACTTATCGATTCCATCATTTACCCTAGGAATATTTTTAAAAAAATGAAATTCATCGTCGGGGGACATATATTAATATTGTATGAGAAAACTGAAAACACTGAACAATCACATGCAAAAAAAATGAGATTCACTGTTACCAGGTTTTTTTATTTTCCTTTCAATGGTTTTACACTTAAAGGAAAAAGAACACTTTGACAAAGTCAAAGTTTCAATAGTAGTGTATTCTAGGAATGTTAGGCAAACGTGGAGAATTTTCTTAAACCAAAGCATAAATGGGGTCCTTGAAGCATAATAGCTGGGCTGGGCATAGAAGAATACGTGGGAGTTTCTCCCATCCCCACCCTAGATAGAAGGCAGCTGGCGTCGCCCCCTGTGAGTACAGGAGTACCTTTCTGAAGCGTCCAGGCCATTTGGGGCCTGCTGCTCCCCTCACACAAGTACATCCTCGGACACATATATTTGAGAGATTCAAATCAGGTGTGGTTTTATGTGAAGCCCTGATAGATCCCTCCCCAGCTCCTATTCTGAAAAGGATATCTGAGAGTCCCCACACGGTGAGTAAAATAGAATACAGAAAATGTTCCCACGTCTTCTGCAAACGTCAGGCCTAAAGAGATTTTACCTGATTTGAGATAACTAAGCAAATAAATACATTTTAAAAATAGCATAGGAACTGTAGAGCAATACAAAAAAAAAAAAAGGAAAGGAAAGGATTGCATACTTGAGAGAGTTATAAAATTTTCTTAAGGGAACATACAATTTAAAAAAATTACCCAAAGTACAAAGACAAAATCCCCAAATTCTCTTCCTTTTGTTGTCAGTAAAGTTCAAGATGACCTCACATGTGCAAGACGATGGAGGATGGGAGGGTAAGGCAGCCACACGGAGAAGAGAGTCGCCTGTGAGGCAGATGAAAAGGGAACTCAATGATTTGAGAAAAGATTTTAAGGAGAGAAAGTGTGATATTAGAATTAAAGTCTGCATAAGAAATGGTAAAGACCAAAGCAACAGCAGAGAGAATTGATTTGGTGACATGAGGACAAGCTGGAGTTCTCCCAACACATGAAGAAAAGCACAAGCAAAGGTGGTAAGACTGGAGGCCACAGAGTGAACATACAACTCCTGGGTCATTGCTAATCCTAGGGAAGAGACTAAGAATGTTGTGGAAGCCGTAGGGACCAGAATTCCAGAGGAAAACATGCTCGAGGTGAAGTTTTCCTAGTTGATGGAATTCCTGCACGTGCAGCCTAGGAAAGCACCGACAAAAGGCCAACATAATGAGCAGAGACTAGCATCTAAAT
This sequence comes from Propithecus coquereli, assembly GCF_000956105.1. Classification (NCBI taxonomy): domain Eukaryota; kingdom Metazoa; phylum Chordata; class Mammalia; order Primates; family Indriidae; genus Propithecus; species Propithecus coquereli. Next base: position 654,316 of record NW_012150864.1, read on the forward strand.
GGAGTCTTGTACATTTTTAAATTCAAAGCTTAAGGAAAAAGTTCTCCAAGCATCTAGATTGGAAATAGAAAAGCACTGCAAAAGAACATTTAAGAATTTATCCTGATCAATACTAAAGCTCAGAAGCTGTTAGAACAACATACAGATTTGGAAAGCAAAAAATGCATACTGTGGTAATTCTACCCCAAGTCAAAAGTTGATCATGTGTGAAAGCAGCAGAAAAACATTATCAAACAGGGCTTCAGAATTCCCACTGGATTCCTGAAAAACTTTTTATGAAGAAGATATATTGCAGTTGACTGGAAGATTAAGCAAATCAGTATGGATGAGTGGGAAAACGTATGATAAAGTGAATGTAGCAACTTGTTAATTGAAGATCCCACGTGGAGTACCTGGATGTTTGCTGTACGATTATTTCTGTTTTTCTGTTTGAAATCTTTCATAATGAAATGTTAAGCAGAAACTCAAAAAACAACTTCATTGGAGACATAAATAAAGAGGGCAGTGCTTAGTATTTAAATCATTTAAAAGTGTAGCCTAAATAATTGTTTCTTTACAAACCAAAAATCTTTCTCAAAGTGTCAACGTGTAACATTTAAAAACCGGAAACCAGCTAGTGCTCAGTGATAGGAGTATATTTAGCCATTACTATAATTTTTTAAGAAACACGATCCCGTGTCTTGTAAAATAAATAAATAAAGCCCCTGTATGTTTAGAAAATGAATAAAAATAAATATCAAAAGGTTACCGTAAGTTTTTTTAAAGTTATTTTAAAATCCATGGTACCCATCATTTTTTAATCGAAGAATACCTATTCTCAGTTAAAATAAGCTGCCCTCTAAAAAAGCATGGATTTTCACACTGGGTAGAAGGAGAATGAAAGTATCTTCAGTTGTCCTCACCTAGACCAGTTGCATGATTGGCAGGCTGCTTTTCACGCATTGTTCAGAGCTCATATTACCAAGAAAACAAGCAATAAATAAATAAATAAGACATAAACCTCAGAGATTACAAATTCTCCTGCAGTGCGTCCAAACTCTTACACATGAGGTCTCAGTCCTTGCGGACCTACTTTCTCAGCACCTTCTCCTGGAGGGACTGGCTAGGTTTCTGTCACTCAGTTGTTTCCCTGCTTTGCAGGACTGATACCCAGGCTGTTGTTGCATTGCGTTCATGGTATTCCTTTTCCAGAAAATGTTGCTAATGCAGTTACTAGTGTTTAAAGGACCCTGACATGAATACCATAATCAAACTGCTTTCCAGCGAGGAGACTTGTTGAGGCACAAGATGAGAAAGCAGTGAGGGATGTGTGGTGTTGTAAAGTGAGAGCCACTGCTCGCCATCTCCGAGAAGGTTCTGTCCCGGTCTTTGTGACTTCTGTTCAATGAGTGGGCAAGTTAGCAATAGTCCTGGTGCCTGTGCCTCGCAGACCCGTGGATATAGTAAACAGCATGTGCCCAAGGGCAGGGAGAACTTTTTAAGTCTCTCTTTCCATTAGATGTTTTCCAGCATAAATATATTTGACTAAGAGATAGTACAGTTTTGGCAGAAGGTAAGATAAAGGTGTTTCTGTTAACATTTGGAATGAAGAGAAAAGTTTGATAGCATTGAATATCAAAGGCTTGAAATATTTTCAGTAGTTTCAGTGCACTGGTTCTTCATGTATATAACATTTTTTAAAAAGCAGTCATTTATCATTGCACTTTTTCCTAGGGGGTATAACATCTACTATAGCAAACAAAACATAGAAAATGTTTTTCTTTTCTAGATCTACAAACAGCTAACAAATTGGAATGCATATTCAGAGCTATATAATTATTGATAATAATAATGAGGGGTAACTCCTCTCAGTGACAACCTTTTCACTCTTTCCTTGATTTTATCTAAAGCTAACACCTAATCTGAGCAAATGGGTTCCTATTTTACATTGTATTTTTATGTTATTCTGTTATCGCAGTCAGTAAATATGCATTGGAAGTATTTTGGTAAAAGTAAAAAATGTGTAACAGATTCCTTTAGGGAGGATTGGGACACCCCTGACTATCAGACCAGTGTCAGAAACAGAGCTATGAGGTAATGCAGATAGTGGGCGATCCTTCTCTGTTTATGTAATGCTTTTAAGCTCTGTAAAATTGAAGTGTTAATTAAACAGTGGCTAGAGAAATGGAAATTCATTTCTAAGGGACTTAGAGAAGAGTGGAGGAGTATTAATTTCTTCCCTTTTCCAAGTACATCATTCAAATTGGTTGACTTTTCCTCTCAATAGTCAAAGTGCCAGTTCACTTAACACCCTACCTTTGCCAGCATTGTTAATTTCAATATTTTGGTGGCTTTTATTTATCATCATTTGTATATATAATTTTCTACATGCTCCAGTCGTTTTTCTGTAGCAGAGATCAGGTAAATTAGCAGGATGCCAAGGCTGGGGTATTTGCTCCTGCAAGGTCAGGAACGTCAGAGTGCAGTCAGGTGGAGCCCTTGGCCGCCACCTCCTGGTGGCTGGTGTCGCAGCAGCGACACTATCAAGTCTTAGGTGTATCCAACCAATGATGTCTGTTTAAATTACCTAGCAAAGGAAAGGTGATAGCATGTATATCTTGTGATAGTAAAATCTGATACAACCAAATTGATAGATATATAGAGAGCTAGAGACAAATCATGGCTAATAATGAACGTTACGTTTGTATGGAAAAAGTTTCAAAAAATTACCTTTGGCAACACTATCCATATGTTACAGAAATATAACCTCTTCTGGAAATTTAGTATCAATTCTATTGAGAGTAAAATGCAGTTACTAATAATATGTACTTGGAACATATATGTATAGAAGGATTTATTTATAATCACTTGGTAGTAGCCTATGAAATAATATAAAGTCTACTTTTTTATCTTAGCAATATGTCTGTGTGTTTAGTGATACATGTTTCTATGTTTGTGCATATTGTCTGCATGTACATAGAGTCCATCTGGTTCTAAGCTGTTGAAACCAGTAGGATATTCATAGATGTGATTTTTCCATACAGATGGAAAGTATAAATAACTTAGAATTATGATACAACTTCCTTTCTACATTTGAGCTCATAAATCCACTGTATGCACATCATCTTTAAGTATAGTTTTCAATGCGGAAGAAACTTCACTAGACCCTTAATACCCTGCAGAAAGGCTGTTAATTTCTCCCAACAACAAAGCTATGGCAAGTTTTCATTGTTCCTCTTGGGATTAAGATGCCATGCTGATTTATGTTCTCATTATTTCTCTCTTGACACCAGTAACAAGAGCATCCTCAAAAACATCAGTGCTTGTGTAAAACAAGAGATGCAATAATCTTATTTAAGTAAACTTTTTATTATAGGAATTTTCAGTCCTTTTCCAAAATATAAGTCCCTGTGACCTGTTACCCCACTTCAATAAGTATCAATATTTATAATTCACTTTAAACATTAATAAATTATCTGTTACAATTCATGTAAAAGGATTACGTTTCTGAACCTGTGTACTTTAATGACAGCATAGGAAAAAAGAAATGTGTCATGGCTAGTGAGTATATTTTGGGTCATTATACACTTTGCATGGAGGTCCAGATTCTTATAATAGGAGATTCTTCTAAGAGAGGGAAGTAAACTTCTAAGAATGGGAGTAATACTTGGACATATAACAAATAGTATAGCTGTTAACATTTTTTCATCCCTAAAGTAAAATATTAGGTTGTATAAAAGTGTAGTGTCTTCTGTAACAGGTTAGTTTTGTTTTGAGCCAGTACCTGTAAATTTGAATCAGCAGAAAGTTTTTTAAAATACCTTATTATGAGTATAGGTGTGTGGCTTGAGTTCTCCACCTCTCATTTCTGATGCACACTCAGAGGCACTCTACCTTCTTCTTTTCAGTTTCCTGAGTTTGAGAGTTAATATTGGCAACATTAGGACTTTCCTTACTTAGTAAGTTGAACTGGGTAGAGCTTACTCAGTAAAGAAAAGAAATGGTTAATGGCAGTCACATCAGATAGCAAGGTCAATTTTTGCAATATGTATCCTGGCTGTATCACATAAGATCCAGCTAATATTCTTCTTCCCCAGCCTTTTTGGTTTCACCCTCTCAAATCTGGTCTGCTAAGCTGCTGTTGTCAGAATCCTGTTCAAGAGTGGGATTCCAAACCAATTTGTTCAAAACGAAAACTTCTGATTGGGCTTCATTGTTTTCATTATTGCAAGTTTTAAGTACTACTCAAAACGCTTCTTTTGACTGTGTTCCAACCTTAGAAACAAAACGCTCACTTTTTTTCTATTTCACTTCTCTCAATAAAGACTCAAACTATGATTTTGGCATTTTGCTGGTTGGTGGGCTCTGCAGATATTTGGAGTGTTTTAATACATACTTGATTACAAAATTTATTGTCCCTTCATTCTCAAGAATGAATGAAGAATCTGAGGAATCAATAGACAGGAATGTTTTAAGTTAAGATAAGGAAGTTTGCTAATCTGAGAGCAAGCCACAATATATTGTCTCAAAGTGATCTGTTAAGCAAACTGATGGCCTGCAGGCATGACTTAACCTTTGCCTTGCATGGTCTTAGGTCCTGTTTGCAATTAGTCTAAACTCCAAAATGGAGGGAATATAATGATGCATGTCCGACGTCCCTTCTCTTCATGGCCTAGAACTCAGTTTTAAGGTTTTTCTGCGGTCCTCTTGGCCAAGAAAGTGTTTGTTAAGTCATTGTGGGGCTTAGCATTTTAATTTTGGTTGGCAATGCTTTTCTTATGTGGCTTTCCTTCATGACCCAGGTATTGGGCCCAGACCCCTTCCATCTTGTGACTCAAATATCCCCTAAGATCCCATCTATCACTTTTAGCTATCAAAAATGGAAATAGTTTGTGGAGGGGGACCACACACCTTAAAAGCCCTGTCTTAGGAATGGCGTATGTCACTTCCATTCAAATTCCATTTGCTACACCTGACTGCAAGGAAAGCTCAGGAATGTGGAATTGTTGGATGTTTGGGAAGAAGAGAAGTCAAGAGTTTTGATGGACAGATGGCAGACTCTGCTGTACCTGAATCCTGGGATTTGATTCATTGCAAAGAAAGTTCTCAAAAAGATCTGAATAGCCTCAGCAGAGGGGGACAAGTGAAAGAGTTGAGTTTGCCTCTTAGGTGAGGCCCACGGAGACACAGACGTGGCCTGTTTGGTTTCTGCCCTACAGATCGTACCTGGAACTGAAGCTGATGTGGCCGCCGAGGAGGTCTCCATGGAGGAAGCAGAGGCAGAGAAGGCAGCTCTCCCTGCTGGAGAGGGAGTGAGTTTAGAGGAGGCCAAAGTTGAAACGGAAACCACCGAGGTTGTAGACAGTGACAGACCTCAACCAGAGGAGCCGGAAGCAGCAATGCCTCAGGTAAGTGTCCTAGTGAAGCGAGCTTCTGGGGTACTGCTGGCTAGTGTGCTCTGTCTCTTCGTTAATGGTGATAACTCCTTGGTGTGAAATAGGTTTGTAGCAATTTTGTGACTCCCCACTCAACCAAAAGAAATGTATTACCAAATTCTCGGAAAGGTTGGTCTCAGCATCCTCTCAACATCAGCATTGCAACGTTCCACACGGGCCCCTGTGGCCAACTGGGCCCAAGCACAGAAAGCGGAAAAGGAAACTGTGGAACAAAGTGATGGGGAAGAGGAATGAAGCACAGACAGTGAAAAAAAATGAGAATGGAGGGAGGAGAAAGAGCATGTGATTAAGTGAGAAAGTGCCCATAAAGTGTTTAGCCCAGCACCGAGCACATGACGAGACTCAATATTGGTAGTTAAATCTTATTACTATTATTACTGTTCTGTGGGTGTTGTTATTATTACTAGAGTGCCCCAAACTCTCCCTCAGGCTCACTGTACCAACAGTCTGTTGCTGTGTGGTCCTTTCAGAGGGGAACTGGGCCAGTAAGTCCATCCATGAGGTTGGAGCTGGCCCAGCTCTGCTCTGCTTCAGAGCAGCATTCAAAGGCAACAAATGTGCATATTCTGGGACTGTGGGGGCCTCAGCCCAAACACCTGCCCCCACTGTTTGGGTGCTCTGTCCTCTAGAAAGCGAAGGAGGAGAGGGCTTAGTGGTATGCTTTCTTTTTTCTTGATGATTTTACTCAAAATAAATTTCCAAAAATCTCTCCAGGGTTTCAGGCTTAAAACTGAATTATCCCTTTCATCCCACTAGAAAAACAGCAGATAACAGTGGCATTTGGAGAAGTAGCTCAAAAGAACATTCTTTTTTGCCCTTAGATTTTTGTCACAATGCCAGGAGAGGTTTTGTATATTGTTATGCTTGTTGCAAGAGTGTACTAGTTTCTCCAAATTGACAACTGGAAGTGCTTATGCGCACTGATAGCCTGAGGGAATGTAGAAATGATTCTGAAAGGCAATAACATCCCCAGACTCCCATCATGCTGAGGAAACTCCCCTCCTTGCTCATCTTGTTAAACAAATAAAAGGGAGGTCCTGATCCTTTGGTCCAGAAAAGAGAGCACTCGCGGTGGATGGTGGGAGCTGTGGCCCCTCCAGGATAACTTCAGTGTGGGCGCTGATGGTAATCCACGAGCAAAGGACAGATGGATGTCTCCCAAACCAGGCTACATCTTTCCCAGCAAATATGATTTGGGGAAATTCAGGGGTACCGTGGGATTCTGGGGGCAAAAATCAGACACAGGAGGCTAAATGTCAGCTTCAAGTGAGTATTGGTATTCAGGGGACCAGAATGAGACCCGCAGACATGGGAATCCTCCTCTGGCCCCTCTCAGGACTGTCTCCCTCCCCGTCACGCATGTCCCACTTGCCCCCAGACTCCTGTCCCTCTTCCCAATTTCCACAGAAACCTCACTCTTACCAAACTGCATGGCTGTGCAAGGATCCAGAATTTCATCCCACTGAGGGTTCTGTCCTCAGGAGAGACAGAAAGGAGGCTGGGGTGCCACAGGGGGGCCCAAAGGCCAAGGGCCTGAGCAGGGTTAGGGAAGAGCATGCCGTTGCTGGGTGGGGACGTGAGGAGGTGGCCGCCAAGGTGGTGGCTGGGGGCTGAGGCAGGTTGTGGAGGACCAGGAAGTCCTGGTTCCCACACTGCTCGGCACCAGCATGTATTTGTTCCCCCAGGAGAAGGTCATCCCTTCTGTCGTCATAGAACCTGCCTCCAACCACGAAGAGGAGGGAGAACAAGAGACACCCACAGGTGCAGAGCCCAAGGTGGCCACTGGGGACGTGGCTGCTTCGGGTCCCAGCAGCGAGGCGCTGGAGCTGGCCGCAGAGCAGAAGCCCCTGGAGGACGCTCAGGCCGCACCTTCTGCACCAGCCCCAGGAGCTGCCGACCAGTTAGCGTCTGCGAGGGAGGCCGCTCCGGAATTGCCCCCAGGCTTCCTCTACAAGGTCTTTTCATTTTTTTAAATCTCTTGGCCCTTTGTCTTTTCTTTGCTTTGAGTCCCTTTTGCTCAAACCTTTGCTTTTCTGATTTTTACATTTACTTTTTGCAATCTATATTCTTTCTCTGAACTGCCTTCCCTTCACCCCAACCTCACCTTGGAAAATGGGAGCATTTCCATGTATGCAAGAACTAAAGTAATGTCTTTTGATGTTTTAACACAGAATAATTAAAGGGAGTTTACCGTAGGGCAATGGTTTGCCTCTGGGTAATGAGTGGGTTAATTCCTTGCAGCCCTCCCCTGTGCTTGGAGGGTGCAGGGTCTGTCCAGCCTGGCTCAGACCAGGCCTTTCAAATCACCGGCTTAGTGTTCTCCTGACTGGATTATTCTCCTCTGGACAGAGGAAACTGAGTCATTCAGTCAACTCTGGCACCTCATACAATTGCATGACACAGATTAGGGAGGTGATAAATATTCTGAAAATAAGTCAGTAAATATATGAATGGGCTTCTATCAAAAGGAAGAAAATAAAAGAAGTCTAAATTAATGGGAAGAAGATTTCACTCAAAGAGGCTACTTAGAGTCTTATAAACTCAGTATAAACATAAACTTTACCAAAAAACTCAGTAAATAGGTAAAAAACACTGGCTTAAGCTAAGTGTTAAAGGCAAATAACGGTCCTTAATAGAATCGGGTTAGAAATTGTCAACCTGAAGCAATGGAAAAAATCAGACCAGAGTTTTAAAGAGTTTATTCAGAGGAAAAGCTGAGAATGGCCATTCAAATAATACAGACTCCACAGGGATGGGGGTCGGCGCTCTGAAAGTAAGTATTAAGGTCTTGCTTATCTAGGCAGAAAACAAAGAAATTTAGTAGCATTATAGCATTTTTTACACAGGGCTGGCTTATGAGTTTCAACAATGTAATTAGTTATGGTTTGTTTTCTTTTCCCTAGGTCTCCTTTTTTTCTTTTCTTGGCAGTTTGTTTTCATTTCTTTTCACATTTAAAAGAGTATTTAATATTCCATCTTAGACAATGTGATAGTCATGAAGTCCATGGATGAGGGAGGAAAGAGGGAAGTTCACCCATAATGAAGATCAACAGTGAAGAGGGAAGGGGTCTTCCCTCGCCCCCTTTCCTAATCTATAACATTTTATAAAACAATGTATGTAAGGAAGAAGGCTGATCTATGATTGGAGAAACAAAGTCTGCAGCTGCCTAGGTTACAGCTGTCTGTCCAGTGACTCAGGCCCCATGATCACATTCCTTTAAGGCTCAAAATAATTTACAGTTCCAACAGCTTAGATTTTTGAGTTGCTTGTTTTCACAGAGTGTTAAGTTCTTTAATTTGATTTTACACTTTAAAATTCAACTCTTTTTCTTTTGAAAAGGTTTAAATTTGTGTTCATGAGGGCAGGATTGAAAAGTAATAGTCATAATCATTGTCCCTCTCTCTTTCTCTTTTTCCATGAGAAAGCAACTGCTATCTGCTACCTCACACAGGATTGGGTGATTATAATGGATTTATGAATAAATTAGTGTGGAGAAAAAGTTAAACCTGTGGGTAGGGGGTTGTGTCCTGCCATGTTCTGTTTTAATTAGAGTACGAGAAGTCTAGGAAGTGTTGTTGAAACCATGAAGGGGTTTTGGTCTAGGTTCAGTTGTTCATTGTACAAAGACCCAATTATTGAGACAAGGAGGATTGCCAAGGAAGAAAGGAATTTTTGATGGAGCAGATGTGTTGTCAGGAGAACTGGAGAAGCTGCTACAGATCCCTGTCCCCACTGACGGAGATCATGGGCTTTTAAGGGAGGGGCCACGTGCCTGGGGGCAGATCATGGTGTCTGTGTGCACTGGGGGCAGTTTGTGGGGGATGGTGAATCTGGTCAGGAAGTCTGCCCAGGGATCTTCAGAATCTCAGCTCCTTTGTCTTGAAGAAAATCCACCCTTTCTGGGAAACAACTCAAAAGGTCAAATAATTAGCTAAGGTAAAAGATTATATAGGGGTCATTGAAATTCGTGCAATGGAGGACCTTTACTAGGGCAGTGTGCCAGGCAAGGCCGGGGCTTGGTGGGCCCATCCTTGACTTCCTTACTGACTGTAGTGTGAGCTTGAACCCCATTCTCTGGGCATCAATTTTCACATCAGCGGAATTAATTTTTGGCTAACATAATCATTTCCAGCTCCGACATTTTGTGATTCTATCTTCAAAATACACATATTAAACAGATTGTTTAATTTTGGAGGTGGGGTTGAGGGAAAAGACATGGGACAAATAAAACTAGCCATGGCTACAGAGTTACTCAAGCTGGGTGGTGGGTGCACTGGGGTTCATTATAGTATTTCTCCTGCTTTTTAAAAAATTTTCTATAGTAAATTATAAAGAATAATAATGGCCAAAAAACATATGAAAAAATGCTCAACATCTCTAATCATCAGGGAAATGCAAATCAAAACCACAATGAGATATCACTTATCTCCAG
>NW_012150864.1:664994-666188 GCF_000956105.1 Propithecus coquereli
AATGAAATCTTTAAAATGGCTATTATAAACATGTAAAAAAAAACAAAGAGAAAAAAAAAAGAAATATTTTTACAAGTTGAAATAAAGAAATAGGTTGCCATGGTATAAAGGGTAGGGTAGGAAAGGGAGGAAATTTATTTACAGAGAAATTGATCACACGGATTAATTAAATAGTAATTCCTACATAATATGCAACTGTTGATTTTCCTGATTATTACTTATTTGACAGAAGCTGGAGGTAGAGGAACTTTCAGCTAGACATTTTTAGTTCAACAACAAAGAATAATAAAGCATCAGCGATAATGAAATGCGAATTTCTAACAAAAATATGATGAATTAAAATTTAATATAATACTTTCAGCTATTGCAAAGGGCATTGCAGTACTAAATATACATGCAAATGACCTCATATCAGAGAACAGGATTTTCTACATTATAGACCTTCTTCTTGGGATATGATACATATCTTCATCTTTGTATGTGGCTTGGACAATGCTTGTAAGAGTGTCTGCTTATAATCTGGGTGGGAAACAGTGATTTTATGTCCTCTCCATTTCTTTCTAAAATTAATCTGTTCTCTTGAAATATTTTGTAGGTGGAAACACTGCATGATTTTGAGGCAGCGAATTCTGATGAACTCACCTTACAAAGAGGTGACGTGGTGCTGGTGGTTCCCTCGGATTCGGAAGCTGACCAGGTAAAAGATAAGATTGGAAGATGATTCAGATGACCTGGGGTTTCCCTGAGATTCAATTGGACACAGAGACTTCCTGAAGACATTTCTATTTTCTGAGATGCTGCAAGCCAACTGAAAAGGGCTTAAGGGCTTGTGATCACAGCACATCATTAATACAGTTTTTAGAACATGCTTTTGGGATGCTGTTACATTGTTTCTTTTTAAATTAAAAAAGTGACCCTTTCTTATCACATAACCGCTTTCTAGAGATGTGGTCTCCGTAACACCAGTCTTCAGGAAATGCAGACACTGTGCATGTGAACTAAAAATCCCCTTCAAAAGTGACTGCTTTTGGGGGTGTGGACATTGACTAAGAAAGAACATGGGGGAAATTTCTGGGATGATGAAAATGCATTATGTCTCAAGAGGGGTGGGTTATATGTGTGTATACATTTGTCAAAACTATTGAACTGTATACCCAATCTTCTCTGCATTACATAGTGTTTAAATTACATCTC
>NW_012150864.1:667242-669067 GCF_000956105.1 Propithecus coquereli
TCCTCTCAGCTTTTATTTACCTGAAAATGTATTTATTCATCCTCATTTTTATAGATGTTTTCACTAGAGAAATAATTCCAAATTGATTTTTTTTTTCTTTCAACTCTTTAAAGATGTTGTTTCATTATTTTCTGGTCTTTACGTTTATAATTAGAAATCAGCTGTCATTAGTTTAATATTGTTTCTTTGTATACAAAGTAACTTTCCATCTTTCCCTGACTACTTCTAATAATTTTTCTATCTTCGGTTTCCATCAGTTTGACTGTATTGTGCTCAGGTGGTTGTGCATGTGTGTGTGTGTGTGTGTGGTCACTGAAGTTCACTGAGCCTCGGTGACTTGTAATCTGATGTTTTTCACTACTTTTGGAAAACTTTTAGGTATTGTTTCTTTAACGATTTTTTTCTTTTGCTCATTCTCTTCTTTTATTCTGGGTTTCCAATTGTACATATGTTGGAGTTCTTGATGTCTAAGACTCTGTTCTTTTTTGTTTAATATTTATTTCTCTTACGAAGTCAGGTTGGATAATTTCTATTGATCTTTTTTTCTGCTCTTTTTTTTCCTGCCACTTCAAATTTGTTATTAATTTACCCAGTGACTTTTTCATTTCAGATATTACACAGTTTTATAATATGTTGTTCTTTCATATAGTTTACATTTCTTTGCTGATATTTCTCATTAATATTCTTCCATTATGACTGTCTTTCGATTTAAGTACCTGAACATATTTATAATAGCTGCTTTAAATATGTTACTGCTAATTCCAAAAGATGGGCCATCTCAGGGCATATTTCTATTGATTGCCTTTTATCGTGGGATCATATTTTCCTGTTTTTCCCCATGTCTAGTAATTTTTTATTGATACTAGACACAGTGGATGGATAGCACATTGTAGAGAGTCTGGGTTTTGTTTTCTTTATCTGAAGATTGTTTATTTCTACTCTACCAATCATTTAAATGACTGGATAATTATATTGAATTCATGAAAGTTTGTTCTATACTTTCTTATGGTGGGTCTGTTTCAACTTTGCCATTAGCCTTAGCATAAATTCTTAAATTTGTCTTAGGATGTTGTCTCTTCTTGCAAGACATGGCCCTTTTGGGACTTATGTAGAAAGCCTGAGGGACCTATTAAGCTCCCCTAACATAGTGGGATTCAAACTCTGTTCTCCCCAACCCCCATTGGCAATACTTAAATGTCTACTCACCTCTTTCAGCCTTCCTGATGTTGCTTTCTCCCAGGGCTCTTGGAGGACCCCTAATGCTTGTACACATTGGGGGGCAGACCAGGATTTCAGGGAAGATTTCTCTGCATATTTGGGGACACCCCCATGGCTCCCTCCTTTTAAAGATATCCCCCTGCCGAATGCACAGCTGCTCCGGCAGCCGTAAAGTCTATCCTCTGAATGCCTGCATCACACGGACTGAGGGTAGTCCTTGGGGAAAAGCCACATTAGCATAGATCTCACCCAGTGCAGTTTCCTACTGTCGAGGATTAAATCTTTTCCAATTTCTGCCTGCTTTTCGTCACTCTCTCTGCCTTCAAACAATTGTGTACATTATTTATACCTACCCCATTATGTATAAACATATTTTATGTTACCTATTTTATAAATAGTCATTTGTATATATAAATAGTTGAAAATTGCATGCACAGATAGAGATGTAGTTATTCTAGTGTTTCTTATTGCTCTGTGCAGAAGCATTTGTCTGATATAAGCTATTCTGCTATTACCAAAACTGGAAATCCTTGTCCACCATATATTTTAAGCAGCTAAAATTTAATTTTTCTCATTTTCTTAACTAAAGATTGATATTGGCTAATAT
>NW_012150864.1:669117-672050 GCF_000956105.1 Propithecus coquereli
ATTTTTTTATTTCGCTCATTCTCTTCTTTTATTCTGGGTTTCCAATTATACGTATGTTGGAGTTCTTGATGTCTAAGATTGTGTTCTTTTTTGTTTAATATGTATTTCTCTTAGAAGTCAGGTTGGATAATTTCTATTGATCTTTTTTTCTGCTCTTTTTTTTCCTGACACTTCAAATTTGTTATTAATTTATCCAGTGACTTTTTCATTTCAGATATTACATAGTTTTATAATTTCCATGTTGTTCTTTCATATAGTTTACATTTCTTTGCTGAGGTTTCTCATTGATATTCTTCCATTATGACTGTCTTTCAATTTAAGTACCTGAACATATTTACAATAGCTGCTTTAAATATCTTACTGCTAATTCCAAAAGATGGGCCATCTCAGGGCATATTTCTATTAATTGCCTTTTATCTTGAGATCATATTTTCCTGTTTTTCCTCATGTCTAGTAATTGTTTTATTGATACTAGACACGGTGGATGGATAGCACATTGTAGAGAGTCTGGATTTTGTTTTCTTTATCTGAAGATTGTTTATTTCTACTCTACCAATCATTTAAATTATGGGATAATTATATTGAATTCATGAAAGTTTGTTCTATACTTTCTTATGGTGGGTCTGTTTCAACTTTGCCATTAGTCTTAGCATAAATTCTTAAATTTGTCTTAGGATGTTGTCTCTTCTTGTAAGACATGGCTCTTTTGGGATTTCTGTAGAAAGCCTGAGGGACTATTAAGCTCCCCTAACATAGTGGGATTCAAACTCTGTTCTCCTCAACCCCCACTGGCAGCACTTAAATGTCTACTCACCTCTTTCAGCCTTCCTGATATTGCTTTCTCCCAGGGCTCTTGGAGGACCCCTAATGCTTGTACACATTGGAGGGCAGACCAGGATTTCAGGGAAGTTTCTCTGCATATTTGGGGACACCCCCATGGCTCCCTCCTTTTAAAGATATCCCCCCCACGAATGCATAGCTGCTCCGGCAGCCGTAAACTCTATCCTCTGAATGCCTGCATCACATGGACTGAGGGTAGTCCTTGGGGAAAAGCCACATTAGCATAGATCTCACCCAGTGCAGTTTCCTACTGTTAAGGGTTAAATCTTCTCCAATTTATGCCTGCTTTTCGTCACTCTCTCTGCCTTCAAATAATTGTATACATTATTTATACCTACCCCATTATATATAAACATATTTTATGTTACCTATTTTATAAATAGTCATTTGTATATATAAATAGTTGCAAATTGCATGCATAGATAGAGATGTAGTTATTCTAGTGTTTCTAATTGCTCTATGAAGAAGCATTTGTCTGATACAAGGTATTCTGCTGTTACCAAAACTGGAAATCCTTGTCCACCATATATTTTAAGCAGCTAAAATTTAATTTTTCTCATTTTCTTAGCTAAAGATTGATATTGGCTAATATTTTATGACATAAATTATCTTTTAGAATATATTTTTAGAATATATCTTTATGGGTTTGTGGCAGTCTTTTACTTTTTTTCTTTATTGAAACAATTTAAAAATGCTCGACTATACTTGACTCCATTAGATTTTTCTCTCACCATAAATAAAGTCAAATATAGGCACTTGTGGGGAAAAAATGACCTTTTATATGCTTACTACAGGTTTAGAAAATATTTAGTTATCATCTTTTATTTTAAGCGTAACTTTGTCTTTCACATATATGACATCATAATTCTAAAGAGGGTACTTTTCCTCATCAGCTAGGATATTATCAGTTGTTTTATTGAGTCATTTTTTTTTCTCACTGTTTTTTTTCTGCCTTCAAAAATTGGCCTGTCTAAATGCTTATATTTCTAGTCTGTATGTCACCATCAATTTGTAGTCTCAGATTATATCGAAAAGGAATGTTTTCAGCTCCTTTGTTTAATTTTTGAGACCTTGTTCTATCTGATGTACTTGAACTGTGCTGGGGGTTGGTTCAGATTAAATCTGACCATCCCTCATTTTAGGTGGGATCTCTTTCCTGTACTGGTTAGCAGAATAAAGACAGTCATTTCCCACTAGTTTCCCTCCATACGGTCTGTATGTTTCCTACTGTTTCTTCCAACTCAGCTTTTTCCAGCTAGACTCTGCTTATCTTCAGTAGACCGAGGGCAGATGGCAGCCTCTGTTTCTTGGTTTTAGGTGCCATATCCCATTCTCTATGACCATATGTGGATGGTTCCTGAACCTTTCTGTGGCCAAATGTCTTCATTTTTATGATGGCACTCCTATACAACAACATTGTTCATGAGGAATAATTTATAAAGAATATATGAATGTCTCCAACAAGAATGCCATGACATCAGACTGATTTATAGTTTATACAAACTTGAAAACTTAGTTATTATTGACAGCAGTAATATCAAGCAACACACATCTAGCTTTTATTATTTGATAAGCCCTATATAGTGTGGGTTACTGGGGTTATAGGATGTGAGCTGGGGGCCAGAGTTCTTTCTTATAAGCAAATGGCTCGGGATGAAATATGAGACTCTCCACTTCCTTGTGTTATATCCTGTAACATAGCCAGCACTATATTCTAACCCAAGGAACCTCAAGGTTTTTTTTCCCACTGTGTCCCCTAGGACAGGTAATGCTCTTGTATATGAAATGCTTTCACATGACATTCCTCTCTTTGCACTGGCTATGATTCTAATCCTTTTCTCCTTAAGACCTCTTATCATAATCCAGTTAATGTCAATTAACTGTACTTTGTACAAATATAATATTAATATTAGTCTTCAGTTTACTATACTTTATACAGTAAATAAATCATTGCAAATGTTTATTCTTTACATTTTTCTAAATTAACAACTTATTTGGGACAGGTCCTTCCACTGATCACAGCACAGCACTTTACCTGTAATGTGACGTCTTGGTGCAGAACCACAACACTAAATATAAAAAGTTACTTCTTA
>NW_012150864.1:672100-685783 GCF_000956105.1 Propithecus coquereli
TTTTTTTCCCACTGTGTCCCCTAGGACAGGTAATGCTCTTGTATATGAAATGCTTTCACATGACATTCCTCTCTTTGCACTGGCTATGATTCTAATCCTTTTCTCCTTAAGACCTCTTATCATAATCCAGTTAATGTCAATTAACTGTACTTTGTACAAATATAATATTAATATTAGTCTTCAGTTTACTATACTTTATACAGTAAATAAATCATTGCAAATGTTTATTCTTTACATTTTTCTAAATTAACAACTTATTTGGGACAGGTCCTTCCACTGATCACAGCACAGCACTTTACCTGTAATGTGACGTCTTGGTGCAGAACCACAACACTAAATATAAAAAGTTACTTCTTAATGGTCACAACGTGGATTTTTCCAGCAGTTTGTTGAAAGTCCTGTTGTCATCTTGCAGGATGCAGGCTGGCTGGTGGGAGTGAAGGAATCAGACTGGCTTCAGTACAAGGACCTCACCACCTACAAAGGCCTCTTTCCAGAGAACTTCACCCGGCGCCTGGATTAGGGCAACAAGTATTGCAGAAAGAGCTCAGTGATCAGGATTTTAAACCTCCGTGATAACCTGAGGAGTTCACTTTTGCTGTTAAGCTCTTAATGATTTACAGACTGATGCCAAGCAAAGCTCGGGAAGATGTATCAATGGAGCATGTGTGCAAAAAAGATAAGAGGAAAAAAAAGTAAATTAAGGAAAAAGTCCTCACTTGTTCCCATGTTGTCAATAACAGGTTTGTTTGTGCTTTGTCCAAGCTGTGGGGACACGTGCACTTGATCCCCTCCCACCAATTCTACAGTAGCTCTCTGCAGACCAGACCTTAACTTCTCTGCACCAGGCATATGGTACTGAGTGGCTGCCCTGCAGAAGACAGGATGAATTATCCTGTAGTGCCAGATTATTTTAGTCCCATGCCCAGGTGTGAGCACGTGCTCTCTCTCCCTTTCAAGTTTACTGTGTTTATAACTAAACTGCTGCAAAACTTCTCAACGTTCTTTTCCAACACATCTATCTATCTCTCTATATATGAACACACAGTCACACAAGCTGGTTCCCACGACTGCTGGATCTATGTGTATGCAGAAGGCTACATACACATAGGTGCTTTCTTTCCTTTCCATTGCAGCTCTTTGCCTCTCAAGTGTCATTGGTACATGCATTGCTTTAATTCTGTCTGGCATTACAGTTGCAGTTTTGCTTCAGGGCAAAACAACCATCCCATTGCCAAAAGAGTCAACAGTATCTGTGTTTGTACTGTGCAGTTTTCAGGATGAGATGACAAATAGCATGTCCACGCTGCTGCCCCTTCGAGCAAGCAGGGCCTGACTGTCTGTCTGTCCAGCCTGGAGGCAGGACAGCTGAGATGAGCAGCTAAGTAGCCTTCACTTCTGCCTTTATGAGATTGGGTAGAAGATGGGGCATATTAATCAGCACCCAAAAGAACACTATGAAAACAGGTCCTACACATGTCCACCTCTTTATATTTATGCAACCCATCTTCTGTCCTAAAAAGAGATAGGTGATGTATGCTGTATCCACAAATCATCTGTAACAGTTATGTTTTCAGTGCTGTGTCATTCCAAATAAACCTTTGGTAATCTTCAACAATTACCCTAATTCCTTTTTATGAGTCTTTTTATTTTTTAATCTTGTTCTGGTTGGATGCTCTACTCAAAACAGTGCATATTGGAGTTGTTATTTGTGCAGAAATATGCTTGTTTTCCCTCTGGGTTGTGCTGCGCAGCCCAGAGTCACCCCCCTACTGCCTTCACTCCAGTCATTGCTGGTCACTCGGTGTCCCCTGACATCCAGCAATCACTAGAGCACAAATAACAGCTGCGGACACAGAGCCCTTAAAGGTGCCGGCTTTGGGCTCCCAGGCCGTGAATCACTGACAACCTTTTGACCTTCATAATCAGCAATTTCTTCTCCCACCAGCCTCATTTTTTGTGCAGTTTTCTTTGTGGCATGTTTATGTTTGTGGGCACATGAAAAAGTGGATCAGATGGAAGAGAAAATTCAGTTCACTGGGCCATTATTTCCAGAGGACAATTCTTAAAACAAAAACCTTTCATTTGACTTCAACACTTCTTCTAATATAATTCTTTATACAATGTAGTCTGATCAAGAATGTGCATTATTAGACTTTTAAATTTGGTATGTATTTCTGATTCATGCTTTGAATCCTCCTCATAGATACCAACTTTGATTTTTTTTAAGTGTTAATAAGTATGTAACAATTGTATTAGTAAGACAAGATTTTTTTGAGGTTCTAATTTACAGGGAAGCTTGGTCATCACAAATGCTAGCCTAGTGCAAGAAAATCAAATACCTCTCCCCAGGAGCGTGGCTGATAATTCAGCAAGTGGAATGCAGCAGTGTAAGATTTGTACTAGAAATCCATTCCTGACATTGAGAGTACACAGGAGATGTTAATAGCCAAGACTGAAAAATTAGTTCTTATAATAAAATGCACCCAATGTCCTACAAAGATGATGGTCACATCTCCAGGAGCAGTTATTCTGAAATCCCTTTCACACTCCTGCCCAGAGCAGCTCCTGCAGTGTACAGTTTGGCAGGACATGGCCCAGATAAGTGTAGCCCTAAATGCCTAGATGACTGTCCCTGGATGAATTTAACAAGCTCTTCCAAAGTGGCATGTTTTTAGTTAGCTATTTAGTACCGTTTTTAAAAATGCCTTTTTATTTTTAACACTAAATAAAAGTAATCATATTCTTTGTTTCAGGAATTGCCAAAATCCAAGAATTCCCAGTGTACCAAAAGTGGAGGAGATGGTGGGGTGGGAGTCCGATAGTGGTATCTCCAGAAATGTCCTTAAATATGACCTGAACACTCTTTTCCACATCATGGGTTTCCCAAGGGACATGTGAGTGGTTTTCAGGACTGCTGTGGTTACTGGTGTGGAGGTTCTTCCCTTCTCATTAGTCTAGTTCAAGTTCTCACACCACAGACCATCGTGGGCACATCACCCGGTCACATATTGATGAGTTTGCAGCTACAGTTTATGCTAAATGGCCTTGACCCAGGCCTTGGCCCTATCGGAGCGTCCTCTGCATGTTTTAAGATCCCTCTCACAAACCCAGTGGCCTGCAGACCTTCACATAGTGACGAGTCAGAGGAACAGAGCCTGTGGTTCTCACCACACACACACCTGCAGGGCATTCCTACCAACGCCACGTACAGTCGCGCATTTAAACCTGTGCGATGGATGTAACTGTGAAGTAAAGCCATCTGGCAATCTGAATTTTTAGTGATATCTCAGGGTAGCCAGGGCCACAGGATAGGAAAAATTCCCCCACCATGCTGTTGTCCCCTCCCACCACCACCTGCTCTTCCTGAGAAAGCCGGGGCAGCTTTTGAATCACCCAGAAAACCATTTGCATCACATCCTGGGCTGCCAGGTAGAGTGTGCAGGGTCAGAATTCTGAGTCCTCTTTAATCACATAAAGAAGCAGGTAATCAGCCTATTAGGGCAATCCCAGCATGACCCCATGGCCCATGTAGGTGGCCCATTAAAGGAAACGCCTTTAGGAAACTATAAAAGTTATGAGAAATCAGGGAGTTGAAAGATGACTGAAGCTCTGTGCTTTATTCCACACACATTGCAGGGCTAAACACCTCGGAGCCTTAGAAATAGACTGGCCTTGCTGGGACTCTACTACTCTTTTCAAAGGAGCCCAACTAAAAGAGGACTTATGATTTTTACTTGGAACCCAACTAAAATCCTTATGAACATTGTGTGCCTGACCTTGGAGATGAGGAGATCACACAGTTCCTCTCCGTGATGGTGCAGCTACCGACTTCCCTGCATGTGACCTCTTCTAGGACTTGAATAAATGGAACCGGGCACCTGGTGGCTGCATGGAGAAGACAGTGACAGGCTGTGTCCTTGGCGGACTCAGAAAATCGAGAGCCACGTGGTTCTGCTCGTGCTTGAGCCCTACCTGTCTCAGACCTGTGCTGTGATGATCCGTCCTGCAGCACCAGGGGAGACCACCCTGGCGGGTCACCAGAAGCACGTTCAAGGCACACAGCAAGGGTCTGACACATTGTTCATAAAATGAACAATGAACTCTGCTTGAAGCAGCTGAATAGTTCAAACTTTTTTTGAGTCATTGGTTATACTTCTAAAGGTCAATTAATGGCAGCACCTATTGACTTTCTTGGCTTAAAAGGTAATTGAGACACAGCTCTTAAATCTAGGCAAATTGAGAGGAAGGCCAGGTAGGTACCTTGAAGCTCTTTTAAAGGATATGTAGACTTTCAGTTCCCAAAAGTCCAGATAATTCCCAGTGTCCTCTGACCTCAAGTCAGACACTCCTGTTGGCTGATCCTGGAGGTCGGTCAGGGTTGTTTGCTTATCCTCCCTTCCCTGCAGAGCCCAGCACAGGGTCCGTCTGCAGTCAGCGCTTGGGAAACTTCCTGATGCGTTGGCCAGTGCAGGAGTGCCTTGTCCATACCCATTGCCACATGGATGGAGCCCTGTACCCTCCCCCCGTCGATAAGTATTAAACTCTGTGCCGTGACGCTCTGCCCTCCACAACCTGCCAGTGGTCACCAGGCGATTTCTGTGGCATATGGTGATGCCGCCAAACTTCTCCAAACTCTTCCCGAGATTCCAAAATACTAATTTGCCTTGTTTTTCTACCTCTCTGATTGTTTCCTCTCTGTCACCATTGCTACTTTTTCTTCCTTCTTCCTGTGAGTGTGGGAGTGGGGCGGGCAGTAGCGATCTCTGTCCTGCAGTTTGTATTCCAGTTGTGCAAAGAGTGTTTCCTTCCGTGCATCCAATTATAGCTTCCGAGTCCAGATGTTCATTAAACATGCGTCATGCTCTCGCTAAGTGTCAGTAACTGTCCACTGGGGCCACATTTTATAAGACTTAGACCCTGTGCTCAGAGAACTTCCTTCCAAACCTCACAGCAGGACGCCACTCAGGGGCTCCCTCATTTTTCACAGTCCTAGGCCTCAAGACGTGGGAGCTTCCTTTTGTGCTTCATTTTCCAGACTGCAAACACCTGCCATTGGATTTTCCCTCAAAGTACCATGCATCCTTGAACTTTACTCTATTACCCAAAGTAGTGGGAATCTTTCACACTGCCAGAGAAGATGCTTTGGATCTTGTTGTCTCCCTGGTCTCCCTCCCTCTAATCTTCCTGGTTTGCTCCACTCCCCACTCCACGTTACATACCTAACACTCCTGTGCACACGTCCGCACTGCGATCCTGTCTCTCCCCCTCAGACACACACGCTAACAATGGAGATCTGCTGTGTGTCATGTTGAATTCTACAGCCTCTGCTCAGCCTTCAGAGCCCTCCACCCCTTCCCTGTATTCACCTGCTGCTTCCATCAGGTGCGTCTCTCCCCATCCCACCTGTCCTCCCCACCACAGCTCTACACCTTTGCTCACCCTCCTGTAACCTCCCTCTCCTGGGAGGTTCTCTCCTCTCCTAGAGGCTTCCAACCCCATCCGCACCCCCCCAGGCCAAGTCCCACATCCTCAACAAAGCCTTCTCCACCTGCTCTCTCCTGTGCTCTCACCCTTCTACCTGCTTAGTGCACTTAGAGTCAATATGATATCCTCTGGCCCTTCATTTCCCACTAAGTGATAAACTGGCTGTCACCCTGCTCTGCATGCTGCATGCACTCCAGCATCTCATCTGCCGTGCGCTGAGTGAATGAACAGGAGACTGAGCCATTGTTCAGAGAAGTCCAGAAATTCTAATCCCATTATCAGCATGGAATAAAATCTGAAATTAAATATGACAAGAAATTAAAATAATTTTGTGATACTGGAGAGGGAAAAGTTTTCTTAAACAAGACTCCTAATTGCCCAAAAAGAAAAAGAGTGTGACTACAAAATTAAGAATTTCTATTTAATGAAAAGATACTTAGGATAAAGTTAGTAGACTGATGAAGATTGGCTTAAGATATTTGTAATATCTAAAACTCACAGAGGATAAACGTATAGAATACACAGGGGACTCATGCAAGTCAAGAGAAAACAAATAATAATTACTATTATAATATTAATAATTTGTGTTTATATCATTTATATTATTTTTTCTGTATTTATAATATTAATAAAGTAATGCTAATATTAATAGTAAATGCAATAACATTTGTCAAAATGTCTGTTACTTGCCAGGCACCCTAAATGTTCTATATGTTTTATTTAATTTAATCTTTACAGATCTATTGGGTGGTTGGTGTTTTTGCTTATTATGGACAAGGAAGCTAAGGTACATTGACAAGAAGAAACTTGCTCAAGGTCACATGGTCAATAAATGGAAGGGCCAGGCTGCGGCTCGGGCAGGCTGGCTCTAACGTCCACTCTCATGCTGCTACCCAGACTCCTTGCTGCTGCACTTACAGGCAAGTCCCTAAAGGAGAAACCTCCATGAATACCAAGTATAGAAAAGGACCCTCGGATTCCTAAGAATCAGATAATCAGATCTGTGCCTATTAAAACAATGGGATACACCTTCATAGCCACCAGTTGGCAAAAATTAAAATTTCATATAACACTGTAGCGCTGGCAGTATTTAATGAAAATGAGAGTGTGTGTGTTCCCCATGTCCAGCAATCCTGGAGGACATCCCCAAGGAAAGGCTTACACTGGGCATCAGGAGACCCTGTTAGGGCTCCATCACAGCTTGCCTGTCAAAGTGCCCGTCCCTGGGGAAGTGGGTGGATATGACATGTGGTGGCTGCCACCTGTAGAGTGATGAGCAGCAGAGAGGAGCAGTGAATGAGGGCCATGGACAGGTGTACATACACAGGTAGGTGGAAATGGTTGTCATTTATGTGGACCAAAATACATCATTCAATGAACAATAGTATATACAATCCTACATCACATAACAATGGGATACACTTTAAGAAATGTGTTGTTAGGTAATTTCCTCATTGTGTGAACATCATAGAGTACTTACACAAACCTAGATGGTAGAGCCTACTACACACCCAGGGGTGCGGTACAGCCTATTGCTCCTAGGCTACAAACCTGCACGTGTTACTATTCTGAATACTGCAGACAATTGTAACATAACGGTAAATATTCGTGAATCTAAACATAGAAAAGGTACAGTAAAAATATGGTATAAAATATAAAAAATGGAGATATTGGCAGAGAACAGACAGCACTGTAGAAGCATAGAGCCTGGTAGAGAGAGTAGGTAGGGTTTCGTTTCTCCTTCCCTCACACCTCTGGTAGTCAGTGAGCCTCTGAGCTGCTGGAGAGCTTTTCTACCCTCATGATCCCAAGGGCTGCTCCTACACTGAACTGGGAGCTTCTTGAAAATAGGGCATCAGGCTTTCAGCCACCACCCGCCCCCCCACCGCCATCATTCCCCTTCGCTGTGGTTGGGAGCTGAGACGGCAGGCGCCATACTGCTTCTCCAGCCACAGAGTTCGTTTGTCTGCCCCATGGACCTCCAGCTCTTTAATTTTCATGTCACTTTTTGCACAAGACAGTTCCCAACTCTTGCCTGGACTGCAGTGGGCCCTGGAGAATTTGTATGATCCCAGAGATTGGACATTTCATGCAGCCTTCCTTCCAGGGAGATGTCTGAAGAGGGCTGGAGTGCCAGGTCTCCTCCATTCTGACTCTTTTCCTCCCCTCCCCTCTCCTGCCCACTGCAGCCAAGAGGGATGATTGAGCTGAGACCCTCAAGACTGGCTGTCTTCCCTCTGTTGGTGCACCCATGACCCTGAGGTTTTCACAGAGAGTGGGGCACACACCTTTCCACTTGAGGACCTGCAGTGGACCTAGGGGTGGTTGGTTTGGGAGCTCCTTGCCCACTGGCACTCCCTGGAGCTGCTCACTGGCGCTACCCCGTGAAGAGCTGATCCTAAAGTGGAGGGGCATTACGCTTGTTTGAGCACTCCACAGACAACTCAGGACCAGCATGCTTCTCCCTTGCACAGTCAGGAATTGAATTTGGGGTCCCAGGGGATAGGCACGGACAGGCAGGATCCTGTACCCCTAGTAACTGATTAGGTTGCTTGGAAGCACAGAGGGGAGATTTAAGAACTAAAGTTAGGAGGCGAGGGAGCCCATGTGGGCTGAACTGAAAAGAGTGTGCAATGTGGGTCTCAGCCTCAGTGAACCTGTGGAGTGCTCCTCCCCCCACAGGAAGCCGCCCTTTCATACTGAACAGGGAGCTTGGCAGAGAAGTTCCCAACCTGCAGCACCATTGCTGGAGAGCTCAATGAGTCTTGGCTCCAGTTTGCAAGCAGACACTGGAAGGAGACTCACAGGGACGGGGAGGAGGGAGAAGAGTGAAACCCACTCCCAACTGCCGATCTATAAATCCCAGATGGCCCCTCCCCCATGAGCAGATTTTCTGGTTTTGTGAGGCTGCTTCAGCCCCTTCCCAGTTGTTTTCCCTAGCAGCTTGGGAACCAACCTTTGATCTCCTCCAAGCCAATTCTAGGACCTACCTCTGCAGAGCCTAAAGGTAGGCTTGCCCTACCCAGCACTGCCTAGCAACCCTCCTTCACCCCTCTGCTGTAGTTGAGAACAAGGAATCCCCAGGGAGCTCCAGGGCCCCTCCCACTGCCTGGGGCATTTGAGAGCTTCTCTGGAGAAACTTGAGCTGGTCACGGGCCCCAAAGTTGGACACTGCAGCTGGCTCTTTCCTGTAAGCACCAGCTACAGAGATGGAGAACAACTTGTAGAGCCCATTACAGCATCTACTGACTCAATTAAACAGAGTGAGGCTGATTCTTACTCCCAAACGTGTCCTGCTATCTAAGAGATTAATCTAGGCGCCCGAGTGCAATTCATACTGCTGGGGTGGTGGAGGGGAAGATAACAGACTAGAGGCAGCCCATGGGGGCACAGCTTTTAAGGAGAAGAGTAAAAGTTCCAGTGGCTTGAGCTGAGAAGGGTCTCGCTCCACCACTGTGGACCTCTGGACTGATCAGTGAGCTATTCAGAGCCTATGCAGAGACATTGCACTGGAGACCAGGTGCAGCAGAGGTATGGTGGCTGCCAGTCCCAGGTTTCTGCAGATGATGCCATCCTGAACACTCAGGTGCACAGCACCAGGTCTGCTTGGGACTCAGCCTTCCAGCAGTAGTCTTTACATCACCCTGCTGGACTGGGGAGGGAGCAGATAGAACAGACATTCCCCTGTTCTGTGCCCTGTGACTGGGAGCTGAGTGCCCCTCGCCCCCAGCATGGAACATGAGCAGAAGAGGAACCTTAGACACCACAGGTACCATGTGGGAAGCCCTGGTTGACTGGGTCAGCGGGATCTAGGCAGTGGGGAAACTTCAGCTGGCCAGCAGTCCTGGCCCACATCTGTGGCACCTGGGTTGCTGGGACAAACCCCTGCCTGCATGACTGGGCATCAGCAGTCTCTGTGCCAGCAGAACAGCACCCCCATTTGTGTGGCTCTGCCCTCATGATAACCAGATCCACCTCTGAGGCTCTCACTTCCCCTGGGCCGGTGGCTCTGCCCCTGTGGCCCTAGGACCTCCACTGGGCCTGAAACAACACCCCTGAGATTTGATAGCTGTTCTTGAGTCCCAAGACCCCACCCTGAGTCTCCACCACTGCTGCTGGGCCAGCGGAACCACTCTAAGGACCAACACTTCACAAGGAATGCCTCAGCCTTGAACAGCCATTACTATAGGACCTGGTTCAAGCAAACGCCCACAGCTCGGTCACCCACAGCCACTGCCTAGATAGCCTCATCCAGCTGCCACTATCATCTCTGTTGGGTGGCCCTGGGCAGAGCAATCACCCACAACAACAGCCTCAGGGAAGAGGGTTGCATCCAGTCGCCAGCTCAAACTTCTAACAGTGAGCTGGCAAATAACCCTTCAACCTGCATGAAGATCATTTAGCACCAGCTTAAACTGAGGCAATCACAGGGAATGGGTGAAAACAGAACAGCTGTTCCACACACTCTTGGTGTACCCACCCTTCACCTGATGGGTCAACATTCCAGAGTAGGACGCAGAAACTCCATCTACAGTCCTCCCTTTCCCATAACTAAAAAGGAGAGTTCCCAACAAAGGAGAACAGGTACTTTGGAAATCTCTTAGCCCAGAGCCAAGAGAAGAGGAATCAAATCAGAGGAAACCAGCAACAGAACCCTGGCAACACAGAAAAACAAAACAATTTGACACCCCCAAGGGATGACAATGGTGCTACAGTAGTGGACTCCAATCACAAAGAAATTGCTGAAGATAAAGTTGAAGACCAACAAAAAATGTCAAAAAAATATTTTAGGACATCAATAAAAAGTCACTAAAGAGCTAGGCAAAATAAGAAAGGATATAATTGATCTTAAAGAAATGAAAAAGTCATTTAGAGAATTTCAAAAAACAGCAGAAAGCTTCAAAAACAGACTAAACCAAGGAGAAGAAGGAATCTCAGAGCTTGAAGACAAGGCTTTGAAGATAATCAAGTCATTCAAAGAGGCAGAGAAGAGAATAAAAATGACTGGGCAATCACTGAGAATGATATGGGACTATGTGAAGTGAACTAACATATGAGTTGTAGTTGTCCCTGAGGAAGAAGAATGAAGAGCTACAAGCATGGAGAATCTATCTGAGGGATATATTAAGGAAAATGTCCCTGGTATTGCCACAGATTCAGACATTCAGATGCAATATGGTCATTGAACACCAGGAAGATTCATACCAAATAGGACATCTCCGAGATACATAGTAATCAACCTGGCCAAAGTAAAAATGAAGGAGAAAATTCTGCAAGCAGCAAGATGGAAACAACTAACCTAAAAAAGAAAGGCCATGAAGCTCACTGCAGAATTCTCAGTGGAGAACTTACAAGCCAGAAGGGATTGGGGTCCCATCTTCAATCTTCTTAAGTAGGACAACTGCCAGCCTAGAATTTTGTATCCTGCAAAAATAAGTTTCACAATTGATGGAGATATTAAGTCTTTTCCAAACTGGCAAACACTGAGGGAATTTGTCATGACTAGACCTGCCCTGCAGGAAATACTCAGAACTATATTACAAACAAATGAACACAATAGTTAACCACCAGGGTAAAATCTCCCAAAAAGTTAAAGCTCATAACTCTTATACACAATAGCATAAGAGAGCAAACAAAGCAATAAGGTACTACCCAACATAATGAACAGATCAGCATCATACATATCAGTTATATTGCTCAATGTTAATGGTTTGAATGCTCCACTCAAAAGACATAGGTTGGATGAATGGATGAAAAAACACAACACAACTATCTACTATCTCCAGGAAACACATCTAAACTACAAGGATACACACAGACTCAATGTGAAAGGATGGAAAAAAAATATCATGCAAATGGAAACCAAAAGAGAGCAGGTGTAACCATTCACATAATAGATAAAATTGACTTTAAATCAATAAAGGTAAAGAAAGACAAAGGTGGTCATTATATAATGGAAAAGGGAGCAATTCAACAAAAGACATAACAACCATAAATATATATGCCTCTAACAAAAGATCTCCTAGATACATAAAGCAAATTCTACTAGAGCTATGCAAGGGAATAAATATCAGCATTGTAACTGCCAGAGACTTCAACACCCCACTGTCTGATAAATCATCAAAGCAGAAGATAAATAAAGAAACTCTGGACTTAAAGGGACTCTAAAACAAATGGATCTAACAGACATTTGCAGAACATTCTACCCCCAAACTGCTGAATATACATTCTTCTCATCAGCACTTGGGTAATTCTCCAAAACTGATCATATATTAGGACACAAAACAGTTCTCAAAAATTTCAAAAAAATCGAAATCATACCATGTATCTTCTCAGACCAAAATCGAATAAAATTGGAAATCAATCACAAAAGAAATAGTCAATTCTACACAAAGTCTTAGAAATTAAACAATCTGCTGCTGAACAATTATTGTGTCAAGAATGAAATTAAGATGGAAATCAAGATTTCTTGAACTGAAGGACAAAGGGGACACAAGCTATCAAGACTCAATCAGGACAAAATAGAAATCCCAAAGAGACCAATAGTGAGCAGCAACATTAAAGCACTAATAAAAAGTATTCTAATTTTATAAAAAGCCTCAGACCAGATGGATTCACAGCTGAATTCTACCAGACCTACAGAGAAGAACTGGTACTCATACTACAGAAATTATTCCATAACATCAAAAATGAGGGTGTCCCCCAATACCAAAGCCAGGAAAGGACACAATAGCAACAATAACAAAAAAAACTATAGACCAATATCATTTATGAATATAGGTACAAACATCCTCAGTAAAATACTAGCATACCAAATTCAACAGCACATCAAAAAAATAATCCACCATGACCAAGTGGGCTTCATCCCAGGGATACAAGGATGGGTCAACATATGGAAATCAATAAATGTGATTCACCATGTAACCAGAAACAAAAACAAACATCATATGATCATCTCAAAAGATGCAGAAAAAGCATTTCACAAAATTCAGTCCTCTTTCATGATAAAACCCTTCAACAAACTAGCCATAGAAGGAACATATCTCAAAATTATAAAAGCCATATATGAAAAACTCATAGCCAATGTCATACTGAATCAGGAAAAGTTGAAAGCATTCCCCCTAAAAACTGGAACAAGACATGTGTGTCCATCGTTTCCACTTCCATTCAACATAGTGCTGGAAGTTCTAACCAGAAAAATCAGGCAAGAGAAAGAAATAAAGGGTATCTAAATCTGGAAATACTAAATTAAATTATCACTTTTCACTGACAATATGATCTTGTATCTAGAAAACCCCAAAGACTCCATTAGCAAAGTCTCAGGATACAAAATCAGTGTACACAAATCGGTAGCATTTCTAATAACAGTCAAGCTGAGAGTCAAATCAAAGACTCAATACCATTCACAATAGACAGAAAGAAAATAAAATACCTAAGAATATACTTAACCAAGGGGGTGAAACATGTCTACAAGGAGAACCACAGAACACTGAAGAAGGAAATCACAGATGACACTACAAATAGGAAAACATATCATGCTCACATTTAGGGAAAATCAACATTGTTAAAATGTCCATACTGCCCAAAGTCATTTACAGATTCTATGTAAAATAGTAAGCAAAACAGCATGGTATTGGTACAAAAATAGAGACATAGACCAATGGAACACAACGGAGAACCCAGCTATATTAATAAAACTATCTACCTACAACCAACTGATTTTGACAAAGCAGGGGAAACAAGTCCTAGTCAATAAATGGTGCTGGGAAAATTGGATAGCCACTTGTAGAATAGTGAAACAGGACTCTTATCTCTCAGCACTCACAAAAATTAATTCATGATGGATAAAAGACTTAAATGTAAGTCATGAAACCATAAAAATTCTAAAAGAAAATGTAAGAAAAACTCTTATCTATAATGGCCTAGGCAAAGAATTCATGACTAACACCCTAAAGGCAATTATAGCAACAACAAAAATAAATAAATGGATTTTATTAAATTAAAATCATTCTGCACAACAAAGTAAATAATCAGCAGAGCAAATAGACAACTTAAAGAATGGGAGAGGCCAGGCGCGGTGGCTCATGCCTGTAATCCTAGCAGTCTGGGAGGCCGAGGCGGGTGGATTGTTTGAGCTCAGGAGTTTGAAACCAGCCTGAGCAAGAGTGAGACCCCATCTCTACTAAAAATAGAAAG
>NW_012150864.1:686165-700964 GCF_000956105.1 Propithecus coquereli
TTATTAAAAAGTCCAAAAACAATAGACTCTGGCATGGATGCAGAGAGAAAGGAAGGCTTATATACTGTTGGTGGGACTGCAAATTAGTATAACCTTTATGAAAAACAGTATGGAGATTTTTCAAAGAACTGAAAGTAGCCCTTCCGTTTGATCCAGTAATCCCACAATTGGGTATCTACCCAAAGGAAAATAAATCATTTTATTAAAAGGACACCTGCACTCGAATGCTTATTGCAGCACAATTCACAATTGCAAAGATGTGGAATCAAGCCAAGTGCCCATCAGTTCATGAGTGGATTAACAAATGTGAGACACACACACACACACACACACACACACACACACATACACACACACACATCATGAAGTACTAAAAAGAAATGAGTTAATGCCTTTTGCAGCAATTTGGATAGAACTAGAGACCAATTATCCTAGATGAAGTATCTCAGGAATGGACAAACTCCACTTGTACTCTCTAATATTTTGGAATTAACCAATGGACACACATGTGGAGAGAGGGAAGTAAAAGTAATTGGAAATCAAGGGTGGGAGGCAGGAGGGGAGGAGCAAAAACCTACCTAACAGGTACAGTGTATACTAGTCAGGCAATGGACACACTAATATCTCTGACTAAAGTATCATAAAAGCTATCCATGTAACAAAAATATTTATACTCCCTTAATATTTTGAAATAAAAAAATAAAACAGAGATATTAAAAACAAAAGATAAAAAATGGCATATCTGTGTAGTGCACTTACCATGAATGGAGCTTGCACGCCTGGAAATTGCTCCGGGTGAGTCACTGAGTTAGTAGTGAGTGATGTGAAGCCTTAGGGCATTACTGCACACTGCTGGAGACTTTATAAACACGGGACACTTAGCCATGAATAAATTTATAAAAATATTTTTCTTTCTTTAATAATAAATTAACCTTGGCTTACTATAACTCTGTTACTTTATAAACTTTTAATTTTTTTAACTTTTTGATCATTTTGTAATAAAACTTAGGTTAAAACACAAATACATAGTGGAGCCATACAACAATATTTTCTTTCTTTATATCCTTATTCTATAAGCTGTTTTCTATTTTTAAGGGGTTTTTAATTATTTTTTTACATTTAAACATTTTTGTTAAAAACTAAGACACAAATAAATACAAATTAGGCTAGACCTACACGGGGTCAGGACCATCAACATCACTGTCTTCCACCTCCACATCTTGTCCCACTGGAAGGTCTTCAGGGGCAATAACACGCATGGAGCTGTCATCTCCTATGGCAACAGTGCTTTCTTCTGGACACCTGCTGAAGGACCTGCCTGTGGCTGTTCTAAAGTTAACTTATTTTTTTTAATAAGTAGAAGGAGTATACTCTAAAATAATGATAAAAAGGATAGTATAGAAAATATATAAACCAGTAACATAGTTTTTATTATTATCATTATGAACTATTGTGTACTGTGCACAATTGCATGTACTAGACTTTTATACGACTGGCAGCACAGGTTTGTTTACACCAACATATCATAAACATGTGAGCAATGCATTGTGATATGACATCGTGACAGCTACAGCATCACTAGGCAACAGAAATTTTTCAACTCCATAATAATCTTATGGGACCACGGCTGTACATGCGATCTGCCATTGACCAAAATGTTGTTATGAGGTGCATGACTGTAGTTGTCACAGATACAGAGGCTGTAAGGACGTATATCAGGTATACTAGATCGGGCACCTGTGGGGGCACAGGAATAGGGAATGAAGGGGAAAAAGGAATAAAATAAATAAATATATAAAACTGTACAACATGCCTGGCACAGATTAAGGATGATAGTATGCCACGGACTGGGAAATATGACAGAAAAATATGAGAACTAAGGTTAAAAAAAACCAGCAAAAACCAAACAGAAATCAGGCACTGATTTCAGGATAACCCATGGAAACTTCATAACTAAGCTTTCCAACTTAATTTTAGATAATCCATAACCCATCAGTCACAGAGAGTAGTTTCAACTAGTAGATCAGGATCAGGGGAACCCAAAGGAAATGTGTTCATTTCTTCAGTGGTCTGTCGGTAATGTGACATGTTACTTCTAGGAAAATCTGTGTGCACTTGCTGCCAGCACAGGGCCATCTAGCTGGCCTTGGCTGCTGGGCATTGGTCTTGGGGTTGCCTCACCCTCAAGGCAGCCTTCTTCTCCACGATGGCTGAAGCACCCGGAACGAGGTGCCACTGCATTGAGACACCGAGTCAGGCACTGAGCCAAGCCCTTGCGGAGCGCTGTGATATGACAATGAGACGAGGGAGGAGAATTCGTCTTTTAGCCAAGACGTTTTCCACACTGTAAGCAATACCGTGTCCTCAGAGACAAGGCACATTGAGTACACTGTTGATAATCTTTGTGATGTTTAAACACCACAAAACATTAAAACATTTAAAAATTACAAATAGTTAATGTTGAAACTTGGCAGGGTGGTACAGACAAATGTCAAATCATAAATATCACCAAAGAGAATTTTTCTGTGTGAGCATGTTTAGATTCACCAAAGGTCTTCCCTTTTAGTTTCTAGACAGGCCCAGGGCCAAGTACCTGTAAGAATCAGCACAGTTTAACCTTTCCTATCGGTTGCAGGTGTGTTCACGTGTGTGCGTGCATGCACATGTGTGCTCACACATCCACTTCACCTCTTCAAGTCTCAGTGTTCCATCCTTCTTAGGTGGGATTTTTGAGCACTGCCTTTACGTTGGCCGGAAATAAGTTTGTTGGAGTCATGGGTCTCGTGTAGTGGCCAGGCTGGGTTGCAAACCCATTGGCTTCCCATACACTCAGACCTGTAGGAATCAATATGTTTTTATTAAGGAAACTACTGCACCCTCATTAGTATAGTGGAAAGTAAAATGAAATATGTGTCTGTGTCTATCCAGCCATTGATAATATAACAAGAATGACTACATGGCTGGATACTTTCCAGACAACTCTTGTATATATTATATATTAAATATTAAGGAATCTATTATACTCTGAATAGAATTTTCCTAGAGAAAAGGCAAAATAAAAATGATAAGCACCCACTTTTCATTTCACTGCACCTGTTATTTCAGTATCTGGATCATCAATTCAATTCAGAAACATAAATTAGAACTGGAATAGACCAAAAACATCACCCACTCCTGTCATATTGAGGCTGGGGGAATGAGGGCATGGCAAGGATGAGTCTCTTGCCTAAAACTAGAAAGCCCATTATACATGCATTTGGAATCTTCCTTGCATTTCCGGGGCTTTTCCATTCATTATGCTAAATCTTTGCTCTTATTAAACTTCACTTACTGGGGCTTCAATATAGGGGAAGATAACATGTACGATATACCTCCAATGGCCAGGAGGGGGTGGTAGAAGCTAGTGCAAGTAACTCAATGCACTGAACTACTGTACTTTTTAAGAAAGTTGAAAACAAATAGGAAGTATAACAACATCTTATTTTGTATTGAAATACAACAGTTCAATGAAGACAGAAATTAATCCCTGAGTCATAAACAACCAAGCAGTTTACTTATGGCACAGGCTCTGGAAACTGGCCAGTTTTGTTCAAATTCTTGATATGCTCTTTATTAGCTAGGTGACCGCAGTAAGTTATTTAACCTCTGTAAGCCTCAATTTCATGTGAAAAATGTGAACAAGTAACATGTACTTTGTCCTGAGAAGGAAGGAGTAAATGTGAACAATGTTTGACTTTGAATAAAGTGTATTTGCTGTCATTTAATGGATCGAGGATTTCTGTTATGACGTTAAAAAGTTAGTCTTTTTACAAAAAACCATCAACTCTTAACTTAAAAGTGCTAGAAGAAATTTCTACTACTTTTTGAGGTCCACCATAATTATCGAATGAATATTTTTCAAGCATATCTTGCGCTCTTTGCTCATCAGAACCTGAGAGCTACTCTTGAGTTTTGCAATCTTTCTGAAATTTTCTTCATGGTCTCTTATACTTTACAGTTTAAAAACAAATCTCTCTATATTGAATTCTATATTGATTAAATGGATGATAGGGTGGGTTTTGGAATTTGTTAGAGTTGAGTTTAAACTCACTTTCCATTACCTACTTCTTAAGTGACCTTGAGCAGTTTAACATTTTTTTTTTAATTCTGGATATTATGGGGGTATAAACATTTTGATTACATGAAATGTGTTTGCCTCACCCAAGCCAGGGCTACAAGCGTGTCCTTCCCCCATACAGTGCACCCCGTCTCCATTAACTGTGGGCATTTTTAAGATTCCGATTCTCTCATCTGTCAAATTTCATTGATTATATCTCCTTTCAAGTATTATAAGGATTACAGTTTTATAAGAATTAAATTGTAGTAAAGACGAACTTAGCATTTATTTTAAAAACAAACAAGTTGGCACAATCTCTGGCACCTGGGAGACGGCACATCTGGGGTGTTATTATTCCACTTACGATGGCTTTCCCAAGGACGTACCACCTCTAGGTGGCAGTGCTTGGACTCAAGCTTTTATTCTGTCTTTTCCAAAACAATACATTCTCAAGTCAAGTTTTCAAGTCAAACTCTTGAAAGTGTCTCTGTTTGGCAGCTCCATCCAGACTGAGAAGTAGCCTATGATATGACATTGCTGTCTGCTCACGCCAGGCAGAGCCGCATGACGACCCTCCCCAGGGAAAGGAAGTGTGGAGCATGGTGGCCACGTGGACTGGGCAGAGGTAGGTCAGAACTGGCAGGTTCCTAAAGTGCTCATGCACCAGGTAGCCACAGAGCCGGTGGGAAAAGCAGGCAGGACATGGAGCTTTGGCTGAGGTTTCAGGGACACAATCAACTTCCCTGGAAACTGTGACTGGCCCAGCCTGGCCACACACTGGCAGGAGATTCTGCTGCTTTCTGGGAACCTGCAGGGCATGATGAGCAGCACAAGGCACAAGAGCATGAACTGGGGCCCTTCATCCACCCACTCTGGCTTCCTCTCTCCTCTGATGTCCACTTCTGTTTTAGTCCATGATGATCAGCAATGATTCCTCTAAGAGTCACTCATTCTTACCCATTCCCCTGCCCAGACTGGCCTTGTGAGAATTCTGTTCATCAGCAGCTCCTTGTAATCTTCTATGGAAAGAACACACATTATATAATTCAGCCTTACTGACACCCTCATGAGAGTCTTCCAAAGCCCACACATGATGATTTACCCCATGACTGTACATGAAATGCCCACTATGCTCCAGGCCTTGTGCTGAGTGCTCTTGGCACTGAGGGATCTGTCCCCGTGAAGCTCACTACAAACACTATTGACCGACCTCACTGTGCTCACAGTGACATGGAGAAGACAGACCCCATTCATGACATCATAGAAGATTATAATAACTCATGGCAAGTAGACTATTTACCATATTGTTGCTAGGCAACAACTCACAGAAAGCTGGAACAGAGACATAAGCAATCGTCTCTGTGTTATAACCTTCTCCTCCCCAAGGCAGTGCTGTTTTCTTTTCTTCTCATTTTTATATTTTTGCAATTCTTCCATCATGATCATCATAATTCTGATTTCTTGATATGTGACAGGTACAACAGGAGAAGCAGAAGAACATTTACATTTGTGAGTTTACACCACTGTCCCATCACAGCAAGCTGAGCAGACCCACAGGTCCCCAGGAATGCTGGAGGGGAGGGCCAGGTAGGAAGAAGGGAAGACACAGAAGAGACAGGAGAGAGAGGTGAGTGTGAAGAGGGAGAGGGGGTGCTACAGAGACAGTGACAGCAACAGAAACTAGTGGGAGAAAGAGAGAGTGACAGAGAGCAGAGTGGGGGTGACAGGAAAATAGAGGGTGAATGAGATAGCAGGATACAGAGACAACTAGAGTTAGTGAGAGACAGAGACTCTCAGAGAGAGGTTCAGGTCTCTAGAATGAAGGGGGGGAGACGGAGAGAAGAAAAGAGACAAAATTATAAAACAGAGGAGAAGAATAGGGACTCCGGGAGGGAGATATTATATTTTTATTAAGAACACGTTTTATGTTTTTATAACTTTTCTTATTAAAAAGATATCCTTTGTCACATTTTATACATAGAATCACATATATTAACTAGAATTCTTATTGTTAGTAACTTTAAATTTTAGTGAAAACTTAAGAAGCAGGAAATCATGACTTGGCTGTCATAAAACACTTTTTGTGAAATAGAATCACAGGTTACTATAAAATTATATTCATTCACTTAGCCAAAATGATAATTAAAAGATTTTAAAAAGCAAAAATCATATTCTTTGATAGAGAGGAGACTGAGTTTCTCAAACAATCATAAGACCTAATAAAGATGAACTCAGCCTAACTCATAGCAAACTTAAACTCCTGGGCTCAAGTTATCCTTCTGCCTCAGCCTTCTTAGTAGCTGGGACAACAGTTACGTAGCACCTCACCTGGCTAATTTTTTCTGATTTTAGTAGAGACAGGGTCTCACTCTTGCTCAGGCTGGTCTCTAATTCCTCACCTCATATCAGGGGTTTGTGATGCCCCCAATATAACCAGATCCCTGGACAGTGTGCATTGCAAGAGATGGGAGAACAAAGACACGACTCGGACACAAAAAGTAAGGTGAAAGGGTGTGGGGAGGTCAGGGGACCACCAGCATTCCTGTGAGCCAGGTGGTATTGACTGAGGTCTAGCACCCGTTTTTATTCTCTTTTTCATGTTATAGATTACAATGATTTCATGTGAAAAGCTCTTGAGTTAGCAGTAAAGCGTATAATCTAAATGGGAACAAAGAGACCACATACTTCTTTCTACTTTATCTAGTTCCTCATTTACTGAGACATGAACTCAGGAGATAGGAACATTGCCTCAGGCTTAGAATAGCAAACTGCTTTTATCTGCTGGGCTGACATCTTTGATCATTCTCTCCAACTTCAGGTTACAAGCCTGGTCCGTTTCAGACATCCAGGCTGTGGCCCTCAGGCTTCAAGGTGGGGTTCGTTTGCAGACATCCCTGATTGGTGGAATGTCCCTCTCAAGGTTGAGCAGCTTTTGCTCAGTGAACTGACATGTCCACAGGTTGCTCTTTGGTAAAGTCTTGTCCCACTCCTGGGGTTCTCATGTCTCGACCCTAGGCCTCAACAACCTCAAGCAATCTTCCTGCCTTGGCCTCCCAGAGTTCTAGTATTACAGACATAGCCACGCTCCTGGCCATGGACACTACATTTCATGTAAGGCTTAGAGAGGCCAATTTCACTTCCAACTTAAAGGCAATTCATCAATGTAAATTCTAATGTCTTTTTTTTTTTTTTTTGGTTTGTTTGTTTTCAGTTTTATTACACCTAAATCTCTATTTGCAATTTTTTTTTTTTTTTTTTTGGTTTGTTTGTTTTCAGTTTTATTACACCTAAATCTCTATTTGCAAGTAGTAAGGTAACAAATCCATGGTATTTATTTTCTCATGACCATGCACATGTTGTTCCTGAGGAAGGGGGAGACCAACCAGAGTCCCCTACCCTTCTCATGCCTGGCTGTTATGACAGCAGAAAATGAATTCCCTGAGAGAGGCCAAAACAACAACAGAGAGGGACATTGTTCTATTTTCATTGTAAGCATTTTTAACATATATCCAAACATATCTATTACAGAAGTGGGTGAAAACTGGTATATGTCTCACTTTAATTTTACAATCAATTTTCTATACTTGTTTGACCATCTACTAATTCATCTATCAATCCAAGTGCATCATAGATACCAATGCACTTTTGTATGATATGGTTGCCAAAGAAAATGGAGGATGCCCAGGCATATTAGAAATTCAGAAAAACAACAAATAATTTTTACTTTAAGTATGTCCAAAATATTGCATGGCATGGAATCCAGTACTTTTGGTAACTAAATCTCGCAATCCTACTGGAGGGGGCAATTTAAATTGAGGAAGAACTGAAATCCTGAAGAAAACTAACTTGCATCATAAACACAAACACATCTATTTATCGATGTCAAGATGGAGTCAAATGAAGTCCAATGCACCTGTTCTTGATTCCTTTAAATCAAGCAAGTTCAAGCTTTCTCAGAGTTTTTGGTGGTAGTTTCCCAAAAGTGTACTTACAGATGTACAAAGGAAGGTGATTTCCGTCAATAATAAAGAAGCTTCAGATCAGGACAAGACCGTGGCAGCAGCTGTAACACATGGAAACTCTGGAGCGCAGGGAAGTGACCTGATTCAGTACTGCTCACTCGACAAGGCCCAGGCACCCTGCATCCAGGGTCAGCTTCCTGCCATACCTGCCCTCCACCTGCTGCAGTCCTGAGCTCCCCATGCTCCTGCCTTCTCTCCTGCAGAGGGCCTGCTCTCAGCTGCCACAGGAGGGCGCTGGAGAAATGGCTGGAAGCAGAGAGGAGGGGCCTCCTCTGCAGTCCTTCTAGGCCCCACCCCTTCTGGGTGAACAGCTTGGAGTCTTCTAAGAGAGATCCTGAGTCACTTCTCTCTGGTTGTGGCTCAGTCAAGAGGACCAGCTCCCATGTACTGCCTTCGATCCCAGGGATCACTTCCTTTCTGAGTAGGTTTTGAGTTTTGAGGGGTATTCTTCTCCTCTTATCATCTGGGTACTTTCTATTTAAAGTCCAAGAGGGGAAGGCATGCGGTGGGCTCTATCCCTATTTCTCGCTTTCCTGCTTCCTCATAAGTATTAATGTGTTGCACTGATCGATGCTTGTGGAGTTGGCTTGTTTTGCACCGGGTGCCATGCTAAGGAATTCCTCGCTGTTTTTTGTTGTTGTTCCCATTGCAACCAGTCAGGTATCTTCCAATTCTGAAGGGAGAACAATGACAATCAGCAAGAAAACCGGGTCATCTATTATTATCACTTGTGATATTCAACAAAGTACCAACACGTACATCCACTGGTACCTCTTCCAGGAGGGCAGGACCCCATGATGCATTTTATACTATGACTTAGTTATAGCTCCAAGATGGTATTGGAATCAGGATTCAGTCCAGAGAAATACCATGCTTATGCAAGCAGAGGGAAGAGCCCTAGGTTTATATTCCAAAAATCTGGAAGAAAGTGACTCTGGCATGTATTACTGTGCCACCTGGGGCAGACAGAGTGACTCAGACCTGCCCTGTGCCACACTGAAAACCTTGTTTGTAGCTGCTTCTGGTACACAAGATAAACCGGCCCCTGTCTCACTCCCTGCCCCACCTTCACTGAATTGTGAACAACGAAAAACTGTGGGTTCAAGGCCTAACCACCGCCGTTCCATCCCACTCCCCTGTCAGCAGCCGCACCTTGCCCCCATCCCATACCCAGGACTGCTAAAGACTGACCTGCCTTCCCCAGGCCTTAGCCCAGCACTCTGGCAGACAGCATGGTCCTTTCCGCTCTTGTAGGGGCTGGTGGAGGCCCATTCACTCTGCTTCGTAGGACTGTTAAGGGTCCAGAGTGTTGATCTACAGAGAGAGAGAGAGAGATTCAGGACAGCATTATGGGAAGATTAGTTATACAGAATCATTTATCCAATCACTGTTCAGAGATCGTGGGGAGGGGGGTGATGGTGCTTATTGTGTTCATAACAGTGTGAGCATTACTCTCATTACCACTAACAACACTAGGGCTAGGTTATGAATTTTGGGATTCACTCTGTCCCTGCCTCTCTCCCTTCCTGTTTTTCTATCTCTGTCTCTCCTTTACAGCTTGCTCTCTTGCTTTTTAGATTCTCTCTCTCTCTCTCTCTCTCTCTCTGTCTCTCTCTCTCTGTCTTTCTCTAGTCTCAGGATGTACAATCAAAATACTGTATTGAAAAAAATCACTTGAAATAATTCTCTTTATGTTTGTGCAACCTTCGATACATTGCTAGTCTTTTTTCTTCACTTTGTATTTTCATATTTTTCAGACAGGCTTTATTATTTCATTTTGTTTCATATTTGTTTTGTATAGGTAAAATATGTATATGAATCGGAAGTCAAAATGATAAGCGAAGATGCATTTAGACTTTTTCCCTTCCATCCTAGGTTGATCTTCCCTCTTCTGTTCCTCAACGTATAGGTGACAATATTTTTGTCAGTTCAGTTGGTTGTTTTCATTTTTTCTTATTTTTTCAGAAGAAATCTTGCACTTTTGAATAAGTATTTATTTCATCATATGTGCAACATGTACTGTTTGTGTTTAATTTAATATTTGTGTTTTTGTTACAGCCCACCCAGGTCCCTCCACCACCGCACAGTGAAGAAATATACTGAGACAGCAGGGGTTGCAGCAGAGAAAGATTTTATTTTGCAAGGTGCCAGACGAGGAGATGGGAGTAAATTCTCAATTCCATCTTCCCAAGAACTTGGGAGAAAGGGTTTTTAAAGATAGTTGATTGGGCAAAAAGGGGCTAGGGAATTGTGTCTGCTTATTGGCAGGGGATGGGCTCATTGGGTTGGGATGCAGAAATTATCTTCTCTATTGGGAGGTTTCCTGAGTGGGGTTGGGGTTGGTTCAGGGCTGCGGGTCCATTCCCAGGCCTATTGACAGCTCTGGTTGGCATCAGCAGGTCTCTAGGATGCATTCTGGAAAACACCTTAAAGACCAGTCTTAAAATTTACAGCAGTAATGTCGAGTGTGTAACCACAGCAATGCTGGCAATTTATGTACAAATCCTTGGGATTTATGACAGCAATGTTATCATCAGAATCCCAATGTCTTGGGATTTCCAAACATCATGCTATCAATAGAAATAGAGGGGAGATGTCACTGATCTTGCGCCTGTCTGGGAGGATAGTGACATTAAGCAGTAACTAATTACAGCAGCAATGACTTTAGGGAACAATAGCTGGTTAACTTCTGGCTATATCTGTACTTGTAGAAAAATCAGACTTTGATTACTATTTATACCTTGTGGCTCTACATTATTTTAACATACACGGCTTCATTTTTGTTTTGGTATTCTGGTTTAATACATTTTAATCAATCTTTCATTTTCTGTTTTCTGACCTTAATTGAATACATGCCCACACCTCATGATTGTCCATCAAGAAATGCATATGATTTGTTTTAACGTATTTACTCACTTACTGTTTAATGTTTACGTCGTCAATCCATCTGGAATTTAATACAATAATTACTGTATGTATAGTAATAATAATGACTGGTAAATGTGGGTACTCAGTCCCTGGTAGTTACTGCAGTAAGCACCTTACAAGTATTATCTTATTTAATCTTCACAGATACCTTTTGGAGGGTTCAAAGTACCATTGAATTTAACAGATGAGAAATTGAGGCAGGGAGAAGTTAAATAACGTTCACAATGACATAGAATTTATTGTGGTAGCGATTTCAACCCAAGCTCTGTTTCAGAAAATGAGATTTGTTAATTCCATTTTCATTTTCTTATCTTTAATGAGTGCTAGCATTGTTTCCTAAGTTTACGGGCCATTTTTGTTTCTATTGTGAATTGCTTTTCGTACTTTCTGCCCATTCTTCTATTGGAGTATTAATTATTTTCTTTGTTTTGAAAGAATCTTTATATATCACTTTAGAGATATTAACCTTTTATGATATGTGTTAAAAATTTCCCCTCATTTCTTGTTATTTATTTTTGACACCTTTTGGGAAATAGAACTTTGAATATTACTTTTATTAAAATCTACCAATTTTTATCTCTACTTTTAATATCAGGCTTAGAGAGGTCAATCTCAACCTACTGTTTATATGCATTTCATTAATGTTAAATTTTAGTGCTTTTAATTTTTGAAGTTTGTTTCACCAAAATCTCTATCTATGCATGGTAAGAAAGCAATTCAACAGTATTTGTTTTCACATGGTGAATCAATTCCCAAAAATAAATTTATTGAATAATCACTTGTTTCCTTACTGCTCTGAATGTATAACTTTATCATATTGATAAGAAAACATTACTAATATGTGGATCTCTTTCTGGATTTTTCATTGTGTTCAATGAGCTTTACTTTCCAGTGCCAATATTGCCCTCTTTTCATTACTATAACTTTATATTTCTTTTAGATTCCATTGGAATTAATTTCTTTTATTAGTTTCTTAAGAATTTTCTTTTTTTTGTATTCTAGTATGATGGCAATTCTCTCCTTTCTCTTTTTTTTTTTTTTTTTTTTTGAGACAGAGCCTCACTCTGTTGCCCGAGCTAGAGTGCTGTGGCATCAGCCTAGCTCACAGCAACCTCAAACTCCTGGGCTCAAGCGATCCTCCTGCCTCAGCCTTCTGGGTAGCTGGGACTACAGGCATATGCCACCATGCCTGGCTAATTTTTTATATATATTTTTAGTTGTCCAGCTAATTTCTTTCTAGTAGTGATGGGGTCTCGCTCTTGCTCAGGCTGGTTCTGAACTTTCGAGCTCAAACAATTAGCCCTCCTCGGCCTTCCAGAGTGCTAGGATTACAGGCATGAGCCACAGCGCCCCTAAGGATTTTCCAGGCTCCAAGGTCCTTGAGCTTCTGTCCGGTGTAAGGACCTGGAGCGCTCGTCTTTCAAAGCTGCTCTTGTGGCAGCCTCATGTCCCTGCACATGTGGTCCCTGAGGCAGAAAGAAGACCAACCACAGTCTCCTACCCTTCTCATTCCCAGATGTTATGGCAGTAGAAGATGAATTACCTGAGAGAGAACAAAACAAACACTGAGAAGGGCATTCTTTTGCTTCTTATTGTGAGCAGTTTAAACAGATATCCAAACATATTTATTAAAGTAGCAGTGAACATCTGTATAGACATCTCTTTAATTTTACCACCAATCTACTAAACGTGTTTGACCACCTATTAATCCAGCTATCAATTCAAAGACTGTGCAGATATCATTACAGTTTCTGAGGGTATGGATGCCAAATAAAATTAGGATGCCCAAGTAAACTGGTATTTCACATAAATAAGCAACATATAACATTTTTAGTTTAAGTATGTATCAAATATTGCATGGCATGGCATGCCTTTTTGTTTTGTTTTGCTTTACTAAATCTAACAATCCTACATGAGAGCATCTTTTTAATTGAAGAACAAAAATTCCCTAACAAATCTATTTTCATCACTCTCTGTTTCTCTCTCTCTCTCACACACACACACCATTTACCTTTGAGTACAGTAAAATGCAGACCACTGTACCTTCTCCTAATTCCTTTTAATCAAGCAATTTCAACCTTTCTCAGAATTGTTATTGGTGGTTACCTGAGAGTGCACTTACAGATGTATTAATAAAAAGGATGGTGATTCAGGCAATAATAAGGAAGGATCAGCACAAGGCAAGCCCATGGCAGCAGCTGCAACACATGGAAACTCAGGAGTGCAGGGGAGTGACCTGATTCAGGACTGCTCACTCCACAAGGCCCAGGCACTCTGCATCCAGGGTCAGCTTCCTGCCAGACCTGCCCTCCACCTGCTGCAGTCCTGAGCTCCCCATGCTCCTGCCTTCTCTCCTGGAGAGCGCCTGCTGTCAGCTGCCACAGGAGGGCGCTGGAGAAGTGGCTTGAAGCAGAGAGGAGGAGCCTCCTCTATAGTTCTTCTAGGATCCACCCCTTCTGGGTGAAGAGCCTGGAGTCTTCTAAGGTAGATCCTCAGTCACTTCTCTCTGCCTGTGTCTCAGTCAAAAGGACCAGCTCCCATCCCCTGCCTTCTGTTCCTGGGATCACTTCCTTTCTGAGTAGAATTTGAGCTTTGAGGAGTATTCTGCTCCTCCTGTCACCTGGGCAC
The DNA here is from genome assembly GCF_000956105.1 of Propithecus coquereli. Lineage (NCBI taxonomy): Eukaryota > Metazoa > Chordata > Mammalia > Primates > Indriidae > Propithecus > Propithecus coquereli. The sequence goes on from NW_012150864.1 coordinate 699,840, forward strand.
TTTCTATTTAAGGCCCAAGAGGGGAAGACATGCAGTGGGCTCTATCCCTACTTCTGGCTTTCCTGCTTCCTCGTAAGTATTAATGTGTTACATTGATCGATGCTTATGGAGTTGGCTTGTTTTCCACCGGGTGCCATACTAAGGAATTCCTCATTGTTTTTTGTTGTTGTTCCCATTGCAGCCAGTCGGATATCTTCCAATTCTGAAGGGAGAACGGTTTCAATCACCAAGAAAACCGGGTCATCTATTATTATCACTTGTGATATTCAACAAAGTACCAACACGTACATCCACTGGTACCTCTTCCAGGAGGGCAGGACCCCACAACGCATTCTATACTATGACTTAGATAAGTCCAAGAAAGTGGTGGAATCAGGAATCAATCCAGGGAAATACAATGCTTTTAAAGCTGCAGACAGAAGTTTTAAATTGCTACTGCGACAGGTGGAAGCAAGTGACTCTGATGTGTATTACTGTGCCACTTGGCTCAGGCATAGTGACTCAGACCTGCCGTATGACACACTGAAAACCTTGTTAGTAGCTGCTCCTGGTACACAAGGTAGAGCAGCCCCTGTCTCACTTCCTTTCCCAACTTCACTGAATTCTGCACAAAGAGAAACCCGGAGCTTAAGGTCTAACCACCCATGTTCCTTCCCACTCCCTGTCAGCAGCTGCACCCTGCCCCCAACCCACCCCCAGGACTCTCCTAAAGACTGAGTCAGCTACCTTCTTCAAGCCTTAGCCCAGCACCCTGGCTGACAGCATGGCTCTTTCAGCTCTCTAGGGGCTGGTGAAAGCCCATTCACTCTGCTTCCTAGGACGGTTAAGGGACCTGAGAATTGATTTGTAAAGGGAGAGCATTGTGGTAGTTGTACGGAATCTTTTATCCAATCATTGTCTGAAATCATGGCTGGGAATGGTGTGTGTTCGTTGTACTTATAACAGTATGACCAGTACTATCATTATCACCAACAAATCTAGGTCTGAGTTATGTATTTTAAGAGTTTCTTTCTCTCTTCCTTCATGTCGGTCTCTCTGTCTCTTTCTTTCTCTCTCTTTGCCTGCTTACTTGCCTGTTTGATTTTAAATCAATTTTCTTTCTTTCTTTTCTTTCTTTCTTTCTTT
>NW_012150864.1:702784-708735 GCF_000956105.1 Propithecus coquereli
AGATGGCTCAGGGGAAGTGCCAGGTCACAGGGTTGTCTTAGGCAGAGATGGGATGATTAGAATCATCAATTGTAGTTGAACAACAATCGCCTGAGGCTAAGAACTCATCCTTTAAAACTCTGTATTTCTGCTTATTATTAGGATAATGGCATTTTTAGACAATAGTCTCCATACTCCTCATTTGCTGGCAAATTAATTACACTCCTCTTTCCTTCTCCTTAAACCACTTTTCCTCCTTCCTCTGATGTGGCCTCAGGGAGAAGTGCCGAGCTTCGGGTAACACTATTTTGTGAGTTTATTGGCCATTTACGTTTCTTTTGTGAATTGGCTTTTCATACTTCTTGCCCATTCTTCCATTGCAATATTAATTTTTCTTTTTGGTGCGTAAGAATTATTATTCACAGTCTTAGAGATATTAACCTTTTATGATATGTGTTGAACGAATTTCCCCTCATTAGCTGTTATTTATTTTTGGCATCTTTGGGAAATATAACTTTGAATATTACTTTTGATAAAATCTACCAGTTTTTTAAATCTCTGCTTTTGACATCTGGCTTAGAGACGCTAATCTCACTGGCCATGTACATGCAATTTATCAATGTTAAATTCTAGTGCTTTTCATTTTTCAGTTTTGTTACACCAAAATCTCTCTTTGTAGAAATTCAGCAGTATTTGTTTCCATATGGTGAATCAATTCCAAAAAGACCAATTATTGAATAATCAATTACTTCCTCACTGATCTGAATGTACAACTCTATCATATGATAAAACATTACCTATATGTGGATCTCTTTTTGGATTTTCCATTGTGTTCTATTAAGCTTTACATTCTAGTGCCAGTATTGCCCTCTTTTCATTACTATAGTTATAGTTTCATTACTGGAGTTAATTTCTTTTGTTGCTTTGTTAAAAATTTTCTTTGCAGTCTAGTATGATGGCAATTCTCTCCTTTCTCATTTTTAAACTATAAGACTTCTCTCCCGGCAAGGATATTCCAGGCTCCCTGGTCCTTGAGCTTGGGTTCTGCATGAAGACCGGGAGGGCTCAGATTTCACAGCCATTCCTGTGGCAGCCTTGTGTCCTTGCACATGTGGTCCCCAAGGCAGAAGGGAGACCACCAGAGGCTGCTACCCTTCTCATTTGCAGCTGTTTGTCAAGCAGAAGATGAATTACCTGAGAGAGGATGAAACAAACACAAAGAGGGATATTGTTCTACCTCTTATTGTGAGCATTTTAACACATGTCCAAATATATTTATTAAAGCAGTGTTTGTGGGGGGGAATCTGTGTAGGTATTACCATAATTTTACCATCAATACATTGTACTATTTCACCTGCTATTCATCCATCTATTAATCCAAGTACCTTACAGATGTCAGTATAGTTTCTGAGGGTACAGTTACCAAATAAAATATAGGATGCCCACGTAAATTGGTATTTCTGATAAATACCATATAACTTATCAATTTATGTAGGTATGAAATATTGCATGGCATGACATCATGTACTTTTCATTTATTCATTTATTTGTACTACATCTCGCAATTCTACTTGAGTTCATCTTTTTAGTTGAGGATGATCAGAAATTTTCTACTAAATAGGTTTTCACCTCTCTCTCTCTCTCTCTCTCTCTCTCTATCTCACACATATACACATCCATTTACCTTTCAGTAGAGTCATATACAGACCATCATACCTGTTCCTAATTTTTTTTAATCAAGGAAGCTCGAGCTTTCTCAGAGTTGGTGGTCATGGTTTCCTGAAAGTGTACTTACGGATGTACAAAGGAAGGTGATTCAGGTCAATAACAAAGAAGCGTCAGCACAAGACAAGCCCATGGCATCAGTTGTAACACATGGAAACTCTGGAGTGCAGGAGAGTGAAGCTGATTCAAGACTGCTCACTCCACAGGGCCCAGGCACCCTGCATCCAGGGTCAGCTTCCTGCCAGACCTGCCCTCCACCTGCTGCAATCCTGAGCTCCCCATGCTCCTCCCTTCTCTCCTGGAGAACGCCTGCTATCAGCTGCCACAGGAGGGCGCTGGAGAAGTGGCTTGAAGCAGAGAGGCAGGGCCTCCTCTGCGGGTCTGCCCAGGCACCCACCCCTTCTGGCTGAATAGCTTGGACTAAGACAGATCCTCAGTCACTTCTCTTTGCCTCTGGTTTGGTCAAGAAGACCAGCTCCCACCTATGGCCTTCTGTCCCAAGAATCACTTCCTTTTTGAGTAGGATTTGAGCTTTCAGGGGGTATTCTGCTCCTCTTATTATTTGGTGACTTTTCTTATAAGGTCCAAGAGGGGAAGGCATGGAGTGGGCTCTAGCCCTACTTCTAGCTTTCCTGCTTTCTGGTAAGTATGTTGCATTGATCAGTGCTCATAGGAGTTTCTTTTTTTTGCACCTTACTAAGGAATTCTTTAGGAATTCTTAAAGGTGTCATACTAAGGAATTCTTTATTATTTTTTGTTCTTATTGTCATTGCAGCCCATCAGATATCTTGCAACTCAGAAGGGAGAATAAAGTCAATCTTCAGGAAAACTGGATCAACTGTTGATATCTCTTGTGATATTAAACAAAGTGCCAGGTACATCCACTGGTACTTCTTCCCAGAGGAGATGGTTCCAAGACGCCTTCTCTACTATGACACTTACTACTCAAGCAAGGAGTTGGATTCAGGAACCAGGGCAGATAAATATGATGCTTCTGAAATCACAGAGCAGAGTTTTAAGTTGCATCTGAAACGTTTGGAAGCGAGTGACTCTGGTGTGTACTACTGTGCCGTATGGGTAGGGCACAGTGATTCAGACCTCCCCTATGCCACATTAAAAACCTTGCTTGTGGCTGTTGCTGGTACTCAGTATAGACTCGCCCCTGTCTCACTTCCTGCTCTGACTTCACTGAATTCTGGAAAACATAAACCTGAATTGAATGGTAACCAACCCCTGTTCCATCCTACTCCCTTGTCACTAGCTGTACCCTGCCCCCACTTCCCCCCAGGACTCTCCTGAAGACCGAGGTACCTTTTCCAGGCCTTAGCCCAGCACCCTGGTTGAAAGCATACTCCTTTCAGTTCTTTTAGGGGCTGATGGAGGTCCATTCTCTCTGTTTCCTGAGACAATTAATGGCCTGGAGGTTTGATATGAATATGGAGACTTTAGGGAGAGCATTGTGGAAGCTTAGTTGTACTGAATTATTTAACCAATCATTGCTCAAAAATCATGGCTGGGAATGTTGCTTGTTCATTTTATGTATAACAGTATGAGCAATATTATCATTATCACGAAGAGCACTAGGTCTAGGGCTAGACTGTGCATTTTGAGATTCCTTCCCTCATTCCCTCTCTTTTTTAAAATTATTTTTTAATTTCTTTTAAAATTTCAGCATATTACAGGGATACAATGTTTAGGTTATGTATATTTCCCTTGCCCCACCTGAATCAGAGCTTCAAACGTGTCCATCCTCCAGAGGGTGCTCACCATACTGACTATGTGAATATATACCCATCCCCTTCTTCCCCCTCCCATATGCCTGACACCCAATGAATGTTATTACTATATGCACAAAAGTGTTGAGGAGTTAATAACAGTTTGATGGTGAGTACATGTTGTTCTTGTTTTTCCATTTTTGTGATAATTCACTTAGTAGAATGGATTCCAGCTTTATTCAGGTTAATACAAGAGGTGCTATATTACCATTGTTTTTCATAGATGAATAGAAGAACTCCATGGTATACATATACTACATTTTATTAATTCACACATGTATTGATGGGCACTTGGGTTGTTTCCACATCTTTGCAATTGTGAATTGTGCCGCTATAAATATTCTAGTGCAGATGTCTTTTTATAGAATGTCTTTTGTTCTTTTGGGTAGATGCTCAGTAATGGGAATCTGGATCAAATGGTAGTTTTACTTGTATCTGTTTGAGGTACCTCCATATTGTTTTCCACAGAGGTTGTACTAGTTCGCAGTCCCAGCAGCAGTGTATGAATATTTCTATCTGTCCACATCCATGCCAACCTTTATTGTTTTAGGATTTTTTCATAAAGGCTATTCTCACTGGTGATAAGTGATATCTCATTGTGGTTTTGATTTGCATTTCCCTGATGATTAGAGATGTTGAGCATTTTTTCATATGTTTATTGGCCATTAGTCTATCTTCTTTTGAAAAGTTTCTGTTCATGACCTCTGCCCACTCTTTGATAGGGTTGTTTGATTTTTTCTTGCTGATTTTCCTGAGTTCTATATAGATTCTAGTTATCAGCCCTTTATCAATGTGTAACATGTTAATATTTTCACTCATTCTATATGTTGCGTGTTTGCTCTCATGATAGTTTCCATGGCTGTGCAGAAGCTTTTTAATTTGAACAGATCTCTTTTATGTATTTTTGTTGCTGCTGTGATTGTCTCTGGGGTCTTCTTAATAAATTCTTTGCCTAGGCCAATGACTATAAGAGTTTTTCCAACATTTTTTTATAGAATTCTTATAGTTTCACTTCTTAGGTTTAAGTCTGTTATCCACCGTGAGTTGATTTTTGTGAGAGGTGAAAGGTGAGGATACTGTTTTAGTCTTCTACATGTGGCTATTGAGGTTTCCCAGCACCATTTATTGAATAAGGATTCTTTTCCCTAAGATATGTTTGCATATGCTTTGTCAAACATTCAATGACTATAGGAAGATGGTTTTATACCTGGGTGCTCAGTTCTGTTCTGTTACTCTGTGTCTCTGATCTTGGGCCAGTACCGTGCTATTTTTGTTACTATAGCCTTGTAGTATAGCTTGAAGTCTAGTAAATTGATGCCTCCAAATTTGGTCTTTTTGCTTAAGATTGCTTTTGCCTCACGGGTTCTTCTCTAGTTCCGTATCAGGCATAGAATTATTTTTTCTAGATCTGTGAGAAATGATGTTTATATTTTAACAGGGATTGCACTGAATCTGTAGATCACTTTTGGTAGAACAGGCATTTTAACAATATTGATTCTGGTAGAGCATGAGCATGATATGGTTTTCCACGTGTTTATATCCTCTGTTATTTCCTTCCTCAGTGTTTCCTAGTTCTCCCTGTGGAGTTCTTTTTACCTTATTAGTTAAATATCGTAGGTATTTTACTTTCTTTGTTGCTATTGTGAAGTGTATTGAGTCTTTGATTTGGATCTCAGTTTGACTGTTGTTGGCATAATGGAATGCTACTGATTTCTGTACATTGATTTTGTAAACTGAGACTTTGCTCAGTTTGTCTATCAATTCCAGTAGTCTCATGGCAGAATCTTTGGGATTTTCTAGATAAGATCATATCGCCAGCAAAGAGTGATAGTTTGGTCTCTTCTGCTCCCATTTGGATGCCCTTGATTTCTTTCTCTTGCCTGATTGCTCTAGCTAGGACTTCCAGCACTATGTTGAATAGAAGCAGTGATACAGGGCAACTTTGTCTGGTGCCAGTTCAAAGGGTGAATGCTTTCAATTTTTCACCATTAGGTATGATGTTGACTACGGGTTTGTCATATATGGCTTGTATCATTTTTAGGTAAGTCCCGTCTATGCCTATTTTCTTAAGTGTTCTTTTTAAAAAGGCTGTTGAATGTTTTTCTACATCTATTGAGAGGATCATATGATCTTTGTGTTTGCTTCTATTTATGTGGTGAATTATATTTATAGATTTGTGTATGTTGAACCATCCTTGCATCTCTGGGATGAAGTGCATTTTGTTGTGATGGATTATTTTTTTGATAAGCACCTTAATTCAGTTTGCTAGGATTTTCTTGAGAATTTTTGCATCTATATTCATAAGGATTATTGGTCTGTAGTTTTCTTTTTTTGTTGTGTCCTTTCCTCGTGATGGTATCAGGGTGATGTTGGCTTCATAAAATGTTTTGTGGAGGATTCCTTCCTTCTTGATGTTGAATAATTTCAGCAGAATAGGCACCATTTCTTCTTTTTTGGCCTGGTAAAATTCAA
>NW_012150864.1:708785-711152 GCF_000956105.1 Propithecus coquereli
TTCTTCCTTCCTTCCTCCCTCCCTTCCTTCCTTCCTTCCTTCCTTCCTTCATTCCTTCCTTCCTTCCTTCCTTCCTTCCTTCTTTCCATCTTAGGACATACAAATTACTGTTTCAAAAAAGTAATTTAAAATAATTCTCCTATATATGTTTATGATACCTTTGATATATATCTAGTTTGTATTTTTCATTTCGGATTTTCATATATTTGGGATTGGCTTTATTATTTCATTTTGTTTTATATTTGTTTTGTATAGGTAGATCATTTATATGGACCCAAAGTCAAAATTATAAAATAAGATGCATTTAGAGATTTTTGCTTCCATCCTAGATTTCTCTTCCTTTTTCTCTCCCTAACTTTATAGATGAAAATATTTTTGTCAGTTCAGTTGGATGCTTTCACTATTTTTAAATTGATTCAGAAGAAATCTTCCACTTTTATAGAAATAAATCTTTTGTTCACTATATGTGCAGGATATGTTCTTTCTATTTAATTTAACATTTGTATTTTTGTTTTGGTATTACATTTTTTACATTTTAATCAATTTTTTATTTTCTGTTATCAATGGAAAAGAAGCCAAACTCTATAAAATAATTTAAAGTGGTTTATACTGATTCACATTTGAGGAGCATTTCCCAGAGCCATGGCCAAGAAGCCTTGAGCAAGTGGACTCCCTGTGATTGGGTTACAGTTTGGTTTTATATATTTTAAGGAGACAGGAATTAAATGTAAAGTCATAAACCAAAACATGGAAGACATTAATTAGTTTGGCCCCAAATGGTGGGACATCTCAAAGTGGGGGGGGGGTTGCTTACAGGCTATAGGTGGGTTTAAAGACTCTGATTCGTAATTGGTTGAAGAAATGAAGCTTTGTCTAAAGGCTTGGAATGTTTTAAGATAAGGAAGTCTGTTAATCAGAGACAAGCCACCAGGCATAAACCCAGACTCAGTGATTTGTTATGTAAATTGAAGACCTGCAGGTTTGTCTTGCATAGCCTTAGGCCTATTAACCAGTTACAAAGCATATCTATGAGAAGGGAGGGGGGCGTGATGAAGCATATCTGGCCTCCCTTGTCATGGCCAGCAAATCAATTTTAGGATATCCCCTTGGAAAATAGGGGGTGCGTTCAATCAGCTGGTGGGAGGGAGGCTTAAGATCTTATTTAAGTTCACACTGTTTGTTGACCTCACGTGAATACTTCATGATTATCCATAAAGAAAGCATAGGATTTCTTTTATTGTTTTTACTCATTTATTATTTCATGCTTATATCATTGATCCATCTGGAATTTTAGCCAATAATTAGAGTAGAAATGATAATAATAATGACTGGTAAAAATACAGGTATTCTTTATCTAATAATTGCTGCAGTAAGCACTTTACATGTATTATCTTATTTAACCATCACATAAACCTTAGGGAGGGTTCAGAGTACATTTGAATTTAGCAGATATGCAATTCAGGCAGGGAGAAGTTAAATAAGATGCCTGAGATTATAGAATTTGATGTGATAGAAATTTCAACCCAAGCTCTGTGGTTCAAAAAACATGAGATTTGTTAATTTCATTTGCATTTCTTTATCTTTAATGAGTGCTAGCATTATTGTAACAGAGTAGTCACTCTTCCTGCCATAGATATGGAAGTCTGATATTGACAGTGGAGAATATGTATCAGAAGGAATGGCCTGAAAAAAAAACTGGCAAAAATAATTTCTGCTTCTTTACAACATCCTTGAATTCTTTTGGAGAACGAGGACCTCCATCCCTCTCTCAGGCCAGCAGTCCTGAGGGGCAGGGGGAATGCCTTTTGTTCTTTGTGCTATGGGAGATGACTCAGAAGATGGCTCAGGGGAAGTGCCAGGTCACAGGGTTGTCTTAGGCAGAGATGGGATGATTAGAATCATCAATTGTAGTTGAACAACAATCGCCTGAGGCTAAGAACTCATCCTTTAAAACTCTGTATTTCTGCTTATTATTAGGATAATGGCATTTTTAGACAATAGTCTCCATACTCCTCATTTGCTGGCAAATTAATTACACTCCTCTTTCCTTCTCCTTAAACCACTTTTCCTCCTTCCTCTGATGTGGCCTCAGGGAGAAGTGCCGAGCTTCGGGTAACACTATTTTGTGAGTTTATTGGCCATTTACGTTTCTTTTGTGAATTGGCTTTTCATACTTCTTGCCCATTCTTCCATTGCAATATTAATTTTTCTTTTTGGTGCGTAAGAATTATTATTCACAGTCTTAGAGATATTAACCTTTTATGATATGTGTTGAACGAATTTCCCCTCATTAGCTGTTATTTATTTTTGGCATCTTTGGGAAATATAACTTTGAATATTACTTTTGATAAAATCTACCAGTTTTTT
>NW_012150864.1:716561-721780 GCF_000956105.1 Propithecus coquereli
TTTTGCATAGCCAAAAAGACTCCAAAATAATCAACCTGAATTGATTAAATTAAAACACTTGTGCACAGCAAAGGAAATAATCAATACAGTATGTAAACCACTCTTCACAATGGAGGAAAATATTCACAAATTATGTGTCTGATGAGGGGCTAATATCCAGAATCTACAAATAAGTCAATCAAATCAGCAAGAATAAAAAACATTAAAATTGGGCAAAAGACATGAACATAAGGTTTTCAAAAGAAGATAGACAGGGGAGGGGAGCAAGATGGCAGACCAGAGACATCACCAGCCAGAGTATCACAGTAAGAAGGAGAAGTTTTAGATCAAAGATTAAAAAAAAACAGATAGGCAAGTGTAGATCGGATGAGGGTCTAAAGGAGGGGTGCCAGAACCCACAGGAGACTCCATGGGAAGAGGTTGCAGAGCATAACTGGAGGGAGAAAGGCATCATTTGAGGGTACCCCTGAGAGGCATGGAGATCAGTAAGAAGGGTACGTGGAGCAGTTAGTTTCTTCCTCCCTCACATCTCAGACTGTTGGTAGTCTCCTGAGCTGCTGGAGAGACTTTCTGCCCACATGAACCCAAAGACTGCTTCTGCCAGTGAGTTAGGAGCTTCTTGACGACAGGGTACCAGGCTCCCAGCCCAGCTTGGGTGCCTCCCACCCCACAGACCGGAGCTGGACAGCAGGCACCATATTGCTTCTCTACCCATCGTTTACCTTTTTCTTCCCCAGGGGGCTTAAACTCCTCAGCTTCTGTCTGGCTCATTCCCACACAGATATTTCCTAAATTTGGCTCAGACCACAGAAGCCGCAGTAGTATAGTGTGTCCTGGCTGGTCTGTGTGACTCCAGAGCCTGGCCATTCTGGGGGACTGCCTCCTGGAGAGAGGGTCAGAAACAACCAGAGTGTGGGCTTTCATCCACCCAGACTCTTTCTCCGCTTTCTATCCCCCGCCTGTGGCTGCCATGAAAGACAATTGAGCCACCACATGGAGGCTCCACAGAGAGTAGTGTTCAGGCCTTTCCTTTTGGGGTCTTGCAGTTGACTGTGGGGTGCTCAGATTTGAGTTCTCTTCCCCTGGCCCTCACTGGTGCTACTTACCTGATTGCCCCATCAGAGCAGGGCATACCCTGAGGCAGAGGGACATCAAATCACTTTGGGCACTCATGGGTGACTCAGTACCAGAATGTTTCTCACTGGTATTGTCAGGGATAGATCTCTGGGGCTCCAGGGATAGTCCCACAGGCCAGATCCCATACTCCCAGGACTCAGTCAGATTGCTTGGGAGCACAGAGGGAAGATATGAGAAGTAAATTCGAGAGGCAAAGGGAGCCCACATGGGCAGAACTGACAGGAGTGTGCAGTGTGAGTCTGAGCTGCAGCAAACTGGTTGAATACCCATCCCCCCACAGAAACCAAGCTTTCAGACTGGGGTGGTTCCTGGGCCAAGAAGTTCCGAACCCAAGTCACCATTGCTGGCAAGCTCAGAAAATTTGGGTGCCTGTTTGCAACCAGACACTAGTAGGAGACTTGTAAGTGAGGGGAGGAGGGATAAGAGCAAACCTCACTCCCAATAGCCTATTGGTGATATACAGATGGCCCCGTCCCCATCAGCAGTCTTTCCAGTTTGGTAAGGCCACATCAGCCCCCTTCCCTTCTACTTTCCCCAGGGACCTGGGAGCCAACCTCTGATCCTTGCTGAGAAAGTTCTAGGACCTACCTCTGTGGAGCATGAAGGCAGGTTCTCCTGAACTACCAGCACCCAGCCTCACACCTCCACCCACCTCTGCTGTTGTGAGGAATAGGCAATCCCCTGGGAGCTACAGGATGCCTCCCATTGCCTGGGACATTTAAGTGCTTCTCTTGGTGGGCTAGAGACAATTACAGGCACCACAGGACAACATTGCTGTTGACTCTTTCCTGCAAGCATTAACTACTCACAGGGAGAACAACTGAAAGTCCATTACAGCATCTACTGAATCAAGAAAACAGGGAGTGGCTGATTCTTACTCACAAGCACCACCCACTATCTCAGAGATTAAGCTGGGGGTCCCAATACAATTCACACTTCTGGGGGGAGGGGAAGACAGCAGAAGAGAGGCAGCTGGAAGGGGCTCCCCTTTTTAGGAGAGGAATAAATGTTTCAGGTGGCTCCAGCTGTGAGGGGTCTCCCTCCTCCACTGCAGACCTCTGGACTGATTGGAGAGACACATCATGGAAGGCAGGCACAGAAGAGAGCTTGTAGCTGCCAATCCCGGTTTTCTGGAACTGATGCCATCCTGATTATTCTTGTGCATGGTGCCAGGTCTGCTCAGGGCTCAGCTTTCCAGCAGAAGCCTTTGCATCACCCCTGCTTGGCCGGGGAAGGAGCAGACAGAACTAACACTTCCCTGTGCTATGCCCTGTGATTTGGGGGCTAAGCACCCCTCCCCCATGCATGGGATCTGAACAGAAGAAGAACCTCAGATACCATGGGCACCAGCTGGGAAGCCTTGTGGTACTGCCTAACCATGTCCTAGGCATAGGGCAGGAGAACCTCAACCAACCACCAGCCCTGGCCCACCTCTGAAGTCCCTGGGCAACTGAAACAACCCCCTGCCTGTGCAACTGGGAATTAGCCGTCTCCACATTGGTGGAAGAGCCCTCCATCTGTGCCGCTCTGTGCCATAATCCCCAGATATCCCCTTGAGGCTCTTGCTGTGCCTGAGACAGAGGCTTTGCCCCTGTAGCTCCAGAGGCCCTGTGAAGCCTGAGACATCACCCCCCAAGATTCCAGATTTGTGACTGGGCCCCAAGAGTCCATGACTGATTCTCTACCACTGCCACTGGGCTGGCAGAACCTCCCTGAGGTCCAGCACTTCACCAGGAACATCTCCAGCCCTGAGCAGACATTATTCCTGGATCTTGTTCAAACAAATGCCCATAACTTGGTCACCCAAGAGCACTACCTAAATAGACTCACTCAGTTGTCACTGTCACCTCCATTGGGTGACCCCAGCTGGAGCAATCCCCCACAACAACTACCATGGAGATGGTCACATCCTTACCCCAACTCAAACTTCCAACAACAAGCTGAGGAAAAACCCTTCACCCCACACCAAGATCATCCAACACTGGCTCGAACTATGACAATCACAGGGGAATGGGTCAAAACAGTATCACTGTTCTACATGTTCTCAGTGCACATGCCCCTCCTCTCACAGGGTAGGATATTAAAGCATGATATAGTGTCCTCTTGTTCCCCTAACTAAACAGGAGAGTTCCAACCAAAGGAGAAAAGGTGCCCTGCAATTCTATTAGTCCAGAGCTAAGAGAACAGGAAGGAGCCAGATGAGAAGAAGCCACCAAAAGAACCCTGGCAACATAAAAAACAAAATGTTCAACACCCCAAGGGATTACAGTGGATTTACAGTAGTGGACTCTAATCACAAGGGAATTGCTGAAATGACATAAATGGAATTCAGATTATGGATGGTAAATAACATGAATGGAATTGAAGAGAAAGTTTAAAACCAACAAAAAGAAGCCAAAAAAATATTTCAGGAAGTCGATGAAAAAAACCAAAAAATCACTAGAGAACTATACAACATAAGGAAGAATATAACAGAACTTAAAAATAATGAGTCACTCAGGGAGTTTCAAAATGCTGCTGAAATCTTTAACAACAGGTTAAACTGAGGAGAAGAAAGAATCTCAGAGCTTGAGGACAAGGCTCTTGATATGACCCAGTCATTCAAAGGGGCAGAGAAGAGTATAAAAAAGTCCAGGCAATCACAGAGAGAGATATGGGACACCGTGAAGTGTACGAATATTTGAATTATAGGTATCCTTGAGGGTGAAGGTGAAAGAGCTAAAAGCATGGAAAACCTATTTGAGGAAATCATTGAGGAAAACTTCCCAGACATAGCCAGAAATTTAGACATACAGATGCAAGTTGAACATTGAACACTATATTGAACACTGGGAAGATTCACAGCAAATAGATCATCTCCAAGACACATAGTAATTAAACGGCCTAAGTCAAAATGAAGGAGAAAATTTTGTAAGCAGCAAGATGAGAACATTATATAAGCTGCAAAGGAAAACCAATCAGGAGAACTTCAGGATTCTCAGCAGAAACCTTACAAGCCATAAGGGATTGGGGCCTCATCTTCAATCTTGTTCAGCAGAACAACTACCTGCCTAGAATTTTGCATCCTGAAAAACTAAGATTCACAACTGATGGAGAAATTAAGTCTTTTCCAGACAAGCAAACACTAGGAAATTTGTCATGACCAGACAAGCCCTGCAGAAAATACTCAGAACTGTATTATAATGAATCAGCAAAATAAATACCTACCATTGTAAAATAACCCCCTAAAAGTAAAATTCATAACTTTTATAAAATGAAAGCACAAGAGAACCAACAAAACAATAAGGTACTACCCAACATGATGAACATATCAGCATCCCACATATCAATTGTATCACTCAGTGTTAATGGTCTAAATGCTCTATTCAAAGACATAGGCTGAGTGAATGGGAAAAAAAAGAAAAGAGAAACACACAACCCAAGTATCTGCTGTCCCCAGGAAAAAAGTCTATACCACAAAGACACACACAGACTCAACATGAAAAAATGGGAAAAAATATTCCACGCAAATGGAAATAAAAAGAGAGCAAGTGTGGCTGTTATTATATCAGATAAAATCGATTTTAAATCAACAATGGTAAACAAAGACAAAGACAAATTATTCCCTTTAGAAATGGCAAAGGGAGCAATTCAACAAGAAAATATAACAATCCTAAATATATATTCCCCTAACACAGGAGTACCCACATTCATAAAGCAAATCTAATTCTACTAAGCAAAGATATAAATAACACCATCATAATTGCCAAGTACTTCAACACCCCACTATCAAAGTGGACAAATCATCAAAGCGGAAAACAAATAAAGAAACAATGGGCTTAAACCAGACTGTAAGTCAAATGGACCTAATAGACATTTACAGAATATTCTAACAAACAACTATTGAATATACATTCTTCTCATCAGCACAAGGGATGTTCTCCAAGAGTGATTATATCTTGGACCAAAAAACAGGTCTCAACAAATTCAAAGAAATGGAAACCACACCATGTATCTTCTCAGATCACAGTGGAATAAAACCAGAAAACAATCACAAGAGAAACACTCAAACCTACAGAGAGTTATGTACATTAAACAACCTG
>NW_012150864.1:723123-724492 GCF_000956105.1 Propithecus coquereli
TGATATCTTGTCCCAGGTGGTATTTTTGGATCAAAGCTGAGTGTTAGAACAGCATCTTGTAATATGAGAGGTCACACAAAGCCTGGACCATAAGGCAACCCCTGTATCGTGAGTGATAATTTCAGGAAAGAAAGGCTCATCCTCCATTTTGGCACTTCTGGCCTGTTTAAATTGAGCATGTCTGTGTCCCTATTACAGAGCTTGGATTTGCAACAGTATTCAACATCCCTGTGTTTTACCTGAGCTAGACGTCCCTAAACAGTCAACCTCTGGGGCCAAAAGAGAAACATGCTATAATGCACAAACTATTTATTGTTCGTTTAAACTGCCTATTTCCAAAATCTATTTGAGAAGACCTAAAATAAAAAAACACAAGTATAGTTAAACCACTAAATAAAAATAGAAAATCAAAAGCTCTAAGGAAAGGAGAAGAAATAAGTCATGTGATTATCCAGCAAAAAACACCGGGTAAAATTTTATGCTCCAAGGTGGGATAACAGGAATAGATACTTTTACTAACTAAAAGAAGCACACCAAAGGTTCAAAGATGATACATTTTCCCCATTATAAAATTAGCAAAAGGCTTCAATGCCCGACTTTTTTTAGGAGGAAAGTGAAAAGTGGACATTGCCTTTAGCATCCATTTTGGAAAATGGAAGAAATATTTTTTAAACAAATGTATATCACCACTGCATGAGTGCTATCGGCATTGTAGCATTTAATGTCATGAACAGATGGGGACACCCAGCAGATAAGGTCATGCAGATAACATTTAGTGATCTAAGATGACAACATGAAGAGGAATTTGAGGACCAGGCCTCCTGCCATTTCTCTGGCCATTCTGCCTGGACAGGCCCAGTTAGGAGTTTTAACCTGGACTTTGGCATGAGCTGGATAGATGTCAGTTTGAGCTTAAATTTTTAGTGAAAATTTGGAATGTAAATATGTTCTGCTGCTAATCAGGAAAATAGCCATTTGTTTTGGACAACACAAGTGAAGCATTTCCATTCACTGACAAAGGATGTTAGATTTTAAGAGGTGCTTCTTTAATTGTCTTAACACAGCAGACATGACAAATGGTAGCCTACTAGAGTCTGGGTGTATGAAAGGCACGCATGCTGAGATGATGGCTTTGAGAATCCCAGGCATGTTAGGGGAAAACGGAATGCAGATGGAGGGACTGAGAAATGATTCTTCCTGCTTCATTGCCATGGATCTAACTGCAACTCTAAAGTGCTAAATTTCTATTGGTAAGAGATTTGGGCCTATGAGATTAAAATGTCATGTTGGAACCCAATCATAGCAAACAAATTTCTAATAATAACAATGATAATGATCGACATCATCGTAAAACCTCTTATATTTCTAT
>NW_012150864.1:724542-726642 GCF_000956105.1 Propithecus coquereli
GGCAGACTTGCCAACATGGTCCACACGGATCTGGCGACCATCCAGGGACTCTCCATTCATGGCTCTCATGGCATCTGAGGCATGCTCTGGGTTGGTGAAGGTGATGAAGCCAAAACCCCCGGATCGCTGAGTCTCCCGGTCCTTCACAACGACCACCTCAGAAATAGGCCCAAAACTGCTGAAGTGGTCTTCCAGCGCCTGCTCATCGGTGTTAAAGTTGAGCCCTCCCACAAAGAGCTTCCCTTCTTCAGAAGACATGGCAGTAAATTCGAGTCCTGGAAATTAAAAAGCAAAAGGACTGGACCGGACACACCGCAAGCACTGGCGAGCAGGGAGAACAGGGGAAGGAGAAATTTTTATAAAGGCTTTTAAGGTGGTGGGCAAATGGATGGATGGCAGATATATCAAGATGTTTGGCTCTGGCAAAAAGCTCATCGTCACAGGTATGTTTTCTGTAACTTCTGCAGTGTAAAGTAGGGAGGGAAGGCAGGCATGTGGGCGCTGGCTCACAACTCCTTCCCGGTTTGGTCACTAATCATGGTGGGATCTCCAGAGAGGTGGGGTGACTCAGGCCAGGTCTTAGGAGGCTGGACTCTTCCTGCCCCAGCATGGGAGACCTTAACAGGGAGCTTGGAGTCACTGCGGATCCCTAAGGGATGGGGACCTTGCGTCCCATTGGTGTCTCTCTGCTGAAAGTTTTATAAACAAGTTTAGGTTATTTTCATTTATTCAAATCTAAAAGTAATCAATGGGAAAAAAATGAAAAAAGTATCTGCTAAACTTGTCATTTGGTCACAGAAGGATTAAATATTGAGTGATTTGGTTATAGGATGGTTAATATTCAATGTCAGAATATTTTGCTGTGTGGCCATATTCGAGAATGACATAAGCTACATTTATTTGCTGTTGTTTTTTAATTCAGTCCAATAAGTTTGTTTATTCCTCATTAGCCTTAAAGATACAATTTTGGGTGGGTGAGGATGAACACCTTACAAAGATATCCCTAGCCTATTAGATCCACTGAAATGAAAGTTTTCAGAGACTTGTCACACAGCTGATAAAGCATTGAAAAAATTGAAAGAGCTTATTTATTTTGGTTTCCTTAGTGGTGGAGATCATTTGAGAAAATGAACTCATAAACTGAAAAGTGACTTCGTGATCCTCCTTTGTCTAATTGACTCAATGTGAATTGTAGCCATTCCACTGAATAGTGGTGACACCGATACTTTTCTTAGGTTCTCTGAGAAATGATTTTTAGGAAGGTGTGGTGCAGCAAAAGGTATGGACTGTCATTCTGGATATAACTCCTGGGGCTACCGCTTTCCATGTCACTGCCCTTTAGCAAGTACATTTTGATTAAGCAATGGTTGCTTTATTAAAACTATAAAAATGTTGGCTCATTATAGAAAATTGGGAAATATCCAGAAATAAAAAAATAAAATATAGCCTTGGCACTCATCACCATTATCATTTTGTTATATTTTTATTCAATCATTTTATCTGTGCATTTTTAAATTTTTGTTTTACAAAGTTGGGATCATACTAGACAGACAATCATGGATATGGCTTTTTTCAGTTCACACTACTTCATGAACATTCTTTTTAAAAGTCCTTCAGTGAGTCAATAACTGAGAAAGTTTGGAAACTTCTGATTTTTAGTTGATCTGTACAAAGAAGATAATAATGATTGTTTATCTCAAGTGAATATTGTAAGAATTAAATGAAATTAAACATGGAAGTTACCTACCACAATGGCATTTAGTAGGTGATAGAAATAATAATTCCTTCTCCAGAATTCAAATTACCACCATTAGAGGTCTTTATAAACTCAGGAATACACATAAATATATTAATCACCATCTAATCTACAGCTCACTTCAGAACAAATGTCACTATTTGCAAAATGTTTTCTATTGCTAAGACCAATTGTACCTGCTTCTAAAAGTAATTAGAATGTAATGTGGATTATCTTAAATATTATCTGCTTTAATTCAAGGTGATGCTTCATATTCCATAAAAATATCTTAAAAAAAAGACTTTTCCCCAACTTGAAAATATAAACTCATAGAAAGTTAGATAAATAGCCAAATCTCTACGTAT
>NW_012150864.1:726692-728517 GCF_000956105.1 Propithecus coquereli
TAGCACATATATTATCAGTTTTGATCTCATTCCTAGCAACAGTGCAAAAATTTCATTCTAATAGTAAATTAATACAGAACGTCAATACATCCACTTCTTACTGCTCTAGTTTCTTAGAGGGTAGGCTGGGATCAGTCAAATTCATGGTATTGTGACTCTTGTTATATCGCCAGGAGATGGCCCAGTTTAATAGATTTTGCAAGTTCAATGAGCTATTTCAGCTCCAAGGTAAATGAAAAGAGTCTTCATGGCTTTACATCTTCACTTGTTCATTTGTTCTCTCAACAAATACTTATTGGAAACACTTTTTGTCTTGATGCTGGAGATAACAGGCTAAAGAATACACAATCCCAGTACTCTCAAGCTGCCAGCCTAGTGACTAAGTATTCTAGATTCTGCCTTGATTGGGCCCTGCCTGTGTACTTTGGCCTGTGGCTGCCAGAGAGGTCTTTGGTTCATGAATTCATGTCCTTTCTTTGTATACCAGTTACTGCTTGTAAAACTGCTTATAAAAGCTCTATGTTGTGTTTGCTGGAAGAATTTGATGAAATGGCTCGATACTATTATCTCCTTAAAGAGAGAATTTATATCAGCTAATATTTACAGAGGGGCAGACACCATACTAAATATTTTCAGCCCTTATGTCATTCCTAAACAGCCGTATGCAGGAGAGTCTCTTATTCCCATTTCACAGATGAGGAAACTGAGGTTTAGAGAAGTTCAGGTACTTTCCTAGTCACATGACTAGTTACTGTGGCAAAGTTTGGCATCTCGCTGAGGCTTGTCTATTCCAGAGTGCATGGTCTGGACTATGTGATACTTAGAAACATTAAGTTAAGTGTTTATATTCTATTTCCTCTTTGGTAACCTCACATTTTAAGTAGACTCTTTAACTTACTATTTAATTAGTAACAGCATACAATTTGTATTAGTACTCATAAATGAACACAATGCTTATACTTCTAATTATAACACTGAAATTACATCTCTCCCCACCAAAAAATATAAAAGTCATATTGAATATGCATTTATTAAATACTCAATATATAATTCTTAAGGTATTTCTCTGGAATGATGAGTCATTTTGATACCATTCCACTCAATTTTCTTTCTGTATTGGTATCAAATATGCAGAAATATTGAAGCTGGTAAAGGAGCTATTGCAGGTGTAGAAAATTGCACTAGTAATTGCATAACTCAGAGCTTCCTAGAATACTCTGTTGGGCAGCTTAGGATTTTAATTCAATTCTCTAGAAGCTATAAGGATATTTTTCAACTCAAAAAAGAGCAGTCTTTCAGCAGTAATGAGTGAATAGCTTAAGAGTTCATCATTCAGAATTCATATTCTGTAACAACTCATCTTACCTATTATCAATGGGAAGTTGCCCACTTTGGATAGTGATTTGGCAAAGAAGTTACTTTAAAATCAATCCAGATACTCCTTCCTCCATACATATGAATCACAAAGAAACCTATGAATCATATCTATCATACATTTACTAGGTGTTCAAACCTGAGACTACTATTATTGTTTCTCTTTAAAAATTGAGGCTACATTAATGTACTCTAAATTACACTCTAGAAAAAGAACTTATTTCATATGTGTAAACCCTTAAGGGAGGAGACTTAGAAGATTCAGGCAAAATCATGAGAAAAGGTAAAATCAGACTCTCCAACCCGTGTGATGGAAGAAGAGAGCAGGTAGAACCCAAACTTCCCAGGCAGAATGGGGTCAGTTCTTCAATTCCTGATTGTATTCAGATCTCTTGTGTTTTGTTTGATCTGTGTCTTGGGCTTAATGTCATCAGGGCCAATATTTATGTAT
>NW_012150864.1:728567-730413 GCF_000956105.1 Propithecus coquereli
GAGATGGATAAAAGACTTAAAGGTAAGACATGAAAGTGTAAGAATTGCAGAAGAAATTATAATAAAAACTTTTCTAGATATTGGCCTAGGCAAAGAATTTATGACTAAGACCCCAATGGCAATTACATCAATAACAAAAATGAATAAATTGGACTTGATTAAATTAAAAAGCTCTACACAGTTAAGGAAATAATCAACAGAACAAATAGACAAACTACATGATATGATAAAATATTTAGAAACTATGTATCTAACAAAGGGATAATATCAGGAATCTGCAAAGAACTCAAGGAAATCAGCAAGAAATATACGAACAACCCCATTACAAAGTGGGCAAAAGACATGAACAAAACCTTTTCAAAAGAAGATAGACAAATGGCCAAAAAAAATATGAAAAAATGCCTGATGTTACTAATCATCAAGGAAATGCAAATTAAAACCACAATGAAATATCACTTTATCCTTGTTAGAATGACTTTTGTTAAGAAGTCCAAAATTAATGGAAGCTGGAGTGGATGCAGAGAGAAAGGAATGCTTATGTGTGGTTGGTGGCACTTCAAATTATCACAGCCTCTATGGAAAACAGTATGGAGATTCTTCAATGAACTAAAAGTAGACCTACCATTTGATGGACCAATCCCACTTCTGGGTATCCACCCGAAGGAAAAGAAGTCATTTTGCCAAAAAGACACATGCGTGTGAATATTTATTGCAGCACAATTCGCAATTGTAAAGATGTGGAATCAACCCAAGAACCCATCAATTCATAAGTGGATTAACAAAATGTGGTATCTATCTACCATGAAGTACTACTCAGCCACAAGAGAGGATGAATTAATGTCTTCTGCAACAATTTGGTTGGAACTAGAGACCATTATCCTAAGTGACGTACCTGAAAATGGAAAAACAAACACTACTTGTACTCTCTAATTAATTGGAATCAACCGATGGACAGAAATGGGCACAGAGGGAAGTAAAAGTCACTGGAAATCATGCAGAGGGGAGGGAGGTGGGAGGAATGGGTAAAAACCTACCTAACAGGTGCAATGAACAATATCTGGGTGATGGACACACTTATTGCCATGATTCAAGCATTACAAAAGTTATTCATGTAACAAAAACATTTGTACCTTCTTAATATTTTGAAATTTTAAAAACAGTTTTAAAAAAAGGGAACTGAATGGGCATCATTCCATCTACAATAGGTGCAAAGTGTAACGGATAGCTCCATGTAGTAACAACTTCAAATTCTTACTGAAAAACAAGCCCTTTCCAAACGTAATTTTCATCCAGCCTTGTTGTACTTCCTAGTTGGGCTGGGGGCTGTGAGCTGCTGTGTATGGACAGTTGTCCACTGTGAGAACATTCATACCTTCATCCTTGGTGGCAGAGACCATGTCTGTTCATGAGCTTTAGGTTGGAACAGGGTGGTTCTGGAGTGGACAGGGAGTTATCAGGCCCTGTCCTCAGTTCTTGAGACAGGACCCCTCATGTGTATTGAGGGAAGCACTCAGCTGACTCTGGCATAAGATTTCAGAATAGCCTCCAAGAGGCTCTTCTTTCAACATGTCAGAGAACTGGATTTTTATTTTTCAGGATATAGTTTAAATAGGGAATCTATTACTTCCTGGGAGATAGAATTCTACAGATTCCCTCTGTTATTTTAGGAAATATGATAAGTCATCACAGAACATATTTTCTCACTTGGCATTGTCCTGGTCGCCAAATGGTGAAAGTGGCTTTTTGAAAATGGAGACCTTTGTTCACATTTCTCAAGTGTATCTGTGTTGGCACAGCTGCATTTTCAGTTACCAAAGTGCTTCCTCCTTTCAGAAATATATTCCCA
>NW_012150864.1:730672-731528 GCF_000956105.1 Propithecus coquereli
CTTCTTTTCTTCAGAAATTTCCTCTTGTATTATTAAACTAACTTCACACTAGCCCAAAGCATTTGAGCTTCAATTAGAAATCAAATTAGAAAGAGCTTAAACATTTATAATTTCAGATATTGGATTAAAAATAAAGGCATAAACAATTAACACTCTAGATTCAAGTGATATGTCTTTGTAAACATATGCTTCCTTGTTACATATTTTGACACTATGTCTGCAAGGAACTCTGGAACCATCACTTTTAACATTACATGGATTACATATATAATTTATTCAGCAGGTTAACATGAAAAGAATAATGAAACTCCAGCACGGTTAAATAGGATACAGGGTAGATAGAAATTCTGGGAGAGATACAGAGGTCAAAATATGGATATGCTGATATATAAAGACCATCTCACTAATGGTGTGAATTGATATTAAAGAAAGTACAAAAAATACACCCCTGGTGTATTCTTAGTCATGTTTAAACTTAAAATGAAATTCTAAAATACAAGGTGATTTTGGTGAATACTTTCTGAAACAAACCAAATTTTGATAAGTGTGTTTCTTGTTAAGAACACAAAAGCATTTCTGAAAATAATAAAAGTTTTCTAATAGAAGTTTGGGAAATATTGTTATTTTGCTTCTAAATTCAAGACATCATGAATACTTTGGAGGTGCAACTTTAAATACTAAACCATCCAAAAACCTGGAATGATGCAGATGTGAGATGTTATATCAAGTTAGGAATTAACTAGGAGAACTCCATGGAATTCAGAACTGGTCATGAGACACACATGTGAAGATAAATAGTCAACTTGATAGATTGTAAATGCACGTGGAAGTGATTCTCATTAAAACAAGTGACTCT
>NW_012150864.1:731578-732809 GCF_000956105.1 Propithecus coquereli
GGATCTAACTGCAACTCTAAAGTGCTAAATTTCTATTGGTAAGAGATTTGGGCCTATGAGATTAAAATGTCATGTTGGAACCCAATCATAGCAAACAAATTTCTAATAATAACAATGATAATGATCGACATCATCGTAAAACCTCTTATATTTCTATAGCATTTTTAATTAAATTGCTTTTGATATCTTGTTTCATTTTGGTCTCATTTCAGTGCTGATAGTGATGTTGAATTGATTTACATGTACGCCATTATCTTTAGATAAATAGAACACCAAAATCTTTAAGTTATTTGATTTGCTCAGCAATAGCTCGTTACAAGCAAAGTGAACCAGGACTAGGACCCTGGTCTCTTGAGAACCCCAGGCCTTCATATTGCCACTAGGATTTGAAGAACTCAAGGAAACTATATTAGCCTAAAGTTTTTGATATGGATTGAATCACTGTGGAATTATTATGAGAAACTCTTCGGTAGTGGAACAACACTTGTTGTCACAGGTAGGTATCAGAAGAATGTAATATTTCTAAGGTAGTAGAGGGAAGGCAAGAAATGATTGAATTGGAATAATAGAATGTTTAGCAAAAAGTGAAATGCGATGGGGATTTGATGTAGAAATCTTAGGAGAGATTTTAAAACAAACGCTTCTACTAAAGGAAAATAGACAACATTGTGCAAATATTACAATAAGATTTGGCTTGTGTACACATGGACTCTCCAACATGCTCATGAACAAGGTATGTGATGATATCATTGAAGTGTTTTGTCCTGGGATGAAGTTTATTATTACAAGGTAAGTTTGTGATAGACTTAAAAGAATGGACACATGTCCCTCTCTGCTGGTCAAAGCTGTTGTAAAGGAGCTTGGGTGTTGGGGTCAGGCAGAGCTGGTGCTCCAGCTCTACCACTTATTGCTCAGTTAACTTGGACAATTATCCTCTGGCCTCAGTTTTCTAATCCATAAAATGAGATAACAGCACGAACCAGCAAGGTTGTATGAGAATGGAATGAGATAGTGTGAACAAAGTACGTGGCACATCGTGCAGCACCTAGTAGGTGCCCCACAAATGTTCTCCAGATTCAAATGTAAAGAGAGAATTGTATCGTATGTCCACTGTGCAGAGTTGTTTTCAGCCAGTAACATTTATAGAGCAGAAGTTCTCCAGAAGACTCAGCTGTGCTTCTAACTGCTCAAATGGAAGTTTATCTTAACATCCACCCACATACAAAAAAGA
>NW_012150864.1:735669-736987 GCF_000956105.1 Propithecus coquereli
TTATTTTGTTCATTCACGGCCTTTCCTAAAACTAAAGTAAGATTACAAAACCAGCCCTGATTTTCTATTTCTATTGCTAAGAAACAAAGAGAAAACAAATGTACGAAGTACAAGGTTAACACAACCACTGTGCTTAAGTGTCCAAGGAGGTTCTGATTTTTGCAGTTGGGGAAAAACAAAAAGTACAGTAAGACCCAAGGTAATGAATATAATACAAGAGAGAAGTTCCAGTTTTGTAATGTGTCTTAGGTTGGTGCTGGATTCTAAAATGAATGTCTTTCATGGGCTTCTCATGGCATCAAAGCTAAGGAGGACACTTTTGTTAATGTAATTCCACAGCAGATTTCTAATGTTGTTTCCTGGAGAAATTTGTTTTTCTGATAAAAGTGACAAATTGAACATGAAAATGATCATGTTGTGTATGCAATGAGGTGATTTTGAAGCGAGACCAAATGAATCTGCTCGATGTTTGTGACCAATCTGTACTGAAAGAGAATTTAGGATACGAGTACAAATTTTATTATGAGGAATTACTACATTATTTCTTTTACCTTAATCGATGCTAGGGAGTTAGCTATGCTCCCAGCTAAAAATCGGGTCCCCTAGGCAGGGGTCGTGGCAAAGGATAAGAAAATAGTAGAAAATGGAAAATAATAGAAATAGAAGAATACACAGAGATGAAGGTATAGTTTTACAGATTTATATTAAGAAAAAGCAAAGCAGGCGTACTCAGGGGCCCCTAGAAATATCCCAGTCAATTGGGAGTCCCAGAATAAAGTTTCACATGGCCATTTATAGGTATAGAGATCAGTTGCCAGGGTAACAGATTTACATAATAACAGGTAGTTTGTTTGAGGTTAAAAGTTTTTCAAAAGGCTTCTATAGATCCCTTAATTAACTCTGGTTACCAAATCTTTCAAGGACAGACTTCTAAGTTCTAAGAAAAAGCTATCACTTAACAGAAGGGTTAAATAGAGATATAGTGGCTCCATATTTCTTTATCCAGTTATCGAAGATAGAGACAGGTGATCAGAAGTCACACAGGAACTGTCCTTAGGGCTAATTGTGTTTAGCCACAGGTGTGTGTCTCTTGGGCGGACACTCTTTGATCAGCTCTCATCCTGTGGCTCCTTGCAGATCTGCTTTGTCATTCAAAGCAGGCTAGAACCACAGGTGTGAGACTGCAGCATCACCTTGGAAAACAGCTGCTACACACCTTTGAGATGCCCTCCTTAGGTGGAGCAGCTTTTGATATGCAAACTAACACATTCACATATTCTTTCAGGGCAAAGCACTGCAAAACTCCTGAGCTCATTTC
>NW_012150864.1:738322-740699 GCF_000956105.1 Propithecus coquereli
TAGAATCAGACCAAGTATTTCTGGCACTGCGAGGCTTATATTTTTAACAAATGTTCTCCTGTCTCTCTGTTGACAGATTTTATATGTATTCATTTATATCAACATATAGAGACACACACGTACACATGTAAATTCTTTCAAATAACGAGAATGAACAACTGACCAGTACTTGCTCTCATTTCTTCTAGCTGTCACCACTATTCCTCAAATGAAAGACGAAAATGGTAAGTTTTTGTGTGTTTTTTTTTCCCTCCTGTTCATCTTAACCTTTGAACTTCCTGGCATTAAAAATCAGAATGCCTGGGTACCGCAGAATAGGCTGACTATGATATTTTAAATTTGTCCCTCATTTCCTAGGAGTCATATTAATACATCACCCTACTGGTTTTGTTATGAGGTGACTATAAATTAGAAGGCACAGTGACATGCTCTGAACTAGTTTAACAAACAGATTTCTTTCATTTGTCTCTCTTTTCTTTCCCTAATGTCTGTGGAAAACATGATACCAACTTACTTCTATCTAGATGGTTGTTTTTCCTTCGTCTTGGTCCTTGCTAGTAGCTAATAATATGAACTAGTACTTACTGACTAACCAAGTGCTTTTTATAAAGAAGGCCTTGGGCTGTGTTCTACATACATTTTCTTGTTTAATCCTCATAATATTGCTATGAGATGGTACAATGTTTTATTCTTCCATTGTATAGATGAGGCAGTGAGCTAAAATAATTTAAGTCCCTTACACATGTCACACAGCTAGATCTGGGATTTCAAATCAGGAAATTGAATAAGGTGTTCATACGCTTATTAAGTTGTCTATTCCTTCTCTAAAATATAGTCACATAGCAATAAATTCCGAAGCCTGAGCCCTGAGACACCATGGATATACTGTGGGGGTGGGCAGGTAGATGGGCTTCAGAGACCCACAGACTGGAATTTGACCCTAGAACTTTTAATTATTAGTTGCATGAATATGGGTTCATGACCTACATTTTGGGAGTAATGCTTCTCTTATCTCCAACTGGAATAACTACACCAAACTCACAGTTATTGAAGAGATAAGTGCAGAGATGTGAAAGGTCTTGCTTAGCCTCAGATTTATCATCTAAATTACTAAAATCATATGATTTCTTTTTAGAATTGTCATCTGAGTTCCATAAAACAGCATCCACAACAGCACCTAGCAACCTAGGACACGGTAAGTGCTCAAAAAGAGTTTCCATTTTTTATGCCTTGATTTGATTGGAAAATGAGAACATTCATGCATCTTTTAGAAATATTCTATCAGGCAAGCAAAGTCACTCACTTCAATCTTGCTACACATGCAATTCAACATACAGACAATGAGTTCATAACAAGCAAAATGGTGTTCACCTGAAGAAGCCAGAGCATAGCTCATCAAAAACCAGAATCACTTTGGCTACTGCAGTTTTAAGGCCTTGGGTTTTTCTGGTTTTTATTTTCTATAACACTATAAGGTAAATTTTCGTAGTTAAAGATTGGTGAGGCTAAGGTGTGCAAACCCCCCTCCATTCTCCATAAGGAATGTATTTCTTGCCATGGGTGGATGCAGCTCAATGAATGTTTATTGCCTTGCTAGCGTATGCCAGCCCTAGTGGAAACGTGGAGGAATAGATTAGTGTGAGTTACTGTCCCAAGGAGGCGGCACTGCAGTGAAGACAAAGTATCCTTTTCGTAATCACTCAGGTCACTCGTGACTCAGGCACGATATCCCGAAAGAGCCCCTCGGATGCAGATGTGTGCATATCTAGACAGTTGGGCTGCCTGTGCCGTAGGCTGGTGGTCCAGTCCCTTACTGTGTTTCAAAGCTCTGAGTAGCAACGTAACAGTCCAAAGTCCCCCCTGTGCCCGTGAAAAGACCTTGTTTTGTACTTTTCCTTGTGGTTAACAAGCTCTTTTGAACACGCTCTTTTGAGCTCTTCCCAAAACATGGGAAGACCTTTGCCTTGCACCAGTCTAGATTTCTCAAGTGAACCTTTGCCCTCTGGGATCCTTGGTTTCTGCAGTGATCAAAGGCGGATTGAACCATTACGTTGACTTTCCTCCAAGACTGTGTGAGAGAGAAAAGGAAACAAAGTCACAGAAAATGCTTGATTTTGGAAATATAGCATGGATCTTTTCATTCACATATTTATTGTGTTCATTCACGGCCTTTCCTAAAACTAAAGTAAGATTACAAAACTGGCCCTGATTTTCTATTTCTATTGCTAACAATAAAGAGAAATCAAATGTGCGAAGCGCAAGGTTAGCATAACCACTGTGCTTAAGTGTCCAAGGAGGTTCTGATTTTTGCAGTTGGGGAAAAACAGAAAGTACAGTAAGACCCAGAGTAATGAATATGATACAAGAGAGAAGTTCC
>NW_012150864.1:741749-743535 GCF_000956105.1 Propithecus coquereli
TGCCATCCCTGGTATGGCTCATGGCAAGTCACCCACACTCTTTAAATGTCATTTCTCCTTGGTAATATGGGGCCATCCACAATACAAGTTCACTTAAGTGTAATTGGGGAATAAGACAAGATATTGCATAAGCAGCATTCAGCATAGTACCTGGCACAGCAATCATCACTCTACAGGTACTAGCTTTCATTAATATTGTCATCGTGTGTCCAGAAACATGAGTATAGTGTGGAGATATTGGGAAGGTGCGTGATTGGGAAAGGTATGGCTGCTTTTCTCTGCTTAGACAAGAAATTTGCTTTAACCGTACTTCTTCAAATATGAAAGATTCTGTTGTGGATGCTAGAATTGAACAAATTCTTTTTGTTGGCAATACTTCATGTCACAGTGTATGCTGAATACTATAAAGCTCACATTTGTTCTTTTTGTTTTTCCATTGAAGAATTTTGTATTGACAACGTACTTTGCTGCAGACACTGTGCTAGGAGCTATGCATTTGTTAGGAAAACCAGATGGTCTTGGATATTATAGACCAGTTTTGATAGAAAAGAAAAAAAGTGTATCTTTTATGAACTTCAACATCCTCATGTGCAGAAACAGAATATAGGAATAAGAGCGACTGAAATACATAGAATCAGACCAAGTATTTCTGGAACTGTGAGGCTTATATTTTTAACAAATGTCCTCCTGTCTCTCTGTTGACAGATTTTGTATGTATTTATTTATATTCACATATACAGAGTCACAGGGACACACATACATTCTTTGAAATAATGAGAATGAACAATTGACCAGTATGGCTCTCATTTCTTCTAGCTGTCACCACTATTCCTCAAGTGAAAGAGGAAAATGGTAAGTTTTTGTGTTTTTTTTCCCTCCTGATCATCTTAACTTTTGAACTTCCTGGCATTAAAAATCAGAATGGCTGGGTACTGCAGAATAGGCTGAGTATGATATTTCAAATTTGTCCCTCAATTCCTAGGAGTCATACTAATACAGGGAACTACTGGTTTTGTTATGAGATGACTATAAATTAGAAGGCACAGTGACATGCTCTGAACTAGTTTAACAAACAGATTTCATTCATTTGTGTCTCTTTCCTTTCCCTAATGTCTGTGGAAAAGATGATACCAACTTGCTTCTAGATGGTTGTTTTTCCTTAGTCTTTACTCCTTGCTAGTTGCTAATAATATGAACTAGTACTTACTGACTAAGCAAGTGCTTTTTACAAAGAAGGCCTTGGGCTGTGTTCTACATACATTTTCTTGTTTAATCCTCATAATATTGGTATGAGGTGGTACAAAGTTTTCTTCTTCCATTTTATACAAGAGGCAGTGAGCTAAAATAATTTAAGTCCCTTACACATGTCACACAACTAGATGTGTGGCTTCAAATCAGGTGACTGAATAAGGTGATCATAGGCTTATTAAGTTCTCTATTCCTTCTCTGCCACATAGCCACATAGCAATACATTCCAAAGCCAGGGCCCTGAGACACCGTGGATATACTCTGGCGGTGGGCAGGTAGATGGGCTTCAGAGACCCACAGCCTGGAATTTGACCCTGGAACTGTTAATTATTAGTTGCATGAATATGGTTTCATGACCTACATTTTGGGAGTAATGCTTCCCTCATCCTGCAAGTGGAATAACTACACCAAACTCACATTATGGAAGAGATAGGGCAGAGATGTGAAAGGTCTTTCTTTGCCTCAGCTTTATCATCTAAATTATTAAATTCATTTGATTTTTTTTTAGGATCGTCATCTGAGCTACATGAAACAGCAT
>NW_012150864.1:745685-747492 GCF_000956105.1 Propithecus coquereli
GTATGTCCAGAAACACGTGTATAGTGTGGAGATGTTGGGAAGGTGCGTGATTGGGAAATGTATGGCTGCTTTCCTCGGCTTAGACAAGAAATTTGCTTTAACCGTACTCCTTTGAATATGTAAGATTCTGCTGTGATTCTAGAAATGAAAAATTCTTTTTGGTGGCAATACTTCATGTCACAGAGTATGCTGAATATTGTAAAGCTCACATCTGTTCTTTTTATTTTTCCATTGAAGAATTATTTATTGAAAACGTACTTTGCTGCAGGCCCTGTGCTAGGAGCTATGCATTGGTATTAAAACCAGATGGTCTTGCATGTTATAGGCCAGTTTTGACAGAAAAGAAAAAATGTCCTTTTGATGAACTTCAGCATCCTCATGTGCAGAAACAGAATATATGAATAAGAGCTACTGAAATACATAGAATCAGACCAAGTATTTCTGGAACTGTGAGGCTCATATTTTTAACAAATGGCCTCCTGCCTCTTTGTTGACAGATTTTGTACATATTTATTTATATGCACACATATAGACACACACAGACACGTATAAATTCTTTTAAATAATGGGAATGAACAATTGACCATTTTTGCTCTCATTTCTTCTAGCTATCACCAGTATTCCTCATGTGAAAGATGAAAATGGTAAGTTTTTGTGTTTTTTTCCCTCCTGATCATCTTAATCTTTGAACTTCCTGGCATTAAAAATCAGAATGGCTGAATATTGCAGAATAGACTGAGTATGATATTTTAAATTAGTCCATCATTCCTTAGGAGTCATACTAATACAGCAAACTACTGGTTTTGTTATGAGATGAGTATAAATGAGAAGGCACAGTGACATGCTCTGAACTAGTTTAACAAACAGATTTCATTCATTTGTGT
Source organism: Propithecus coquereli (assembly GCF_000956105.1). Lineage (NCBI taxonomy): Eukaryota > Metazoa > Chordata > Mammalia > Primates > Indriidae > Propithecus > Propithecus coquereli. The sequence goes on from NW_012150864.1 coordinate 746,570, forward strand.
CTCTTTCCTTTCCGTAATGTCTGTGGAAAACATGATACCAGCTTACTTTTAGATGGTTGTTTTTCCTTAGTCTTTGGTCCTTGCTAACAGCTAATACTGTGAACTAGTACTTACTGACTTAATAAGTGCTTTTTATAAAGAAGACCTTGGGCTGTGTTCTACATATATTTTTTTTTTGTTTAATCTTCATAATATTGCTGTGAGGTGGTACAATGTTTTTTTCTTCCATTTTATAGAGGAAGCAGTGAGCTACAATAATTTAAGTCCCTTACACGTCACACAGCTAGATCCGGTGTTGCAGATCAAGCCATTGAATAAGGTGTTCATACGCTTATTAAGTTCCCTATTCTTTCTCTGCAATATAGCCACATAGCAATACATTCCAAAGCCAGGGCCCCGAGACACCATGGATATAATATCGGGGTGGGAAGGTAGATGGGCTTCAGAGACCCATAGACTGGAATTTGACCTTAGAACATTTAATTATTAGTTGCATGAATATGCGTTCATGACCTACATTTTGGGAGTAATGCTTCTCTCACCTTCTAAGTGGAATAACTACACCAAACTCATTTATTGAGGAGATAGGGGCAGAGATGTGAAATGTCTTTCTTAGCCTCAGTTTTATCATCTAAATTATTAAATTCATATGATTTTTTTTTAGGATCGTCATCTGAGTTACATGAAACAGCATACACAACAGCACCTAGCAACCTAGGTCATGGTAAGTGCTCAAAAACGGTTCCCATTTTTTATGCCTTGGCTTGATTGGAAAATAAGAACATTTAAGCATCTTTCAGAAATATTCTATCAGGCAAGGAAAGTCACTCACCTCAATCTTGCCACACATGCAGTTTAACCTACAGACAGTAAGTTCATAAGAGGCAAAATGGTGTTTACCTGAAGAAGCCAGAGCATAGCTC
>NW_012150864.1:747542-749208 GCF_000956105.1 Propithecus coquereli
TATTGCTAAGAAACAAAGAGAAAGCAAATGTGCAAAGTGCAAGGTTAACACAACCACTGTGCTTGGGTGTCCAAGGAGGTTCTGATTTTTGCAGTTGGGGAAAAACAAAAAGTACAGTAAGACCCAGGGTAATGAATATGATACGAGAGACAAGTTCCAGTTTTGTAATGTGTTTTACCTGGCGCTGCATTCTCAAATGAATGTCTTTCATGGGCTTCTCATGGCATCAAAGCTAAAGAGGACACTTTTGTTAATGTAATTCCACAGCAGATTTGTGACGTTGTTTCCTGGAGAAATTTATTTTTCTGATAAAAGCCACAGATTCAACATGGAAGTCATCATTTTATATATTCAATGAGGTGATTTTGAAGGGACATAAAATGAATCCACTCCATGTTTGTCACCAATCTGGACTGAAGGGGAATTTTGGATACATGTATGAATTTGATTATGAGGTATTACCACATTATTTTCTTTTTACCTCAATCAAAGCATGGAGATAAGTGATTTTCTTTTATGTTTTAATGAATAAAGTAACCATGGAGCAAAGACAAAGACTTTCAAGACCCATTAACGCGAGTTCTTGAAGATATTTGCCATCTAATCACGGTTATGCTAACGTTTTCATTCCTAAAACTTACCAAAAACCTATACCTTAAACCTATTTTTTAGAGTTCACACCAAAGGAAGCTTGCAGTGAGTGTTGAGTCATAAAATTACATACCAGAATCATATTCATATGGAGAAGAACACACCTAGTAGTAAAAGAAATAGACTCTGTTTTCTTCTGTGTTAAAATATTTTGTGTTCGCATGTGTGATTCCTTTTTTTTTTTTTTAACATCGTAGATAAATTCCTCTGTGGTTTTATTCAGAGAACTGTCTAACTATCCCCAGGAAGAATTCCACTGAAATGCTAGGCTCCTCTGATAAACCAGGCAATTTGCTGAGAATAATTAAGACACTAGAAGAGATTTTCTTAGTACACAATGGTGGAATTATATTGTTTCTCTATAACTGATTTTCTGTCTACCTCTATGGATTATTTTTACAGAGTACTTCCCAAAGGTCATGTTTCTTCTAACCCCCAACACCTACCCTTGGGGCACTGGCTCTGCCGTCCCTGGTATGGCTCATGGCAAGTTACCCGCACTCTTTAAATGTCATTTCCCCTTGGTAACATGGGGCCAACCACAATACAAGTCACTTAAGTATTATTGCAGAATAAGACAAGATATCGCATGAGAAGCATTCAGCATAGTGCCTGGCACAACAATCATCACTCTACAAGTACTAGCTTTCATTAATATTGTCACTGTATGTCCAGAAACACGTGTATAGTGTGGAGATGTTGGGAAGGTGCGTGATTGGGAAATGTATGGCTGCTTTCCTCGGCTTAGACAAGAAATTTGCTTTAACCGTACTCCTTTGAATATGTAAGATTCTGCTGTGATTCTAGAAATGAAAAATTCTTTTTGGTGGCAATACTTCATGTCACAGAGTATGCTGAATATTGTAAAGCTCACATCTGTTCTTTTTATTTTTCCATTGAAGAATTATTTATTGAAAACGTACTTTGCTGCAGGCCCTGTGCTAGGAGCTATGCATTGGTATTAAAACCAGATGGTCTTGCATGTTATAGGCCAGTTTTGACAGAAAAGAAAAAA
>NW_012150864.1:752703-756224 GCF_000956105.1 Propithecus coquereli
TTGCCCATTTGTTGATGGGGTTGTTTGATTTTTTCTTATTGATTTTTTTGAGTTCTAGATAGATTCTGGATATCAGCCCTTTATCAGATTTGTAGAGAGCAAATATTTTCTCCCATTCTGTAGGCTGTCTACTTGCTCTAATTATAGTTTCCTTGGCCATGGAAAAGCTTTTTAATTTGATCAGATCCCATTTGTTTATTTTTGTCACTGGAGATTCCTCAAAGAGCTAAAAATAGAAATACCATTCAATCCAGCAATAGCACTATTGGGCATCTACCCCAAAGAACAAGAAACATTCTATGATAAAAACATCTTTACCCGAATGTTTATGGCAGCACAATTCACTATTGCAAGGATGTGGAAACAACTCAAGTGCCCGTCAATTCATGAATGGATTATTGAAATTTGGTATATGTATACAATGGAATATTACTCAATCATAAGAAATGACAGTGATCTAGCACCTGTTATACTTTCCTGGATTAAACTTAAGCCCATTATCCAAAGTGAGGAGGTACCACAAGATCATAAGGATGGTCTCCACTTGTACTCCCCATCAAATTGGTACTAACTGATCAACACTAGAGTGCTCACATGGCAGAAATACTCTCCAGGTATTAGGGGGTTGGGGGGGTAAACCCACAACTAAAGGACATGGGGAGCATTGTAGGGGGGAAGGGCATGCCCCTAACCCTTGCTTGGGTGAGGCTAAGACAAAGTGTAACCTTAATGTTTGTACCCTCATAATACCCTGAAATAAAAAAAAAATAAGGTAAAATTTCATATTTAAAGATTCGTTAGGCTAAGGTATGCAAACCCCACTTCCATTCTCCACAATGAATATGTTTCTTGCCATTGGCGAATGCAGCTCAATGAATGTTTGTTGCCTTGTTAGCATATGCCAACCCTAGTCGAAATGTGGATGAATAGATTAGTGTGAGTTACTGTCCCAAGGAGGCTACACTACAGTGAAGAGAACATATTCTTTTCCTAGTCACTCAGGTCACTCGTGATTCAGGCATGATATCCTGAAGGAGCCCCTCGGATGCAGATGTGTGCCTATCTAGAGAGTTGGGCTGGCTGTGCCCTAGGCTTGTGGCCCAGTCCCTCACTGTGTGTCAAAGCTCTGAGTAGGAATGTAACAGTCCCCACAGTGGCCATGAAAAGACCTTGTTTTGTACTTTTCCCTGTGCTTAACAAGCCCTTTTGAACCAGAGGAGAGCAAGCACATTACAAAACATGGGAAGACCTTTGCCTTGCACCAGTCCAGATTTCTCACGTGATCCTTTGCCCTCTTGGATCCTTGGTTTCTGCAGCTATCAAATGCGGGTTGTACCATTACCTTGACTTTTTCCCGAAACTGTGAGAGAGAACACAGGAAACAGAGTCAGAGAAAATGCTTGATTTCGGAAATACAGCATGGATCTTTTCATTCACATATTTATTGTGTTCATTCACGGCCTTTCCTAAAACTAAAGTAAGTTTACAAAACCAGCCCTGATTTTCTATTTCTATTGCTAAGAGACAAAGAGAAAGGAAATGTGCAAAGTGTAAGGTTAACAAACTACTGTGCTTAGGTGTCCAAGGAGGTTCTGATTTTTCTAGTTGGGGAAAAACAAAAAGTACAATAAGACCCAGAATAATGAATATAATACAAGAAAGAAGTTCCAGTTTTGTTATGTGTCTTAGTTGGCGCTGCATTCTAAAATGAATGTCTGTCATGGGCTTCTCATGGCATCAAAGCTAAGGAGGACACTTTTGTTAACGTAATTCCACAGCAGATTTCTAATGCAGTTTCCTGGATGAATTGTTTTTTTGATAAAAGCTAAAAATGGAACATGGAAGTGATCATTTTACATATTCAGTGAGGTTATTTGGAAGGGATATAAAAGTAATCTGCTGCATGTTTGTGATCAATCTTGACTGAAAGAGAAAATTTAGGATACATATATAAATTTTATTTTGAGGAATTATTAGTTTATTCTTTATACTGCAATCAAATCATGGAGATAAGTGATTTTCATTAATCTTTTAATGAATAAAATTACCATTGGGAAAAGATGAAGACTTTTAAAATCCATTAAAGTGAATTTTTGAATGTATTTGAACATCCAATCATGGCATACAAACATTTTTATTCTTAGGACTTACCCACAACCTATAGCTTAAATCCATTTTTTAGAGAACACAACAAAAGTTCTCACTGAGTGTTGAGTGCATAAAATTGCATACTAGAATTGTATTCATGTGGAAAAGAACACAGGTAATAGAAAAATAATAAACTAAAGAACCATTGAGACTCTGTTTTCTTTTGCTTTAAAAAACTTTGTGTTTGCATATGTGTTTCCTTTTTTCCTATAGTCATTGCAGATAAATTCAACTATTACCTCAGGATTTATTAAAAGAACTATCTTTCTATCCCCAGAAAGAATTGCACTGAGATGCTGGGCTCCTATAGTAAAACAGGCCATTTGCTAAAAATAATAAGACACTAGAAGAGATTTTCTTAGTATACAATGGTGGAATTATATTGTCTCTCTGTAAATCATTTTCTATCTTCCTATATAGATTATTTTTACACAGTACTTCCCACATATCCTTTTTCTTTTAGTCCCCCTGAACTATCCTTGGAACACTGGCTCTGCCGTTCACTGGTATGGCTCGTGGCAAGTTACCCACACTCTTTAAACCTCATTTCTCATTGGTAACATGGGGCCATCCACAATACAACTCACTGAAGTGAAGCATTCCACGTAGTGCCTGGCACAGTAATGAGCACTACAGCTTTTATTAATATTGCTGTCATTATGTCCAGAAACATGTGCACAAAGTGGGAATATTGGGGATGTGCATGATTTGGAAAGGTACGGCTGCTTTCCTCTGCTTAGACAAGAAATTTGCCTGACCCAGACTCCTTCAACTATGTAACATTCTGTTGTGAATTCTGGGATTTGAAAAATTCTTTTCGGTAGCAATACTTCACATTAGCAGTGCATGCCGAAGATTGTAAAGCTCTCATTGGTTCTTTATATTTTTATATTTTTCCTTTGAACAAGTGTTTATTGAAAAAGTACTTTGTGGCAAGCCCTGCGCTAAGAGCAGTGCATACAGTAGGAAAACCAGATGGTCTTGGATATTATACTACAGTTGTGTTAGAAAAGAAAAAAAAAGAATGTATGCTTCATGACTTCAACATCTTCACGTACAGGAACATAGTATATGAATACCAGCCACCGAATTATGTAGAATCAGACCAGTTGTTTCTGGAACTGTGGGGCTCATATTTTTAATGAATGTCCTCCTGTCTCTCTGTTGACAGATTTTACATATATTTATTTATATGCACATATATATACACATATACACATACACATCCTATCAAATAATGGACATGAACAATTGACCAGTACTTACTCTCCTTTCTTTTAGTTGTCACCACTGTTCCTTGTGTGAATGATGAAAGCGGTAAGTTTTTGTGTGTTTTTTTTTTTTCCTCCTGATCATCTTAACTTTTGAACTTC
>NW_012150864.1:757853-765819 GCF_000956105.1 Propithecus coquereli
GTCTCTCTCTCATAGGTTGTTATAAAGATCAAATAAGATTAAAGATTTATATCCAGATATCTCAGAATAGTGTTTTTCACTTAGTTAGTGGTTAATGGATATTATCTATTATGATTAGTTAGTGATATGGGGGTGAAGAAATTGAAAAAATTCTAAAACATATTTATGAGAAATATTTTTATTCACTATTGGACTCATTCATTAAAAATGTAACCTTGTTTTTTAATATTTGGACTCTTCTCAGTGAATTTAGCAGAGGTTGTTAATCAACGTGCAAGCTGAATTATGAGTTGTCTTGCTCTTGCTTTTGAAGTTAGTGGTGGTAGTGGTATATGTTTACTTTCAGATTTCAGTGGTCATGGGATGTCAGTTCAATGGAGATCATCAGAAATAAATGCCTGGGAACCCCTCCCCATTGGTATGTCCTGGCCTGCCAAAAGAACAGTGAACTAATTCAACGGCTTCTCCTAGATGAACTGCTGCTGCAGCTCAGGAATACCTCTGCGTACTATACCTACCTCCTCCTGCTCCTCAAGAGTGTGGCCTATTCTGGGATCGTGGCCTTCTGTCTGATCGGAAGAACACCTGTCTGCTGCAGTGGGACGAGATTCTAACAGATCATGGCACAGAGGGTTCGTCTTCTCTTCATTGTTTATTGTCCCCAAAAGTGTCTGCTGAGGATCTAGCTGGGCCTGCTTTCTGGATTTGGGCTATTTCAGATTCCGTGTGTGTTAGTCTATTATGTCATTATTTGGTGGTCATTTTTCAAACCAGTGGCAAACAGAAAACTTCATCCTGTAACAACAACAGTGAGTTGGTCAGGGCAGCCTTTAGCACAGCTCTCTCCGCAGTCTCCCCCAGCACCTCCAGCCAACCCAGGTCATCACGGCCTCAGTGTAGACAGCACGCAGCTTCCAGCCTCACCCCTTAGTGCCCTACAGCCAGATAACTGCCAGAAAGCCTTCCCTCTACACACTCTGAAGCAGCCTTCTTTGCTACTGGAATGCTGTGCTTTGTTTTCCATAATAGGCACAATAAATGTAAACAATGAGAAGCCTACCTTTGTCTGTGTGTACTTTAATTTGATGCAATTGAATTGAAAGTCCAAGGTAAGAAACAGCATAATAATCGGGCTATGAAATTATGTGTTGCTTGTAATAATGGTCCAATACCACATTTCTCATTCTTTCCCTGAGATAGTGGTTTCGAATTCCCTTGGAGCACTGTCTCTAAGAGAAGTCGCAGCCAAACTACATAGCCCAGTTACCTTTCTCATAAAGGTCACCAGATTCAGATTCTTTTGGTTCGGGCCATTCCAGTGGCAACAGGGCACCGTCTAATGACACTCGCACTGTGTTCGCAGATTTGTACCAGTGTTTTCCCAGCATCATGTTTCCTGATGCTCACGTTATCCCCATAAGAGCTGCACGAACACCAGAACGGCAGCATGGCTGAGGGGTTAGGCACATGTACATGGGTCCCGGAGTGCCTGGGTTTGAGTCCTGGGTCTGGTATTCGTGTGAACTCCATGTCCCATAATTTCCTCATGTAAAGTGCAGTTATAGTGCCCTGTCTCCTAGAGTTGCTGTGTGGATCAGATGAGCTAATAATGCTTGGTACATGCAAGTCCTCAAGAGCATTGACTTGTACTGTTGGTCACTCTGCTTTAGAAACAGTAGGTGCCACACACACATGCACACACACACACACACACACACACACACACACACACACAAGCGCGGACAATGATCTCTATTCTTGATCTCTATTCTTAACGTCCCTAGAGAGAGGTGAGGTGGGATGGAATAGGATCAGTGAGTTTCTGCCATGCACCAGGCAATTGTGAGTCCTCTAGCAGCCCTTCCTATGGTCCATGGTTTATAGAGTAGAAAGATTATGAGTTAATCTGCCTACCTTCAGTAGGTAATCTAAGGTAGGTAATTTACCTACTTGATTAGGTGACTATTTTTTAAGTAATATTTTATGTAATTTAATTTTTCTTTTTAGTTTTAGAGACATTCTCTTGCTCTGTTGCCCAGGTTGGAGTGCAGTGGCAACATTGCTCACTGCAACCTCCAACTCCCAGATTCAAGCGATTCGCCCACCTCAGCCTCCCTAGTAGCTGGGAGTACAGGTGCGTGCCACCACGCCTGGCGATAAAAACATAATTTCAAGTCAGGGCTCTCTGAGCCCAGAGCCTATACATATACATATATACATACACACACACATACACATGCACACTCCCAATATCATGCATCTTTTTTTTCACCCACTTTCAACTGGGAAAACAAAATACAACAAAGACATGCATTGCTTCTTTACCAAAGGCATCCTCCAAGGAGTCAGGGAGAATTTTCTAAAGGAGGTGTGGGCACATCTATGTTTCCCCTCATATATACACATGGCTGCTGGCGCTTCATTAATTTCCCGTTTGTCTTTCCTCTTGGGATAAAACTGTGACCTACTCTGGGATTACCATAATAGCTCCCCTGGTTACAAACAGGATAGAAATTCCGCCTTAGACTTGCTCCTGCTCTTTACGGGAGCTAATGAAACAGACTGCAAGTCCCAGCACAGCAGCAGCGCTGACGCTGCTCTCTGGGCGTGCGGAGCCTCTGACGGATCCTTCCACAGACTAGAGAGGCCTGGAGGTCGTCAGAATCCCCCTGGGGAGACTCTGGAGTACACAGGTGCATTTCTGAGGTAGAAGGTAAGTTATGCACCCCTCAGGGTCCAGCACTTTTCCACCACATCACGAGGCCACATGATGTGGTAGGAGGACGAGTGGACCAGAAGTCACACTTCACAGCTAGTTAGATAGAGCCAACGCTACTTAGTCTGTCTCTAACTAGCTGTATCATTTCTTCTTTACCATCTCACTTTGCCTAAGTTTATCCACTTTTAGAAGAATGTGTTCAAATGAAATAATTTTAGATTTCTACCTAAAGTCACAAGTTCAGTGTTATTAACATCCTAAAGAAGTAATAAAAGCAGTCACTTGTATAGTGCTCACTATGACCCACGTACTGGTCTAAGTACCTGTTAACTCATATAATTCTCATAGGAACCCTATGAGAAACGTACAATTATCTCTGTCCTATAGATGGAGAAACTGAGGCAGAGAGGGCTAAGGAACTTCCTCACAGCTATTAGGAAACAGAGCTGGGACAGGAACCGAAGCAGCCTGGCTTTAGGATCTCTGCTCTTAACTTCTCTGTTATTTGCTCCTAGAGTGGAAACAGGTTACTTTTACTTTCAGTGAAAGCAGGAAAATGTCCTTCCTTATCAGGCTGAGAGCTGGTGACGAGAACTGCCCTTTACTTGTCCAGGCTTCCCTCCCCTGCTCGGAAGCTGGTTGTGCAATTGAGGGTCATAGGCCCCCTGCCCAGATAGTTCATGCTGGGAAGTCGTTTTACACTGGCCTCCTGTTTACCAACAGGGCTTCTGTGACTAAATCCAGAGAACATGAAATAAATACCGAACATCAGGCCGCATCCACAGGTGTGCAATGGAACAATTAGGCAAAGATTTACATGATTCCACATAAAAACACTCAAGTAACAATAGTCATTATAGAGCTAGAGTACTGCATACACTTCTCAACTGAAAAAAAAAAAAAAAAGGGAAAAAGCTAAAAATAAAACCTCCACATACTTCTCAACACAACACAGTTCTTGAAATTTTGCAATTATGCATTCCGTCCACTGTTTGGGCATTCCTTTCCTCATAGACTTCATTTTTTTAAAGGCTTTTGCTCTATCAAGAAGGTCACAATTAATACTTCATTTTCCCCATTATATTAATCTAAGTCCCACAGAACTGTCAGTTAGAAATTCTAAGTAATAGGAGATAACCTGAAGTACTACACCTATATGATATATTCAGCCATATTATTCACCTATATATATATTCAGCCAAACAGCTGGAATCTCAACATCTTCACTAGCCATGAATGCTTATCTGAGTAAATGCAAAGTTTGCATCATGTTTTGTTAGGTGATTTTTCCTTTGTTTGCTTTTTCTGTTTTGTTTGAGTAATAGCAAGTACCTACCACTTAGCCAGTATCAGGAATTCTAGGCAGTTCGCTTTCTTTCTCTCTAAAGCTCTCAACTGCATCACCTTCCAGGCATTACACAGGTTTCACTGATAAGAAAACCAGGTCTCACATAGGTTAAAAAATATGGCCAATGTTAAGCACTGAGTGAGTGCTAGTGTCCCTGTGATTTGAAGACTGACTTTAGACTGGCTGCCCTACCTGCTCTGCCCCAGGCTTTCCTTTAGGAGCCTTAACACAGGCCAGCACAGGGACTTTGATAAAGACCCTTCGGTCATTCTAATGTGCAGCCCGGGTTGAGGCCAGCAAGTGAGAGAAACAGCGCTTGAACCCCAGCTCTGCTGTGTGAGGAGCCAGCACGGAGCACACGACGCATGCGTGGAACACACTTCACCTGGAAATTGTTCCTATCATTTGATCCATCAATTTCCCAAGGAAACAGAAGATATGTACTAAGATTTATGTGCAGGGATGTTTATTAACTATAGAACTATTTTTAACAGCCCCAAATTAACCCAAATGCCCAGTCTGAACTAATAAAAAAAAGGATGTCATTTAATAGGCCAATATGCATCTTCAAAAATTGGAGATTCTTTAAAGAAATAGAAAATAACCAGGACATGGCGTTGAAACAAAATATACACAACATGATCCTATTAAAATGCTAGATAAATACATTTCAGCATTTTCATGGTTCAAAACTCTCTAATTTTTATTTATGTAAATATGGATGTACATATATATCAACATATATGTGCATGCATATATATTCTTATTTTCCTTTCTTACATGTATAGCATGCAGTATGCATTGCTCTGCACGTCTCTTTTCATTTATAAATCCTAGAGCTCTTTTTATGTCAGTATATAGGGGTATTTGGATAGCTATGAGATATTTTACTGGTGAAAATACTCACTTCTTTGCCGTATTACCAATCTTTTGCTATTATAAAAAATGTTGAAATAAATAATAGTATGTTAGGTCATTTGAACATGTGAGTGGGTGATTTTGATAGGTTTTGCCAACTTGCCCTGCGTAGAGATAGTCCCATTTTGCTCTTCTCCCACACTGTAAGTGAGAGCTGAGAGAGTGCTGCCAAATGTCGGGATTTTACTAATCTGACAGGCAACAATAGTATCCCATTGTGGTTTCAATTTGCTTTTACTACAAGTGCAGATAAACATCTTTTCATGTTTAAGGTCTATTTATATTTCTTTTTTTGTGAAATACTTTTTCCTCTCCTTTGACTATTATTTCTGTTGAATAATAGTACAAGTATGACATTCATTTGTATGTGTGTCTGTGTATTTCTGTAAAAATATTGAAAAAATTCAATGTATAATAGATGGACGAAAAAATATGTGATTATGCATTTTTCTATTTTCTCTAATCTATCCTCTTAACGTGAAAACAATTTATAATTAGAATAAAAACAATGTCTTATTTAACATTGGGAAATTCATGTCTGTTCATTTACAATAAGCTCAAATTTCTGTGAAACAGGTTCTTTTGGAATCCAAGTAGAAGTTCCTATTTGAAAATGAAACAAGTCCAGCCAGATTAAGAAAGATTAAAGTTAATTTAGATCTAGTCCTTGATTCTCATGAATTGAGCAGACCTCTTTAGGGCAGGTACTGGCCTGTAGTTAGGGGTTTGGATTTCTGCATTGGGAAACACAGGAGCAAAGAGAGGACACTAGAACCCCTAAGAGCTTTGTGCGGCTGATATCACTGGCGGGTACTAGGCAATGTCTCCTGTGGTTTGCAACGTCTTAGCAACTTCCTTCCCCAAGTCAGCCTGGGCTGTCCTGAACTTGGGCAGTGTAGGAAGGAAGCTGGTGGTGGTGGAGGGGGAGGCAGAGTGGGTGGCAGGAGGGCGCTGGTGTGGCTGGTGGTGCTTTATTTTCTCAGGCTTCTTTTGTTTATGTGTTCTGTCAAATGAGGTTGATTCGTGGAAAATGCTCAAAGTCAAACCGGCCCCTACTGCTTGGGGTTGTGCAACGGGTGGGTGGTTAGGGCGTCATAAAAGAAAACAGGGACAGTTAAGCCACAACCAACTTTTCTCACTTTCAAAAGGCCACAGCTAATGGGAAGGAAATATCCCTCTTCACACATACGAGATTGCTATCAAACACACTGCATGCTGCGGGTAGGGTGGGATCCTCGAATTGATATTCAAGCTTATTAGCTACTGTGTGAACTGGAAAGGTAATGTCCAGGACTGTTGGGTCTACTCCCAGGACACTGTTCTTAGTAGCAGAGGACATCTTGCAGCACCGAGATGATCCCTGTCATCCCGCCAAGTGCCTGTGCTTTTTCAACGTATTCGATTTACAGATGCTAGTATCATTTGGTTTCATTTCCTCAGTGTAAACAGGGTGACCCAACACCCATGCCCATGAACCTATTAGCATAGGTAGATCGTGGATGTGGGCAACAGTGATGTGATTCTTTCCCTACAGAGATCCAGGGATATGGATGCCCTGAGTTCTATTGTGTAACTGAATGTCATAATAAGTCCCTCTATAGGGACAAAACGACATCAGAGCCCCAAGCTGAGCAAGGCTTAACAGAGAACCTAAACATCAGTTAAATGAATGATTAGGGTTAACCTGAAGAAGGTTGTTCAGCAATGTGAGCATGAAGACAAATGTCCCCACCCCTACCCCACCCAAGCGTGGTACTGAGTGGGTGCCCAGGTCCCTGGACTGAATCTATCAACCCCATGGGGAAGTATAATCTTTTGTTGAGATAACCCTGCAGGCTCTCACAGTCTGACTGCATGGCGTATTCACATGCTCCACCTCATTACCCTGGGTCTGTGCTTACAGAGCTAACTCTGAGTGAGCCCTGGCCTCCTGTGAGGACTGGCAGCATCCTACTGGTGCAACTCAGCGTGTCTGGGTGCGAGCTCCTTCTCAGGTGAAATTAACACCCTGATGTTTAACTTGGGCATCATCTGTGGGATAGTTGTATATGCACCTCTGGGCCTGAGACAGGAGACTCTCACTGATACGACACCACTGACTTCCTAACGTTTTAGTCCCCAGGACAGATCCTGGAGATTTTTCTCATCCTTTGTCCACTGGGAGAAGGTCCTCCTGGCAGGCCCCCAGCCTCCCAGTGCAAGCTCCCCACCCCCACTCCCGTGGCATTGCTGAGATCTGGCTCACTCTTAGAATAAGCAGTAACCGAGGTGACTTGATCTGCACAAAAGGTCAGTTTCTATCCATACCAGCATTGTCACCAGTACAGGCAATTAAGTTTTTCCTAAATGATATAGTGAAAGAAAACTAATAGACAGGCTGACTTCCCATGAAAAATTAATGCAAATATTCATGTTTGAAAAAATTAGTCATAATGTATTTTAGTTCTTTTTAATTTAAATTTGCTAAACATGAAGAAAACAATGACAGCAATGGTTTCAGTCATTTTGTGGATTTGAAATAAGAGTATTCAGAATATTTCAGAACAATCTCTCAGAGAAAACATGGTCTCTTAATAAAAATAATACAAACGTCTGGTGCCATTTGACACGTATTGTTCCCCTTTCATTATTCAAACACGTTAGGCTGAATACATAATGCAAATAAATAAAAATAAAGTTAATTACTTTGATACATTGTATTTTATTGCTTTTTAAAATTGCACAAAGAGCACATGCGCATAGTTAAAAAACACAAGGGAAATGTAGGGTATTTCTTAAAAAAGAAATACAAAATGAATCTGAGACACAAAGCAAAAAAATTCCATTCTGTGAATCGAAATAACAAAGTATTGTGCTTAGTAAAAATGTTGTTTCAATATATTAAGAAGTCTTTGATTAGTAATAAAGTCTTTCATCACCTATTCATTAACACAGTCTCACAAACAGAGGAGGGATCACTACGTCACCTGACCGGCCGCAGG
>NW_012150864.1:767422-767686 GCF_000956105.1 Propithecus coquereli
GTACAAATAATTGAATCTAGGTATTTTAAAAACTGCCACACCAGGCGAGTGAGTGAGGGCTTCCTACTGCTGAGGGTGGTGCCAGACGGTCGCCATGGAGCTGCCGCCAGTGACCACAGTCTGACCGTTCTGCATCAGCGTCTCACGAGCCTTATCATCCCTACATTCAGCCCCGTCATTCTACTCTGAGGAAATAATATCTATAATCCGTTATATAGATTTTCTCTCTAAAAATGAGAAAAGAAAGCTAAATGAAAATAGAAA
>NW_012150864.1:769866-776372 GCF_000956105.1 Propithecus coquereli
TTTAACAAATGCACAAAGACCAACAACAGTAACCTTCTGGGAAAAAAATCAGAATCCAGAGTTGCCCTAACATATTTTCAGCAAAATAATTTTTTCAACAACAACAAAAATACAAGACATGCAAAAATCAGGAAAGTGTGACCATTCTCAGGAAAAAATAACAGTCAAAACACTCTATATCTGAGTGTCTCCAAATACTGTATTTAGCAGACCAAAACATCAATATTCACTAGTGGAGTATCAAGAAAATATTTAAGATGGCAGAAGAAAAAAAATGCACTAACTTTAAGATAGATGTATAGAAATTATATAATCTCAAAGACAGGAAAAGACTGAAGAATAATTGAGTGGAGCTCAGAGATCTGCCAGATAAGGTCAAGCATACCAACACGTGTGTAATGGGAGTCCGAGATGGAGGGAAAAGAAAAAAAGCCAGGAAAACTTTTGAAGAATTAATAGCCAAAATTTCCGAAATTGGTTGATAAATATTAAGCTACACATTTAAAATTTTGGATCTACAAAGGAGAAGAGAAGTAAACCACTACCTAGAGGGGGTGCAAGTTCAATTTTAAAAGAGAAAATACTAGGGTATGTTTGTATCATTTAAAGGAGTTTATAATCCATAGGAGATGCTAGAGAGCTATCACAAAGAAGGAAGGACTCCAAAAGGAATGTTTGGGCTAAATCTTTTAATGTGAGTTGAGTAAAGTCACATTTAGTGAAAGGATACTCTAGGCTGATGTAGAGCATGGATACAGGCATGGGAGCTGAAGCAGATATGTGGGTTTGTGGAACTTTAATTAGTCTGATGTGGTTAAAATCAAAGTGACAGTGTCCAGGAGGGACTAGTTGTGATAAAACAGGAGAGAGGCAGCAGTCAGATTAACTTATCATTCATGCAACAGATATTTATTGACAAGGAAAGGGCCTCCTCTTCCACCTCTACCTAAACTCACCCCAAGAAAGGAACTTCAGGAGAAGAACATCATCAGTTTCTCTGAGGATAACTTTGTTCCAGAAATCAATGTGACTACACCTTCCAGTCCAGGTGAGCACTGGTTCAGACCTGGGATGCCCACGGAAGTGCCATGGCAGAGGGACTGTGAGGGGTAAGCGCTAAGGGAAATGGCAGACTCTAGAGCCAACAATGTAATTTTAATTGTCTTTCAGGTTTGTCTTCATTACTTGATATGTCTGAAGCATTCTTAAATGAGAGGCGTACATTATTTGAAAATAGTCTTATATTTTTAAGGGTAGTATATACTTATTGTAGAAAATTAGAAAAATGTCAAAAAGTACAAAAGAAGAATTTTAATAATCAAATCATACCACTCTGATATAACCAGTAACACACTTTGGTCTATTTTCTTTGAGTCTCTTTTTCTCCCAAGAGTATATATCAGTTTTGCACCATAAAATTGAGACTGTATTCTTATGTATTTCTGAATTTTCTACTTAATTTTATTGGGAATTTTTTCATGGTATAATATTGTGTGTGTAAGAACATGTTTAGCCGCAGTATTCTATCCGCTGGACGTACCAACCCCTGATTGTTGGCCACAGGTTGCTTCTGATTTTTCTCTTGCTTCACCAGGACTTCAGGGAACATCTGTGTGTGTGTGTCTATGTGTGTATGTGTATACAAAATTAATGTTTGTGCCCTCTATGATTTCTTTTATATTGATTCCTAGTGGAGAATAGGAAAATGAAATTAAAAGAGGTGAATAAGTTAAGTCTTTTGCCCTTCACCTGGGTGGTATCATTTACGCGATCCGGCAAATGGAGAGGTCAGTGTTCCTACTGCTTTTGATGACACCTGGTGGCACAAGTCCCACCAGTAGCTGCTTGCAGGCCTGTCCCTGCTAGCAGCTGGGTTGTCTCATTGACTGAGGAATAGTTGTGACTTCCAGAGCTGCTCCTGATGCCATTGAAACCATCTGTTTGCTTTACAGGTGAAAGTTGCCAGAAAAGTCAGGCCAACTGCATTTCTTCTCAGTGTTCTCTGACATAATATTTACATTTTGCAAGAGGTGCTAATACAATACTGTAATTACTGAGGAAATCAATGACCACACATGCCCTTACAATAATATCTCAATTATAATCACATCCTGTTCACAATACCAGAGATAGTGTATTAATAATAACTGGGACCTTAGAAAATAAGAACTCAGAAGCAATGCAGTGGCAAATCATGATTTATTATCCCTTTTGAGGGCACTTAGCAACAGGCACAATGCTTTGAGCTATTGTTTTCCTTTTTCTGTTGTTTGTGTGAGTTGCTGAGTTTGCTAAACTAACGAGGGCTTGAAATGTGATTTAGCAGCTCCTTTGAGGAGGGGGAACTGCATGTTTATCTGTGCTTGGGCGAATCGCATGTCTGTGAATACAGAGATGCCACTAGGGACAGCTGTCTTGGAGCCAAAGGATCTTGCCCAGCATCTGCCAGTTGCCCTGACACCAAGCATGAGTAGTTTTAATTTCCAATTTGTGCAGCGCCTTTGTATTTGCTTCTTCCCAGCTTCATTGTCTTCTTTGCTGTGTGAATTTTCAAACTGAAAGTGTTTTAGGGTGATGACACTCTTACTTCTTGTTTTTTCCTGAACCCTCCAAGAGCATCCTCTCAATTCATCACAAATAGAGACTTTGGTCACCTGGAAGCCTTGTGTACTTAGCTGAGGACATCCTCATTTAGTAGATGAAGCAGCCGAAGTAGAGACAGCCTGACACACAGACTTGTGAAGTATAGATGAGGCTCAGAAGTTTTCTTTGTTTTTTTTTTTTTTATTTGCAGTTTACTGGCTCATAGATAAGGACTCTTGGTGGGGGAAAAAAGAATCAAAGTACTTTTGAAAATTACAAATGCCAGGAGAGGCCCCTCGGAGCATTAACGTTCCTGATATTGTTGAGTGAAACTAATGCAAAGAGTTGGGCGAGAGGGAGAGGAAGCTTTTTCCAGCTGCGGTTCCTGCAAGGATGTGACTCACTGGTGGAGCCGCCTGCCTGGGCTGCGCTAGTGCTTTGTGCATGAGCCCAGGGCTGTGGGGAGGGAGGGAAAAGCACCTCCCCACCTACACCTTTTATAACTGCCACGCAATTTTGCAAGAACTACCCACCAGAGGCATGATAGGGGTGCATTTTGCGGGGTACAGACTCATTTATATTGTTTTCTTTTAATCTAGGGAGTGGGGAGAAGGGGTTTCTGTCATTTTCCTGAATCTGAGAAGCAACATGGCTCCAGCAGCTGGACAACAGAGTAGGACTTGGAGCATTTGTTTCATTGACTAAATAGCCGTTCATCTCATGTCAGGATGTCAAGAGAGAGAAAGAAGCAGGGATTTGTACATTTCAGTCTGCTTTCTGGTTCTTTGAGTGATATAATCTCATTTTATTTAAAAATTTACAGATGCTGCCTTTTCCTGAAAGGTCTTGACAATTTCCTCATTTGCTTGTTCTTCTGGAGAAAATACCCACTTTGTTTTACTTCAGCACATCCAGCAGAGGTTCTGATTCAGCATGTCTGGGTAGGGTCAGGAATCTGCATTTCTCATGAATCCCAGGGGCTTCTGATGCTGCTGATCTTGGGACCACACTGTGGCAGCCACTGCTTTGAGCCATCAGTATTCCATGTGGCACCAATCTGTGCCCATTAGCAAAGTACCACAGTGAGCTCACAGCTTTCTTCCAGGGGGACATCCAGCTGAGTCAAGTGTACGTTATGATTGACCATTTATAACTGCATCTTTCAGCGTGACTGAAAGAGTTCCATATTTAGGGCTGGTGGACACATACACATATATGTGTGTGCTTGTGATATCAGACATGGTGATCAGATTGTATGTCAAGCTACAAGTTATAAGTGAATGGGTCACAGCATCTGGATGGCAATGTGTTTGACAGTGCACAGATAAGTGGATAAAAGGGAATAAATAACAGTGCTTGGAAACAATGAGATACAAACTGCAATAAAGTAGAGTATTGAAAACTAGAGAGTTGAGATGTATCTGAAAACATTTTCTCCAATACATGTAATAATGTAGAATGATCCATTCACATTTTAGTATTATTTTTTTCCTTAATGAATCATCCATATTTAGAAGATAGGGTTATGTAGCTAGTGTGCTATTTTTATCATGTGCTTAACGGGGGGATAAAAGCATTTGTGTTAATCCTGCCCGGAAGCTCAAACTGTAAGGACTGAAGTGCACCCAGTCTCTGGTGGATTCGTGCATCTCCTGCACTAAGCAGCACCACAGCAATGACTCTCTCCTGACTGTCCTGAGATTGAAACAGAAATCCATCAGGACTGCAGAGCCTGTAATGACCCAAATGTTCAACATAGCATAGAATTTTCTCTGCAAAGGGTCCTTACCCATCCAGAGGGAGATGCCCCTTAGTTAATACCCAGGGGCTGATCTTGCGTTTCTGGTTCCGTGTTTACCTTCCATAACATGAGGCATAGTTCTCTAATTTTCCCTCCCAAGGGCTTAGAAATCCCGTGTGTTTGTGTGTCTGCCCACGCCCCTGCATTTTTCTTTTAAAGCAGCATTTTACAAAGTGTTTTGGAGGAAGACTAGTCTTAGTGGTTGCAAGGAAAAGGCGATCTTTGGTCATATGGGACTGGGGGCTACATCACCATTTGCTTTTTCACTTCACGTCAGCATGTTCAAGGTTCTGAGAAGTTCTGTAATGAACCCCATTAGAGTGTGTTTAAGCCGGAGTTTCTCAACATTCTCTGCTTCACTCTGCAAAATACCCTGCTCCTGGGAAGTGGGTGTTTGGGAAACATTTTAAGAAATGAAGATGTAAAAGGTACGATGTCCCTGGAAACTAAATGTATGGCATATAAATAAGATTTGAACAGATAATATCCAGACAAAAATTAAAGCAATCAGATATGTATACACATACATAAGTATATATGTAAGGTTCTTCCTCTCTCCTTTTTCTTCAAAAGATGTTTTATACTGTTTTTTATTCTAACTTGATGACTTGGCTTTAAATCCAATGTTCACCATCCCCTGTGTTCAGGGCCTTCTTTGGGACTGGCCATTCTTGCCCAATCTCAGGGGATTCCGTAAATGCCATGCCCACGAAAGGGAACAAGCTGCTCATTACCACCCTCCTGGAACCAGGCCTGGCCACCATGTCCTGGGACATCTGTGGATATGAGCCCCAGAGTTCCTGGTCCCTATATATGGAATAGGGTTGGGACATACTCCAAAGCGAAGACGTGGGGGCCAGACTCATGCAGGTCCTGGTGCAGGCTGGTGGTGTCATGAGCAGATGGCACTGCCAGCTGCAGCTGGTCTCTAACACCAGAAGTGAGCTTAGAATGTTTCAAGAAATTTCTGAAAAGTGTAGGTCCCCTCTGAAGTTCAGGGCCATGGGCATGGTCCCTCTCTTCCCAGGACTGTATCTTCCTGTTCAGTGGCAGAAAGGAAAAAAAAAAGTTACCTGTCTCCAGATTATTTTCATAGCAGATACCCCCAACTATTTTTCCTAAATCTTTTCCCAACAACGATATTACATATTTTCTCTCTATGATAAGGTTTCCCCTTTACAAATCCAGAAGGATTATCCTTCGAACATCCAAAGGCTTATTCCTCTAAGCCCTGCTCATCACCCTGTTGGGGTGCCTGCCGTGCTAGCAGGCAGACTAGAGTGCAGCCTTCCAACCCCGTAAGTGTTGGGACTGGTTTAGCACCATTACCTTTTCTACTCTTGTATCTCTGTTTTCCAGCATAGTACTGCATCTTACTTTTTAAGTTCATGAAATCATCCTATTTTTGCTAGCCAATCGAGCAGAAATAGATCTTCAAGTTGCAAAATCAGTTCATGAAATGGCCCTTTTCATCCCTGCAATGCTGATGAGGCCAGCCTGCAATAACGGACAGAAGCATCAGTCACTTGCTGGGCTTAAATACTGGTAACCTGGTTTTAAATACTGCACTGACTTTTCTTTTTAATGAAGCATATTTCTGGACCAGCTGCCTCCTCTTTCACGTGTTATTCTTTCAAAGCAAACATGTTAACATTATTTTAAGACAGAAATAATTATTAAGATGAAAATTGGAAGGAAAAAAATTATGCAGTGTGTTTCAAGCCCAAATTTAATTAGTTTATTTCCCTGGTGGATTACCGACATCATTTCTCCATGCCTTGAGCAGGAATAGCCAAGCAGTGTAGTTTATATGTCATCTGGTATTCTGAAAATATTTTTAAATCATTGTGTTATTTGGCCTCACCATCTTCCAAGATTCTCAGACTTCGGAGCCTCTAACAATGCCTAGACTTTTCCCATCTACAGAGCAGGGACAGCTGCTGAATGTCCATATTCCCTAAATGTGTCATATGTAAGGTCTCATTCGGTTTAATCTTGACACCAATCCCGTGATTTACATACCATTGTCCTTACTTTATAGAAGAGCAAACCTGTCATCTTTCTGCCATCTGTCCATCCACGAGTCACAACAGAACCTCATTATAAGCACAGACCCTGTCCC